>NW_011369945.1:12791067-12864826 GCF_000735185.1 Notothenia coriiceps | reverse complement strand
ACGCACGCACGCGGCAATCTTTATCTTCTCCCCCCCCCTCGACCTATGGGTGCTGCCATTCGGAAGTGCCGCGATGCGAGAACTGCCACCCCTGTCAGACAGAACATATACCGACGTATGACACCGTTCAGGCCTCGTGTTGTGTTCAGGACTAGCTGACCTGGCCAGGAAAAATCAATATCAATACCCTCCGAGGGCCGAGCCAAAATAGTCTGCGCGATCGCGGCGTAAAACCCGCCCGGGGCCGAGTTCCCCCAACCCCTGGCTTTAAGAAGGGTACCCCCTTTTTGCTGATTGGCTAATGGTGACAGCGAGCCAACATCGTTATGCTAGCATCCATAACAAGTGGGCCGCAAATCTGATCCCAGCTCACTTTCAGACCAAGGTTTATAGAAACAGGACAAAAGACGAGAGACAGTCTTGTTCGCTGAAACTTTCAGAGTCTCTTACCACAAGAGGGGACAGCCAGTTGATGTAAGACCAGAGACATGAAGACAGAGGGGACACATGTTGACTGTAGCCCGAAGCAGACATGAAAAGAAGAGGGACACATGTTGATGTAGAAGAGACATGAAGAAGGGGGACACATGTTGACTGTAGAAGAGACGATGAAGAAGAGGGGACACATGTTGATGTAGAAGAGACATGAAGAAGAGGGGACACATGTTGATGTAGAAGAGACATGAAGAAGAGGGGACACATGTTAATGTAGAAGAGACATGAGGAAGAGGGGACACATGTTGATGTAGAAGAGACATGAGGAAGAGGGGACACATGTTGATGTAGAAGAGACATGAAGAAGAGGGGACACATGTTGATGTAGAAGAGACATGAAGAAGAGGATTTTGCATAATAGGTGATCGTTAATATAATCCGTCTCTTGGAAACATGTTTGGTTTGCTTTATCGTGATGTCAAAACGTATCGAAGGAACACTACATATAAAATGAACCATGAGCCTTTTTGTCTTGGTGCAGAAAGTGGTGTAAAACCCGCCTCCTCTCCCTCAGATGGTCTAATTCCCGCTACAGCACCTGTCACTCATCTTGACAAGCTGTCCACCTTGAAACCCGCATCTAGGAGCCCAGCATCTGTGAGGCACCGTAGGCTTTCAGAGGCAGACAGCTAACACAGCCGATCTGCACTAAGATAAAAAAGAAAAAACACACAATGCTGATATTCTCATTGTACTAAATGGGTGTTGTCTGCCTGGGGGACCCCGACACAACAAGCCCACCTCAAAGAAGTAGCACTGAAAGAGGAAGCTGATCGAATACATGGCGTAAACTGCAGTTGGACATAAAATAAATAATTCAGCTGACGACGCTGCGTTCTGCACGAGAGAACAGAACTAAAAATATTTTTTCACCCATTGTCAATCTCTATTAAAAGGTTTCACTCTATGCGTGGGAAATGGTAAGCTCATGGTTCTCTTGAGAAAAGAGAAATGAGGTAAAAATGTTGTAGAAATGCAAATACATGGGGGGAATATACAGTTTATAACAAGTGTTACAGCCTCAGCATTAACACAACATGTGGCCCACGTTGTGACCCGCAACATAGATTTCAAACGCCAAACCTGATTTTACAACAACTGTGTGATTGTATTGAACACTTTTAAAGCACACTAACTTAAATGATAGTAGTTTGGAGGACTGGCCAACAAGATGAAGGAAGTGTGGGCCAGCTACACCATGGGCGTTAGGACCAAGAACCCCCCCCCCTAAAATAAAAGATGCATAAACTGAACTCAGAAAGAAAGCCGCGAAAACTGGGCTACCAGGTCCTCCATACAGAAACGAAGCCAACAGAAATATCAGAATAAAGCAGTACTTTCTCAAGAGCTTGTTCGTGCTAGCTCCTTCTCCTCAAATTCTTCCTTTTAAGGCCCGGACACACCAAGCTGACACCAAAGAACTCACACAGACGGACCCCCGACTGTTACGTCGCCTCTCGTCTCCGCGTGTTGGCCATGTGTCGCACTGGAACACACCGCAAAGACTTCAGCCGACGGCCAAGAAGCACGTACGAACTGCGCATGCGTGAGTGGCAATAACTCTGCTTACCAGCAGGCGGCGGTAGTGTGTATTCATCATTCAAAAGAGGCAACAACCAGAAGACAGACTGAGTGATAACCGAGAGAAGAAGAACAGACTGCGTGACATAAACAAACAACAAATAGANTTGACCAATCAGAGCAGACTGGGCTCTGGTTTCAGACAGAGGGTGAAAAGAGATGCTGCAGCACAGGCAGTATGAGAAAAATAAAGAGCTTTTTGAACATTAAAGCATGTGAATAAAAAATGTCTTAACATTTTATAATATGCATAATATGTCCTCTTTAAGATTATGATAGTTACATTCTGCATGTATTAGTCTCATGGTGTCAGATAAATAAGGAAAAATACCTGAACAAAATTCCTGCAGGTGAGCCTAGAATAAAAGAATAAAAATGTGTGTGTGTGTGTGTGTGTGTGTGTGTGTGTGTGTGTGTGTGTGTGTGTGTGTGTGTGTGTGTGTGTGTGTGTGTGTGTGTGTGTGTGTTACTGATGTCAGGGGGAATTTGCAGGTAAACAGAGTGAATTCTTATTGCTGTCCTAATCGCTGGGCTGATCTGAGAGATGGGTAATTTATTTCAATTGCTTTTTGACATTTGGAGAACAGCTTCTGCAGTGATTGTGCCTTAGCTCCCTGGCCAGTAATGATTCAATTACACAAGCTAATGGACACCCTGTTTTGTCTTTTATAGGTTGAATTATTGGGTAATTGTGCTGCCTCTAAAAAAGACACTTCACCCTTGCTATTGAAAGTCCGTGCTCGTTCTGTTCACTGGGTACTTTACAGGCCCACAACAATGGAGGCTACAAAGTTTCATCATGTTGATGATTGCTGCTGATTGATGTAAGTGTTTTTTACATGAACAATGAGTGCATTGTTATACTCCCCCAGCATTCCAGCTGTTGTTTGGCAATTCCTGAATACATGAAGCACCATTGAAACACAATGTCAACAGGAGGCTGCAACATGGGCTAAAACTCTGAAATGCCAGAAGTGGGAACATTTTGGTTTAAAAAGCATTGACATATCAGAGCTCTAGAGAGTAAGTACAAAACATAGACGTATGCTATGTTAGCTAAAACAGTTTGGATATAGGTTTGTTTGCATAAGGTTGCAGATAAGGGAGAAAGCGTTCACATAAATCATTCATGCCAGTATGAAATGGGAACCTAAGCCAGATGTAGACTACAACACAGGAGGCTGTTAGAGAGCATGTTTTTTAGGTCAGTTTGGACTACACACTAGATGAATGTAGTTCCATTCAGGTCGAATGTACTCCAAGCAGTTATGCCATTTCTGTCCAGGAGCTTAAAGTTGAGAAGGACAATGGCCTTACCACAACCATCAGATGTCATCTAAACACCTGTCATTAATCTGTTCCCATTTTTGTAATACCAAATAACACAAGGGCAATGTTGTGGGGTGAAAGGCAATGATCCCATTTTACCTCTTACTCCCCTACTTCCGGCACCATAGACCAAATGACAGCTTTAATAGCAGCCAAATTATTTGACCTACACACACACCAGAATTTGAAGAAAATCAAACAGGTAAGGAGAAAAAGCTTCTTTATATTTTAGGGTTAGTGTGTCATTACATGAACCTGCTAGCTCATGCTATACCGTTTTGACTTTTCTTGATGTTAACAGCCATGTTCCCCACAGCTATACTTACCACCACCCTTTTCCATTTCTAATCTTAGTCCTTTTGTAAGACATAGACTTTATACAACTTTTTGGGTTAATTTTATGCGTTTCCATGATCAGCAAATGAAAGCTGGCTCAGTATTTAGGCCTCTCTTGGTTGGTGACATTGCATCTTAAAACCAGGGCTGTTTTCCCCCAGCAGCTAAATGCTACATAGCTGCTCCCCCATTTCCTCCCTGCCACCTTTTGTCTCCCACACAGTTTTAATGACTTGGAGAAGAAAGTTTTCCTCCTGCACATAACTCTTGAAAATAATAAATCACAGGATTTCTGTGCACGTTAATTGACATTTGACAACACCATTTGCATAATGATTCAAAACAGCCTCAAGGGAGCTGCTTAAGAGGAGGGAAACATTATGGATTTGCTAATTAGTCATCGTCAATTCTTCTGTGTTGCTGCCGTCATTAGTCTTGGTGAACTAACTTGATCAGACAACCATAGCTTTATGACAGTCGTCACCAGTATTCAATCATGATTATTGCTGCTTTTCCTGGGAGTCTAAAACTACCATGTTGTACTATGGCTGACAAAACTTCCAGATGAAGTTTTAAATCAGAATGTATATCCTAATCAAATGAGATCTCGTCAGGTTTATTTTAATAGCCACTCATAAAAGAGAATAACTCAAAGGCTCGACGGAGACAAGCTACATCTGACACAAGAGCAATGAGATGTTAAATGTATCTTTCCGTCTAAGTAAGACGGAAAGCAGGGCCAGGTGGCATGAAAGTAGTCATCGGGAGTGTTTGATGTAGGGCCTAAACTTTGTACACTGTTTTTTGTCCCATTTTAAGTAAAATACTTTGAGTTAAAATATGGTTTTATTGGACATTCAGAGTGGGAGATAGTTGTAATTAGAAACTTGTAGAGTAAGTTTCAGACATCGCTTGATGTGAGGATGTTTCCCGTTTAGCTGCATTCACATGACAAGCGGCTAAAACAGCTCTATGCTAACGTTGATGTGGTGTTACTATGGAAAGAGAGGTGCGGCCCAACTAGGCGAAAGCGCCATCCTTGGCGCCGTGCACTTATTGGGCGTTGTGCTTGAGGTTCAAATTATTCAAATGTACCGCTACGCTTTTGGCGTGCAACCAATCAGAGGACAGCTGAATGAAGTAGTACAAGCTAGCAGACGCGTTTACCCTAGAAACTAAACAAGCTGTTTTCAACGCATGTCTCTGCGCCCAAAGCTACCTTAACAAAAATAGTGTTTGTTGTTAAGGTAGCTTTATTGTTTTAGTTATATTATTGCAGCTGTTACCACTGTATCTGTTTTAGTATTTTCTAAGGTATGAGTGAGCCACCAAGAAATTAACGTTCCAAATTAATAAATTCTACTGTTCTCCATGGATTCAATTTTGGCATTTCTTTATTGATCTGGAAGTCTGTGTTGTGCCAGAACGGGTTACGTGTATTTGAAGAGAAGGGGGTAGAAGGAGCTAAAGGCTTTATTTATATAATAGTATTTTCACAACCCCTGATTCTTCATTTTGAAACTTGTAGTCTTGCCTGCCAAACAGCACCGAAACACTTTGATGTGTAAACTGTTTAACTTTGGTGTGTTTATTTTATAAAATGGATGGAGTTTGCTCAGTTGTCATAAGGATAGGTCATTTGGGACATTGGTCTAACTGTAAACAAACATGTTAACCCTGAGTTAATTTAGTGAGAATATTTTCTTGCCACTAGTTCTTCTATAAGAATAAGTTGAAACATTAAAACAGACAAGGGGTGTTCCACACTCTGCATTACCTGCACTGAAGAGGTATTTGTGGATTTATTGCTGCCAGGTTTAAATGAATATATGCAGGACGGAGTCCAGAACAAATGTCCTTACGGGGACAATAAAGTATATTGTATGCTATCGTAAATCTCCTCATTTGTTGATTGCAGCATTGTTCCAGGTTTACTTAGGTATTTGTGCAACTGAAGATCATAGGCCTTCACCCAAACAAAGTGAGGCACCCTTGTAGCTGTGCATGGCATTTAGCTACAGGCACCTTGTTAGAGATAAGTGCTGCAATGAAATCATTAAACCTAATTGGCCCTGACATCTCTGTTCCACCATCATATATTTGTTTGTTATTTCCCCTCTATTGCTGGTGAGGGCTGAGAGGGGTTTGCAGTCTTGAAGCTCTCTGCTTTGAATGCCATTATGTGTTTGTTTGTGTTGTGTGTGTGAGAGGAGAGGTGCTCCAAACTGTCATCATCCTAACTCCAACAAGATAAAAGCTGTGACAAAAAGGTTCCAGTTTTACGGTTTAAGCCATCATTAAAAGAGACTTTTCACCAGGTTAGCCAATGCCTCAAAACACAACAGGACATTGATTCAGCAAAGAATGCCAAATATCTGAAATTGCGTGTGCTGTTATATGTCATTCCTCCATTTATTTTACTTCTTGAAAATGTTTTCTGGTTGTTCCTGTTATTTTTCTTCTTGGTGTACCAGTAGGTGTTTAATAAAATGTCAAGTAAATGCCAAATAGTACCCGAGCAGATCTTTGAGCAGCTGCTACATCTTTAAATATTATGAATTAAGCCACTTTGACGAAATAATCTTGACTCGAGGGGGGATAAGCCTACCACAAAGTACTGTCAGGGGTGCAACTTTTTGTGTCACCACAGTTTTTCAATTAAATCTACAAAGAATAAAGATGGAAATTAGCCAAGGCAGAGTCTTTCCGATTTACCTAGAGTTTGGCTAAATGTGAACTAATGTCAGGCTGATTTGAAGTAGCTGTCTCTGAGAGAATTGAAGGAGCTAACATGTGGCCTTCATCCTGATGTACCTTGACAGTATGTGCCCTTAATATCATAACAGTTCTGCACCAGGAGATGTAGACTCAATAGATGTAGACTCAAAATCAGAACAAAGAAGTTAACTGTGGACAATGTGCTTTTGTTCATTCAAATATAGAGATTAGCAAACACCAGGATTGTCTGGAGGTGCTTGGTGTAGCCCACTCATTAAAACAGCTTACCTTAAAGTGGACCTATCATGCTATATTTGAAACATATATTGTAGGGCCATACCTATATAAAACATGTCTGTGAAGTCTTTTTTTCAAAATACCAAACAGATTTGGTATTTCGCTCTATTTGCTCTATTCCAGCCCTGTCTTCACAAGGGCTGATTCTGAGCTGCAGCTGACCACGCCCCCTGCAAAGGAGGGGGGCGAGGCACCAGCGTCGTGTTACCATGCTGTTACCATGCTGTTACCATGCCACGGCAACCTCTCATTCCCCTGATAGGTGGAGAGTTGCCCATATAGGCGGAGCTCCCCGTTTCTGACATCAGAACAATTTCAAATCTGGATCAGTCTGTATCAGATCCGTTGCAGCCCCGTTTTTAGAGATTTGGGTATGGAGGAAAAGAGAGAGGGTTGTGTTTTCTGACACTTGGTGAGTTCCCTGATACACCGGGGACACATATTCATGTATAAAAGACGTACAAAAGTGCATTTTGCATGATAGGTCCCCTTTAACTAGGCCCATTTGGATGCTGCCAGCTAAGACAATGAAGCCCAGGAAGAAGATTTTACCAAATTGGAACTCTATTCAACTTTGACTAACTGTTTGACTACCTTTGACTGCATGTATCTCCAGCAGCTGACGCTTCAACTGATGCATGCTCTTGTCTGATAGAAGGCTCAGCTGAGACTATGGTAAGAGTTACAGCTTTACGATTAGCCTGTTAGCCTAGCAAACTAAACTGCGCAGGCGTGGCTTCAGCCAATTGGTCGTAAGGGTCAATAGGGGAGATCAGGGTTACAATGGTGGAAGTGAAAGCTCTCTCCATACTCCAAAAGTAATCCCATGTGCTTCTGTTTTACTTATACTTCCTGAGGGATCCACTATAACAATAACCTAGCGGACAAATAGCAGCCATGCACAGTTATTGTAAAGTTAAGATTAGGGTTGAATGCAATCAGTTTTGACTATAGGCAGGATACAAGATGCCATTTGCAGTATACACTATCAATTTAAAGACTGCATGACCATTTTTCTGGCGAGGACAGTCTCTATTCACAAGCTGTAATGTAGGTGGGGACATGTTTTGGTTTTCCATTTGCCATTACATTGATGTTTTCTCTGTGCTCAATGTGTTTTTAGTATTACATATCCAATCTTCTCATTGGTTTCCTGCATCTTTTCTTCAGAGCTACAGGAAAACAGGAATCCCTTCGATTCGGATCTTCAAGCTATTCCATAGAGAGAAATTAGTTGAGGAACCTATTGAGAAAGTTGTTTAAACATGGGGAGGAGGCTATTTATACTCCAGCTGCATGGAGGCCAATGTCATTTGGTGGGGTTAAGGAAACATAACCATTGGAAGGAGCTACTGCTTGAGAAGCTGTGAAATAATTTCCTGTCAAGGGCATAAAACGTTTCTCAATTGAGGTAAACATTTCTACTTTCAAAAGCAATTTATTTTCTAACAACCGCTGAAAGCAGACAACATATCTTATGTTCCCTTTCCTTGAATTTTCATTTATGCCCCCCCCCCTCCACGTTTCACAAGTGAGTGTTTACCGCCCGCTTTCAGCCACGAGTAGAGCTGGGGTCTGGAGACTGGCAGTGAGAAATTGCCTGGTTTCTGAGTGGATTTGGATTAGGGTCAATGCAATGTGTTATTTTGGGGAAAAATACCTTCATGGCTTTCCATTGATTTTCTTCCCTCTTTTTTCACATCAATTAAGACAACATAGCTGGAATGTAGTCTGATTCATATATGGAACTGTATGCTGCATGGTGTCAGGCTGCTCCATATCTGTTATGCTGCATTGTGGAAGTTTAGGCTTTATTTACAGTGTAGGATGTACTGTACATTACGAAAGCATTGTGTGACATTCTGTTGTGTTATTATTGTTTAAAAAGACGTAATGATTATTTCAAAATGTATAAATTGATAGCAAGTGGAGGTCTAATGCAGTAAAACACACTTTTTATCAATTACCATAAGACATAATATTGATGTGATGGTGACTATTAAGTCAATATACATGAACTGGTCATTTTTTGTACAATAAACATGTTGCTTCCATGGGTAGATGTATACATTTGATACAAAATTGATTTTAAATGTGTCGATATGTGTTTTTTCACTTACAGTACACATCAAAGCCCCTCTTAGGTTCCCCTTTATGTTTGCTGATGCAGACACTCTTAGGTCATTACTCATTGAAAACCTTTCTGCCCATATCTTTATATTTATCAATTTTGTTTTTTGTTAGAAGGAGGTTCTGCAGCGCCACTAGCGTCACAATCCTACCCTGCCTTCTCCACAGCAGCTTAAATAAAATAAAATAAATCCCACTTTAACACATTAGACTTCCCATTTCACCCAGATAATTACACAATTATCCTGCTTCACTCAAAAAAATCCATCCGGGGGTAATTGGTGTGTTGGGAAGGGGTGGGGGGGGGAGTCACCCAGAATACACTGCGGCGAGGGTCTGGGGGAACGAATCCAGATAAGTCAAGCAGAAAAAGGGAGGGAAAAAGCTGCACTTATTCGATTTTAATCTCGCCACTTTGCAAGCATTTAAATAGCCTTCATCAGACTGCTGGCTTGCAGCCCTGCCTGCCACTAACCTGTTATCAATGCTGAAAATGCCCATTTTAAATGTCAGTGTGAGCACAGAATGGAGACACAGTAACAGGTGCTCGGCCCGAGGTGAACTGCAGTAATGCCCCCATTATTGGTTTCTCATAGAGCTGTTACATGTTGCATTGTCGCTGCTCGGGACACAGCATTCTCCGGGGTAAAAAGCGCAGCTAAATTATTGGCACAGAAACACGCAAAAGCACACAATGGCCAGCAGAATAGGGTCTACCCGGGCTACATCTGTCGCCAATGAAATAACCTTGATAAAAGTAATTGAATTTTACTCTGATAAGATTAACTTGTGGTAATTGTGAGTAGTAGGAACCTTGGGTCCATACAAAAGAAACACGCTGGATGACAGTTGGGAATAATAATCTTCCCTCCCAAGAACATATGCAGAGGAAACAGTGAAGGAATCAAGTCTTAACTCAGGATCTCAGTGGCCAACGCTCCTACCCAAACAGCTTTGGATGTCCTGATTACCATGCACACTCCCACAGTCCTTTTAAATGTGCTGATATGGGCTTTAAACAAGATTCAACACTTTAAACCCCAGCAGACTTGATTAAGGGTGGGACCTAGCACATGCAGAGACGAGCAAGGAGAGAGGATTGGATCTTGGGAGGAAGGAGGAGGTATGGAAATGGTGGTGTGGGGGTTTGATGCAGAATAATATGTTGGTTCATTTATACCCACCAGTCCACACTGACCAACACCCCTTTTTTCCACGGCTGCACACAGACAGCGTTTCATACACATGCAACAAAACGGCGACGTGCCTTAAACTCCCCATTACTTTGCCAAAACTGCCTAAAATATCAAACAATGCACAGCCGTGGGGGGGCGCCGTGTGTGCCGCTTAAGCAGCCCGGTCTCATTTCCATACAGCTTTTACATGTTTCCAAAAGATATGCATAATTACAGGGTTTGTATATAATTGCTCCAACACATTGCCGGGAAAAAGCCAGGTTGTTCTTTTTTTAACGTTGGCTCTAAGAAAACAGTCGCAGCTTCTTTCTCCCTCGTTTCTCCGTTCTGAACAATTAAAACAATGCGGCTGTCTTGGAAAGGAGCTCTGCTCTCATTATCGCCTTCTCTTCTTCCCCCGTCAGAACGTTTGCCGCTTAAAAAGAGGCCCAGGCACCTTGGCATTAAAACACACCGTTTCTTTTTCTTGTCTGCTTTTCCGCTCTTTTCCTTCCTTCTTCTTCTTCTTTCAGTGGCGCTCACGCTGAACACAACGGGCTGGGAAAAAAGGGAAATGTAAATAAGAGGGGCTCATTGTGTTCCCCTGCAAAACGGAGCATCCAAGGTGTCGTAAGAAATCAAAGCAACTTTAAATAAAGCAAGTTTTACTGGTTCGAAAAGAGGATGCACAAATTGTTCCACCTGATATGAGCGAAAACACGCAATTTCGGAATGTGAAGGGAAAATATCTCGAGTTGTCAAAGACTTCCTTTTTGCAAGGCTTTTAGTTCATAGCAGTGATGATCAGTGTGTTCCTGATATATGATTGTAGGATGTATGTTTGTGTCTCGGGGAAATGTCTTGTCTCGCTGTCATGTTGCTGAGTGCTTTTTTGCTAAAGCCCACTAATAACCTGCAATAGTGAGTGTTGCTAGTGCCTTAATGGGCAAACAGCCTTCATCCTCTCAGTCTCGATCATAGCGGAGACATGGCTATTATCCAAATGCTTTGGCTCAACATGAATTGTGTTGAGAAAAGAGACTTGTCCCTCACTGGATTGATGAAAGCTTCGCCATGGCTGCCGGGAAACTCTATTTGAAAGCAACACCTTCAATGTTTTTTTTTCGCAGGCCGCGCGATTTGAGATTATCAACACACAGAAAAACAGCAATGTCAGTGGTGTGATTGACAGCTCCCCAAGTGGTTACTCAGAGCTCCTCACTCAACACTCAGTCTGTCATCCAATTCAAATGTTAGGCATATCTACATCAGGGAGGGACACGCTTCTGCTGGCGTCATCCGGTTGTACAACAAAAGAATCAGCCGACTCGCACAAAAGCTGTCAAACACTTTCCGTCCTATTGATCAACACAAGAGAACGGCAGACCCCACGCACCGTCGGACCTCTGTAGAGGTTTGGTGATAGTCCTTTTTTTCCAGCGGAGTTAATTCTCTTCGAAGGCTTAGAGTGGGATTAATTTTTCTTAAATGTCATGGTCAGAGGGTATGTGGCCCAAATTGGTCTCTGCTGACAGTCTGCAGACAGTGATTGCGGTTGACTGCGATGATGTATCAATGCAGCTGCAAGACTTCTTCATCCCAGAACAATATACACCACTCGGGGGAGAAGGAGACGGGGGGGTGGGGGCAGGAAAAAAAAAGACATCCCTTTACAAGATAAAATTACTTTTTCCTCCAGAAAGTCAGAAAAATGATAGGAATAATACACCATTCATGGTATCGGACAGCGGGGAAGGGAGGAAGCCTGGCATGTTTTATATGCTTTTCTCATATACCTCGCTGCTGACCAGTGCAGAAAACCCAGGTATCCTAATGTTTAAAAAATAACACCATTATTGGTACCTATTGAATCCGGTTGCAAGCAATGCAACTTGTAACAGATAAGGACCTGATGGAATCTGTCTTTGCTCTATCTGAGCCAAAATGGTCTCTGTATGAGTCAAATGGAGGAGCAACATTGACAATTCAAATGGAACAGCGCTTTGCAGGCAATTCACCCTGTAATCTACATGCTTCCCTCACCAGCTGGCCCCAGCTAGATTGCGTTTTTATACACAAAAGGCATTCTTTTTCTGAGGGCCGGGGTGTACACGCACAATCTAATAAAGTCCGGAGATTTACAAGTGCATCTATAATAACTTAATTATACATTAATAGCAATAAAATTGATTTCAGAATAGGTTGTTCAATGCCAGGTAAATCCCTAACAGAGAGACCGTTACATTAAAAGAATACTTTATGCCTGTGATCCTTTTTGCATGACCAATTACACTGGAAACCATGCTTTACCATGCAACAATAATACCCTCGCTTTTTTTTTTGCCATGCTAAGCTTTTTTTAATTGGAACAGATAGCAAATCCCATACACCTCCACCTGGCTGTATATGTCAATATGCCTCCCCCCAGTTATAAATCAGTTACACCCACAACACGCTACATTAAACATATAATAAATGTACAAGCAGTGCACCCTTAACACATATAATTTGTTTTTCTGTGGTTGCCGTAGGGATAACACCAACCTCTGACCTCTCCAGCCTTGAGGAGGTCCCCCGATAGCCTCGCTCCTTCATGAATCTTTTAGGCCAGGAGAGTCTGCGGTTCAAAGTTCCTGTGAACCCGAGAAATAATAAGCTCCCTGATTAGTGGGTCTAAAAATACCCCTGGCCGAAAAAGGCCCTGGGTCGGCCCCGCTCGCTCCTGGACAATTTACATGCTGGGAGGCAGCTGATGAGCACCTTCTCTAGCTGGAGGGGATGAACACATCGCACCTGACAAATAGTCTGCTGATGGCTGATCAGGCAGTGAGTTTCCAAACATCCACAGAACTCACTGGCTGGTTGTTTACTGTAGGTCAGGAAAACCTTATTGGATAGCAACAACAGCAACATCTTGAAGGTCCAGACGCTTGAATGGCCTCAAGATGTCGCTGTAGTTTAATTTCGGTATGTCTATGTAACCGTTGTCGAGTAGCGGTGTCTGCGTTGTGTTGTGGAAGGATAAGACCCGAGTCAGCATATCGTTGGAGCCAATATACGTTTATTCTCTCCCGTGAAACACGTTAACAAACATGGAAGAGGAAAATGTGAGGGACACAATATATAGGGGGGGAAGTCCCCACACAAATAATCGTATGCACTGAAAAAAATGCTGCTCCACAAACAAGTTAAACAATAATGAAAACAAGGTGTTTTCACTTGAAATAAGTAAACTTTTAGTGTACAGTTTTGCTGTTGTGCTGCTGTGTTTATTGTGTTTATTGTATTTTGTTACTCTGGCACAACAATTTCCTTCGGGATAAATAAAGTCTTATCTTATCAAATCTGGCAATAAAACAAGTGGAATTTTGCTTTGAAAGTTTCCTTGAAGATGGGACATTTAGATAAATTGGATTATTTTGAACTACATTTGACCAGAATCAGGAATTGTTGTCTTACAAAATAAGTGTATTCTAATACAAATTAATTACAAAGAAATATTTGACTCTGTAACACCAAACACTACTGCATATTTACAATTGTACATCTATACTAGTCCAAGAGGGATCCAACCAAGATAATGAACCACATCTACAGAAAGCAGGAAGCACCTGGTTAGAAATGAGTGAGAAATTGATGCCATTTTAGAGCCTGAGGAGGTTGATTAAAATTAATTTGTAGTTCTCAACCAAATTTGGTGTCATTGTTGTCTTTGAAAACAACTCATTTAAATGTATTCTCATTTACCGCCCCTTTGACAACAGAATCATATCAATTGATGTTCTTTTGATAGGGGAACAACTATTACAAAACAGAAGTCCCAACATTTACAGATGTGCAGCTGCTATGTGAATATTGGTTAAATCAATGACAAAAACTGCTTTGATGTTATCCTCATCATTAAAATATAATTGGTAGTCGTACCATTATTAACACAAATACTAACTAAGAAGCAGAAGAACAGGCTGCAAACACATTACTGACATGTTACCCCCTCCCTATCTCCTTGTTATGGTGATTAGTGAACGTGTATGTCTTCCTGTATGCGGCTTAGAATTATGCAGATGCTGCAAATTAATTACATTTTTGAATTCAGTTTTCGTTGTGTTTGCGTCTACGCAGAAGACCAACCCAGCCTTTAGCTAACAATGAGTTTTTACAACTTCATTGGGTCTCCTGAAATAGATATTTTATATGTTTGTACATGTTTGGTGCTGTTGAGCATACAATTAGTAATTTTGTTCTGTAATAACTTTATAAAATGACTCATTCATTAACTTGTTTAGATCCATACTTTGCAAGCTGGATAACTACAGCATTGTTATTCACGGGGAAAGAATATACTCTCTGTGCTTTGTGTATTACACATAATTTATGGCTTATTTCCCTGCATTGCATGCTACAGCCATAATGAATTTGGGTTGGAGGGTTTGGTTTTGTTCCAGTGAAACATGTTGTCAACTTATAAATGGCTCTGACAATGTTCCAGTGTGTAGCCCCGGGCAGGTGCTGCTGTAAATGATTTAGCAGTGCTGGACTTAAACAACATCCTATCCCTGTTCCCACTGCATATCGTACATACTTACAAAGAAAAGGGCATAAGGTGTTATCACACGGAAAAACTAAACTTTACAATTTCGTGTACTGAAGTGTCCAACAATGCATTTTGCAATTGAAATCCTGGAGGTAAATATAAAAGGTAAAATGGTGCAAAAGCTTGGATGAAGAGAACAAGAGAGAAACTCCCTCTGGGCGTGAACTTTGGGATATAAGCCTTTGCAGACCATTTACATGCACACAATATAACTCACTACAGGAAAGGAAAACCCCAAAAAGCAAAGTAGGGTCTTTTTAAGAGGAATCAAAGGGCTGGTTAGATGATTAATGGGGTGGGAAATAGGTTTTTGTGAAATATTGGACGGCCTCAACACTTACTTAAATGAAACAAACAAACATACCCTGCTTAAATGTATATAACAAGCCACGAAAGGTTGGGCAACACTTGTTCTATTAATTATGCGTCAGATTTTTTAAAGGATGTGTTTGTTATGTTACACTTAGTTTGAAAAAAGATCTAGGTGTCAGATAAATATCGACAAGTGGAAGTATAAAGTAAAACAGAAAACAGAAATACACAAGTAAGGTATTCCTAAAATTGTGCTAAGCATCTTATTTTATAAAATATATATCACAGCGCTGAGTATTGTTGTGGGTTTGACAGGAAAGACAGACGGCACCAAGCTTGAGATACATACTGCGGAAAATGACAATATAAATGTATTATAGCTCTTTTTTTTTGGTCAAATTATATTTATCAACACCCAGTAGAAAATGTTCTGGCACATGCTTTGTATCCTGCTCTCAGCTTTGACCCCCATGTTTCTCCGCCCCCCCCCCCACCCCCTCTTCATCCCGCCCGCGTTCCCGTCTGCGGTCCTGAGGACAGTTTAATGGGAGGAAAATTTGGACCGTCTCACAAAAGGGACAACATTCTGCAGTTAGTATTCACAGGAGGAGATATTCAGGAGCTGTTTGTGCTCTCCTGCTTCCTTCCAAGCACACATGCAAAGAACCCCCAGCACACACACACCATCACACACACACACCAACGCACACACACGCACACACACACACAATCCTCTTTCCTCCTATTTTATATTTAACTTCAACCTGTCAATTAAAGAGTGAGAGGGCAACTAAGAAAAAAGAAAGAGGGAAAGAGGAAGACAGCAAGAAGCACAGAACTAATTAGGCAACTGTGTAATTTTAATTAGCTGTTTTGATAATTAAACTAATTAGTTCCCCTGTGTTTCCACAACGTGCAGCCGACTGGAGTTTTATTTTATTTATTTATATCAAGGCTTCAGAGATCCACTCCGTTGGTTAATTAGTCACTTTTGCATCAGAAAGCTTTATTGATAGCCTTAATTTGCAGTTGAAATGAGAAATCTGCTGTCAATAATTCGGATAATTGCCCGCTGTTTGATTGCAGAGAACAAAAGTAAGCGGCCCCGGCTCGACACATCCGCAAATCCCCGGGGTCGTTTCCTGAATGCTTAGGCTCCGTGATCTACATATCAGCAAATAAGCTCCCTCCTGCCTGCTTCTCCTTTTTGACCTCACTAACTAGAGGAGAATCCAGTTAAATAAGGCATGGATTGACCCACCACACCCCTCTCCCAGCCCTGTTCCCAAAACACCTCCTTAAAACACCACCCACAGCCCAGCCTGTGATGCTTCCTCCTCTGCTTGCTAACTTTAAGTGGTCCTGGCGTAATTGGAAAAGAAGGGCCACGTCAGGGTGGGGTGTTGGTGGGGGGGGGGGGGAGAAGGAAAGTTACTGCTTGCTTTGTAGCTAATTAGTGTCCTTGGAATTAAATGAGCAGCTCGTTGTGCACCTCCAGCTCCTGCGGCCCATGTTTGTGAATTGAATAATTGATTCTCCTCCACTAATCAGAGAGCGACATAATGAGCCAGTTTAATTAAATGGGGATCTAACCTGGCGAACACTGGGAAAATATTTGCTCGTTTACGGTTAATCAGGAATAACAGAGAGTGGGGGAGGGATGTGTAGGATGGGAACAAATATTGGTTTGTGTGTGTGGGGGCTGGGTTAGCTCAGTGGCACCTAGACAGGGGAAATAAATGTGTTGGCAGGGTGTTGGTCAGTGCCAGCGGTAACCCTGCTGTCATTGAACTTCTAAATCATTTTCGTAAAGCTGATTGTTGGTAATGATGTTCTGCTCATGCTCTTGTTTCTACAGAGCAGACACCATTACAGTTTCCCTTCTGGGTTTCGCCTCAGACCTTGGAATTAAAGAGGGCCATTTTCCCTTAGTGTGTTTTAATGCATGTAAATGGTCTGCAAAGGTTAAAATCCCTTAGTTCACGACAGAAGGAGTTTCTCTCCCACACATATACTATGAACAAGGTCCTGGCTTTGTAGCTAGCTGCATGGTTTATAATCAGACTAGTCCATATTTTTTCTTGAAAGCGAAATATTCTTAAAGGGAACGAGTTAAAGCGAGAGTGAATCCAAAACTACTATTGCACAGGTGCGAATACGAGCTAGGCTAGGCTAGGTTAACTGCAGGGAGCCGCTGTCGTCATTTAGACTAGCTTACTTTCTCTCGTTCAGACTGTCGTACTGACTAAGAATGTTGTTCTATCTCTCGTTCTTACTCTTGTTACATGTTCAGACTACTGACTGTTTTGCAGTGTCTCATTGAGACATTTGTTTTTAACTCTCGTTCTGAACCTCATTCTGACTCTCGTTCTGAACCTCAATCCATCTATCGTTCTAACCCTCAATCAGACAATCTTTCTAACTGTAAGTGTTTGAACCCAAATCCAGCCCACAGGAAACCAGTAACAGTTCTTAACAAGGTCTAATTTCAATCTCGGCTGGTACAGAGAAGGGCAGGTAATGTGCAGATATATTACATTACATTACATTCAGCTGACGCTTTTATCCAAAGCGACTTACAATAAGTGCATTCGACCAAGAAGATACAACCTTGAAAAAAACAGAATCATATAAGTACATTAGGTTTCATAGAGCCATACCATTTTAAGTGCTACTCAACTTAGATAAGCCAGTGCTTTGTTAGTATGTAAGTGCTTAGTTAGTACAAGTCACTGGCGGTTCTACGGGGTGGCATCTGCCACCTCAGAAAAATGTCTTGCCACCCTAAATGTAGGCAATGAATTTATTAATAATATTTTTTTAAATGTTGATTATAAATGCTGGTGACATTTCTCCGTGGTTCGTGTAAACGTTTTACTCAACAGTTTAGAATTAACTCCCCCCCCCCTAAATAAAGAAAACAAATGGTTGCACCCGCCACGGGAAAATCGTCTCAGGTTCGTCGTCTCGCACATTGACGTCTACTAGCGCTATTGCACCCTACTAGAAAAAGTCCACGGAGTCGGTCGGAGTGACAGTTGGCTGGGAGCATTTCCCCTTCCACTAGTTTTGGTTTTACTAAGGACGAGAGCTTGAAACAAAATATTAATAAAACACTGCCGTTTGAATCGATAGCGTTTAACAGACGGTCGCTGTTTGGGACATTACGTTACAAAATACTACACAGGCAGCGCTAGCTGGGAGATCGATCACTTTATTTGCTAAACTATGCGGTAGGCCTATATTAAATCCACGTAAATTACACATCACAGCAATGAGGCCAGATAAATTAAACCAGGATACATCCTTTACCGTCAAAGTGGATCTAAACACAGCTGCATGTACGCGTTTGATAAATACTTTCTGATGTTATATTTATTATGCTACTTATTAGCTACATGGCCCTAACGTGTACTGTACAGTTATACAAGCATTTGTACAAGTGCTTTTTACAAGTAGACTCTTGCAGGCCAGAGTAGCTGGAGTGATTCAACAACAACACAAAGACATATCTGAGAAGTGGTCAGGATGAACAGAAAGAGGAAAAGGAAAAGAGAGTTCGCTGAAGAGACCAGGAGGGTCAGAGCAGGAGGAAGCCAGGAGGAGATGAAGACATTAGTGAAGAAGAAGACATGTATGTGAGGAATAAAAATGAAGTGTCAAAAAGAGGGACAGAGGCAGTGATCAGATGTCATTTTTGTACTTCATTATAACTAAGTACTTTTACTGTACTTACAGAGAACAGAATTCTAGGGTATCATGAGTATTTTCTGCTGTTGTATACTATATTTTAGTTTGTTTGTCTGAACACCTTGTTTCTCTTGTGCATTAAAACCTCTTAAGCCCCACGGACCCGGTTCCGGGGCCGAAATTGTGTCATTTGCAGGAAACAACGTCTAAGGAACCTTAATATTTAATAAACTATGAATATTTGATATCCATATAACAGGAAAAAAATAATTTAACTGATCTTTTTCATTTTTTTTCCTCAAAAAAACCACAATGCTAACAGTGAGCCTCTGAATTAGCCCTGAGCGAAAAATGCTAGCCTATTACTGCAGCGAAAATCACTCCTAGCTCCCTTATTACTTAGCTGCACATCCAACACATCGTTTATGATCATAAAGACACAGAATCTAACGGTGTCCACCTCAATACTGAAAGATACAGATGTTATCAACAAAAACGTACATCAAAACATGTGGCGCTAGGTAGCCTACAACGCTAACATGGCTTACCTTGGTTTTGTCTGGTCAAAACTGGTCTTCAATGGCATTAAAACGATAAAAACGGTAATGTAGTTAATCCATAGGTTAATATCCAATGTGACTGTGTCCCCTTTGAAATGTTCTGATAATCTATAAGCAATAAAACTGCAATTCCGTTTTCAAATACCAGAGCAGGCCATTCCAACGCTCTGTAGCAAGATTGAATGCGCGAAGACGCACCTTTTTTTAACATGAGTGTGTGCGGGACGATTTCCCATCGATTCTATTGGCTCTAACGGTCAGAAAGAAGGGGGGCCAGAGATAAGGAAAATCCACCCAAATGGCCCCAGAAGAGGTTTTTTTGCTAAATCTGTCTAAAAAATGTCAAATGTCACTTGTTTTGCATCAATCTTGATACAGGGTACTTATTATATGTTGTACTTTGGATTCCTAAAGCTTTTAGTCTACTAACCCCTCATCCAAGGTTAGCTTTCACTATAAGTACAAAATATATGTTTTGGACGGACACTATAATTTACAGTTTTTTACCATGTTCAATCTGAATTTTCTTTAAAACATCTATATTGATTCTGACTTTTCTACATCCAACTCACAGGTTTATTATTACTTTGAGAAAAAAGATTATTAATTTAACCCTTTTAGAAGGGAAGATATGGTCATTTGTTCTGGGAATGTCATTTTCGAGCCTGAAACCTGAAAAACAGGCATGGGTTTTAAGAGGAACACTTGTGTTAGGGCATGATTTAACAATAAATAGGTTATATATACAAAATACCACGTACTGTCCGCCCTCCCATGCCACCCTGGCATGACCTCTTGCCCCCCCTTTGCCACCCCATGTAAAATGTTCTAGAACCGCCACTGGTACAAGTTCGTATATAAAAAGTAAAAGCAGACAAACCAGTAGGGAACAGGCGGAGGGTTAGTCGGAGCTAGGCAGAGGATCGGGAAACAAGGTAATTGTTTGATGCAACCAACACCAAACAGCCGCAGGCAGACAGGAAGCAGAGACGCGGAGGCAGATTGCAAGGCAAGAGACAGAAGGATGCTGGGTTTACCGGGGATGAGGCAAGGAAGGCTGGTCAGAGGCAGGCAGGGACGGCAACAGGAAGTCAATCCTGTGCTGGAGAGTCTTGCATGAGAGGTGAAGAACACAGTTAGTGTGTGAGCTTGAGAGGCTTAAATACTGGCTTGATTGAAGATAAGATGCAGCTGGAAGCACAGGTGAGCTGATTTGGTGTGAGGGGCTGGCTAGTGGGGTGAGATGGAGGCGGGGTTGTGGAAAAGTACTGGGGTGTAGCAGGAAATTAGAGAAGCAGACTGTGACACTAACCCTCAATCAGACTATTGTTCTGACTCTTGTTTTGATTTTCCTTCTAACTCTCCTTCTGACTCTCTACAGACTTGTTCAGCATGACTCTCCAGCACCATGATCATCCTACAGCTTTCTAAAACACACGATTCGTACATGAATCATTCCAGTCCGCAAACCAAAATGGTAAGAATCTACTGGTAGTAAGTCCATAGAGAGTATACAGCACACCTATTGCAAGTTAATCCAACACTCAAAATCCTTGTAGTCAAAACATGGTTAGAATCACCATGCAGTATGCACGTGTGGCACAATTCTTTGAAATCTAATACAAAAATCATGACATAAACACTATAATACACTGTACATCTGTAATGTTAGTCTGGTTGTCCGCACTGGAGCCGCTGCTTTCATCATGTTGTGATTTCAGGACCCAAGTGAGCTCTGATATCATGTGAGACATGCTTTTCAAAGTGTAATAGAATTAATGTTATAATAACAATATATACGATGCATATGTTCAGGTCATATATGTTGACATTGAACTTAAAATGGAGATGTATCATCGCATCCGCCCTGCCATCCTCCTGTCAGATATGTTGACCATGCAGCCTCTGGCAGCAAGATGACTTGAGCGAATGACCTTTCCTTATCACTGTAATGGAGAGCCAAGGACCCTTAGCCCGGGTCCCTGTCGGAGGAGCCACAGGGAACTCAAGGCCTGATAACAGAGCTGGCCCAAAGCTGTGACCCTGAAGTCCATCACAGCTCTGGGTGGACTGGATAGAGGCGATGACGAAGGTCAGACATCCTCGAGTGCATGAAGTTTGCACGAAAAATAGTTTTTGTATTGAAGCTTTGATAGAGATTCTGTAAGTGAAGTCGCAGTTATAGTACGAAGAACCTAACCGAAGCCTAACCCTAACCCTAATTACGTTGAGGTCCATCAAGTCAGTTTATCAGGACATTTTAAAGAGAACTTTTGCCTGCTCTATCTGTATCTTCAGTCTTTAGAAATAAGGTATATGGAATGATAATGACTACATTTGAGATGTCACTAAATAAAAGTAACAATGCAGGTAAGGCACAAACATGTCCACTGTACACATCTATTTCCACACAGCCTGCCCATATTTGTATGCACAGGTTAGGCGATGTGTTGAAGGAAGATATGACTCTGTGGCTTCTAATGTACTTCAGTGTTGCATTGTGTTGTTGAGTAACTCGGTGACACCATGTTACCTGGCCTGGTAAATCTATCTTGTATTTCAAAGAGAAATGCAATTCCCCACTGTGCAGCAAATTCCTGTTTTGCATGTGTTCTAAAGACAGAACAAAGAAATGCCTCTGTGTTTGCAATACGATTCTTACGGCACACTGTTGCCAACGTTTTTGATGTTTATCTTAATTCATCAATGAGCACGGGAAGCTTTTGAGGGGCTGACTCAGAAATCATTGAAAAAACTGTCTTTGTGGGGGGAAAAAAAACAAAAATGGCGCATTGAAATTCTGCACCAGAGGAGAGGGAGAGAGAGGAGAGGGAGCTTTGAACCAGTTGCCTGTCAGTCTTTTTCTGTGTTTTTGTGCGAGGAGATGAGTGAGAGTTCCCTGTTCCTCCTCCATGCTACCTGTCCCCAGAGTCTGGGCAAACCCGCTGCACAGGTTGGAGAAAAGTTAAGTTTGTGGACTTTGAAAGAGGAAAGAGAAAAAAAAAATCTACCTTGCTTTTGAACTTTCACAGCAGCAACATACACAACAGCCGTACCTCAGCAGAGTGTGCATGGGAATACAAATAAAAAGTCAAATAACCTGGGAGTGCAGCACACGGTCAGGGAGGACAGCTGTGTTTCTCTACTCATCCTTTGAAATTTACAGCTGGGTTTATTTTCTACGCTTTCACTATTTCAGCCGTAAACTTCCGCAGCTGTGTTTCTGTTTTTGTGTTTCATACACCTCTGACAACATGATGTCCATCCTGAATTTAACACTGGGATACATTTATACTGCATTACAGATCTTTACACACATCACATGTTGTCTTTGTTTTATGTGTGTATCATCGACAATAGTGGAATATAGGTTAATTGTTGGTATTTAGAACACTTTTATGGTTCTTCTTCTTCCCTACACCATCTTCATATTTAACAAATTATAGAGGAAATATTGTACTTTTTACATTTGGCAGTTATAGCTATGATTACTTAAAGGTGGGGTAGGTAATTTTGGAGAAACCAGCTTTAGTGCGCTAGAATTTGAAAATACACAACCGGAAAAAATCTGCCACTTCCTTACAGAGCCCCTCCTCCAACACACACGAACGCGCACCTGACCAATGAGGGCACGAGATAAGTTTGTGCACAGATGGAAGGCTGACAGGCAGGTAGGCCATCCAGTTATTTTAGCCGGGCCGGCTAAAACGATTGGTCGTGCTTTTTACAGTACTACGGCTTCCACAGATGACAACTTTTTATGTATTCTTTGTCAAAGCACTTCAGATATTCATTGCTATCGGGATGTTAAGAGCATTCCATGGAATATAACAAAAAGTGTATCTCGAGCCGGTTTCTCAAACTTACCTACCCCACCTTTAATGAATGAAATAACAAAAAGCTAAACAAAAATGGCGGGAAATTGTGTGCTAATGTAGGATCTAAGTGCTTGTAAGAAGCTTATTTAGAACATTTATTTTAATGGTATTAATAGCCTACATAGAAGCTCCCTACCTTTTATGAGAAACTGCAGTTCAATTACATTGTTTCACATATTCAACATCATTATGCAATTGTAACCTGTTATAAAATATATATCAATAGGTCAGGCCCTCGTTTCAGAGTAAAACCATTCTCTCTATAGCCATGGTTTAAAATATTTTACAAAAAAATAACAATATGGCAATAAACTAGATCTGTATTCATGGAATGTGTTACATTTGTATTGAATAAAAAATCCTGCTGCCTGTTGTGTTTTCCATGTTTGAGAATAAAGAATCCAGAGAGCAGTGTGTGAGTGATTGTCACTGTTAGAGCTGTAATGACCCACTCGACAAGTCTTATTGTTATCGTTACCATCTAAGCACTACAGCTGTCCACACTGTGGATGTTCACCAGCAGCCCTGACTGCCTCCATTTGTCTCAACTTCTGCTGGGCCACATCTCCTCTAAATCTCTCCCCTCTGAAACATCTTTAACGCTGTAGCAGTTGGGAAGAAAAAAGAGGATCTGAAATGGTTTACCTGATTGGTTCCACCGTGCAGTCGCTGCAGTGGGAGAGAAAACGAGGGTGAGAGTGAGGGAGTCGCGGCCCGGTGAATAACAGGCAGCAGCACATAACGAGCCTCATCCTCCAGCTTCATTAGAGAGGAGGAGTCCCTAACCCCGAGGGGAGAGGGGCTATTCCCATAGCGCCCATTGCACTTTTTAACAAGCCCCTGTTCCAGACACAGCCCACCAGAGATTTGTCGAGTCCACCTGATTTGTCGAGTCCAGCCCACTAGCTCGTTTTAGTTTAAACAGGAATCCGCCCCAGATTATGGCGCTCCTGTGGGAGACGCTGGAGCCTCCTCTGGCACCGCCTGCTTGTGTTTGCAAACAAGCAAAGTCTCTGCAGTAAATAAGGTATTAGGAGCTAAAGAACCACTACAGCACACATAATACCTGAGCACGAGTTGCAAACTGTTTAAACCACCCCTGCTGCACCCTTAGACAACATGTGTTTGATCTGAAAACTCTAAGGGTTTTATAACACAAAAGGTCAGCTCTTAAAGGGGCCCTACTCTGCTCATTTTGAGGTTCATATTTGGATGTTGTGTCTCTACTGTGACTTGTTTACATGCTTTAATGTTAAAAAAGGTAATTATTTTTTTAGTTGCAGCACCTCTTTTCACCCTCTGTCTGAAACCAGAGCCCAGTCTGCTCTGATTGGTTATCTGGCTGGCTCTGTTGTGATTGGTCAACCTCTTCACGTACAATGTGTTGGAGCGCAAGCCAATAGAAGCTTGAGTGTTACATAGTGATGTCACTATGTCACAGAAGTAAACAAATGAGTCCAATGGAGGCGTTTCAGGCAGGGGGGGGGGAGTGTGTGGGAGAGAAACTCCCTCTGGCATGAACTCTGGGATTTTAGCCCTTGCAGACCATTTACATGCACACAAACCACACGACAGGAAAGAGAAAACCTAAAAGAAGCATAATAGGGCCTCTTTAATGAATGATCCCAGAGATCACTAATTTCATTTTGGACACTAATTTTCTAATCACCTTATCATTTAATTAAAATGTTTACCAGTGTCACATCCCTTTCTTCCTTCTGGTCTTTCTGAAGACCACCGGCTTCATAGCAGAAAGAGCACTATCATAGTGACAGCGTGCCGCAATCCATTTACTAGAGGGGTCTCTGTAATAGCTCTCCAGGTATGTTTAGCTCATATTCACAACAACTGCTTCTCCTAACAGAAGGAGGAGACGTGCTCGGTAATCACTCTGTTTTCTCAGGGAAAATGCTGTTATTATTCAAACTTCACTGTGAATAATTGAGCTAGTGAATGTGCAGGGAAGGGCCCAGAAATGAGACAGTAAGTGTGCGTATGTGTGTGTGCGTGCCTTCTTAGCATTCGCCTGCTGCCTTCCCTTTGAGGAGCAGCCATTACTAATCGCAAAGAAATTTCCTCCCTTTCCTACCTGCGGGCCTGTCAGGTCGTAAATGAAAAGGAATTAAGTAGAAATCCATACGTCTCCAAGCCTCCTTCCATCCCCACCCGCCTGCACCACAACGCAGTATATCATTAGAGGAGCAAATTAAACATTAGCGCTTCGGCTGCCGCTAGTTTGGGCTAATTGCTAATCAGCAGTAAAAGTTGCCTGGCACAGAATATTGCTTACCATAAGCTAAAGGTAATTTGCTTCTCAAGACGAGCTAGACCGGCTCGTCTGTTGTTGTCCAAAGTCCATGCCTAATTACTGCCGGAGGGTGATGACAGTCACTCAATGGAGATTAAGACCGAGGCGAAAAATGGAAATGTGCCATAATGCTGGAATGAGCTAGAAGTGCTTCTGTCTGCTTTTCTTTAATTCCCTCTCTTTCTCCTTGCATGGCTTGCTACTGAAATAGATGGATTCTGGGAGGGGAAATCAGAGCTGTTTCTCTCTGAGGAGTGGCCCTGAACACAACCCACAGTCATGTATGTGCGTTGTAATCATTTACGAAAAGGTTTTTTTTTTCATTAGGAATTATCCAATAACTGACTGACCGAGTGGGAAGTAGGCATATGTCAGCGGCAACTTTACAGAGATCTTAGTCACTACTATGAGAATAGTTAGTCCACTTTAAAGATTAGCCCACCTTAAAGGGGACCTATCATGCAAAATGAACTTTGTGATGTCTCTTATACACAAATATGTGTCCCCGGTGCGTCGGGGAACTCAAGCAGCGTCAGAAAATAAAACCCTCTCTCTTTTCCTCCGTACCTAAATCTTTTAAAAACGGGTGTACAATGAGCGGATACAGATTTCCATCCGCTGTGACGATTTCCATCCGCTGTGACGTCGGCGGACCCACAGAAAGTTGCTATCAGAAACAATGCCTGACGTGTTTTGGACGTAATCTCNCGTTCGTTATCTGACCAGTCTTCAATCTTGTAGGCCTATCACTTCGTTTCTTGTAGCCCTTGAAAGGGTTTTGGGAGGTTGATGCCTCGTGAACGTGAGTTGTTTGGCTTTCTGTCCGCAGCAGCAGAAAGCATTTTCGAATGTTTGAATGAATCATAGTGGGTCGTCCACGTCGATTTTCTCTTATGCTCCAACACAACAGTTGCACCGGGGTGCAGAATAGTTCCCCCACTTTTTGCCCGGGTCTTTAGTAGAAATGTTTGTCGGTAAATGAGATGGATTAGATTGTTTCCATCTTGGGTGTTTTCTCCATCGTGTGAAGCTCCACACGTATCACATCTATACAGTGTTGTTTACCAATTCTGGTGATGCGCGAGCTGATGACGTCACGTCAAGCGAGTTAACTTTTTTTCTTTTCTCAACTTTGTGTGGAAAAGATGCGGGATTTTTTGATTTTTTTTTATAAGCGGCCTTTTGATTAAATATGCCGGCCCTTTAAACAATCTGGCGCCAATTTTGCTGATTATGCGGTAAATTCTGCGATCGCAGAATCGGTTTCGTTTTTCTGGAAGGTCTAATTAACGCTAGGCTAATTTATCCTCTTAAGAATGTGCGGGAAACAATGATCCTGAAGTATGGTTTTCAAGAACACTTTCCTAAAGGTTTATAGACTTCAAAATGAAATAGGTCTATTTGGTTAAGAAGATAAAGCCTTACAAACTTTTATAACAAGTGAAATGTAAAAAGAAAAGGCACCCATTAAGTCCCGATCACGCAGCTGGATTTGCTCAGCCTCAGAGATATTTGAAATGTAGCCTGCCGGGCGAAAACGATTTTT
Source organism: Notothenia coriiceps (assembly GCF_000735185.1). Lineage (NCBI taxonomy): Eukaryota > Metazoa > Chordata > Actinopteri > Perciformes > Nototheniidae > Notothenia > Notothenia coriiceps. Next base: position 12,837,877 of record NW_011369945.1, on the reverse strand, counting down.
GAAGCCATTTGCACACGAACCTGAATCAGAGCGTTTATTGCCCAGAGGAAATTACACAGCACCGGATCCCAAGCTTTTTAATCTGCTCTCAGGTTTCATTTGGTTCTGACACTATGGGCCCCTAGTGTCAGAAACCAAATGAAACCTGAGAGCAGATTAAAAGCTTGGAAATCCGTGCTGTGTATTTCCTGCTGGGCCAATAAACGGCTCTGATTCAGGTTCGTGTGCAAATGCTTTCAAAAATCGTTTTCGCCCGCAGGCTACATTCAAAGATCTCTGAGCTGAGCAAATTCAAGCTGCGTGATTCGGGACTAATGGTTGCCTTTTCTTTTTACATTTCACTTGTTATAAAAAGTTTGTAAGGCTTTTAATCTTCTTAACCAATAAGACCTATTCATTTTGAAGTCTATAAAACCTTTAGGAAAGTGTTTGTTGAAAACCATACTTTCAGATCATTTTTCCACATTCTTAAGAGGATAAATTAGCCCTAGCGTTAATTAAACTTCCAGAAAAACGCGATTCTGCCGATCGCAGAATTTACCCGCATAAATCAGCAAAAGGGCGCAGATTTTTAAAAGGCCGCATATTTATCAAAAGGCCGCTTAATCCCGCATCTTTCCACACAAAGTGAGAAAGAAAAAAGTTAACTCGTCTGACGTGACGTTCATCAGCTCGCGCATCACAGAATGTAAACAACACTGTATATGAGTGAACGTGTGGAGCTCACACGATGGAGAAAACAGCCAAGATGAACAAATCATAATCCATCCTCATTTACCGACAAACATTTCTACTAAAGACCGGTCAAAAAGTGGGGAAAACTATTCTGCACCCCGTGCAACTGTGGTGTTGGAGCATAAGAGAAAATCGACCGGTGACGACCCCCACCTTTGATTCATTCAAACATTCGAAATGCTTTCTGCTGCTGCGGACAAGAAAGCCAAAACAACTCACCGTTCACGAGGCACACCTCCAAAACCCTTTCAAGGGCTACAAGAAACGAAGTGAGTAGCCTATCAAGATTGAAGCTGGTCAGATAACGAACGGTAAATGAAAACAGAATGAGGCGGAGAAGTGTGTGTGTGTGTGTGTGTGGGGGGCTGTGTGTGGTGGTGTGTGGGGGGGGGGTGAGATTAAAATAGCCCAATTGCTTTTACAATAAAATAAACATTGAAGTGTTAATTGAATTAGTAAAGGGGTTTAACGTTAGTGGCAGGTTGTGTGTGAGAGAGAATAAATAAGCCAGCCAAATATTTAAAAAAATTGAAATTCTTTTTTCCCGCATATTTAGCATATTTCGCAACTTTCCGCATATTTCGCAATTTCACCGCATAAAATCACATAAAAACCCCGCATGTTTAATCGCATAATCAAGGATTTTTGCCTGCGTTTTTCTGGAGGGTCTAGTTAATAGCATGTAGCTTATTGTTTTTACCATTTACACTGTTTTGGACTAGCTGATTTTTAGGACCAAAGCAATAACTAAAGTCAGAGCGATAGACCTATTGAAATCTCCTGTACAATTATTATTATTATTATTATTATTATTAATATTAGCACATTAAATCGTATTTTTGAGGGACTTAAAGTGCTTCGAAAGTTGATTGGTCAGGGCTGATGAAAAATGTGATATTTTGGGCTTCTTGTTGTTTATGTATTATTTATATTTTGTATTAATTTGTGTGTGTTTTTTACATTCGTGTATAGTTCTAGCTACTCTGTGTTTAGCTATATTTAAATGAATGCTCTTGATGTAGTCTTGAGTAAGCCTGCTCTGATGAAACAACTGTATTGCTATTGCATAACCTTATAAACAAAAACAAACTTCAAAATCTGTTGTTTATATTCAGGCTCGAATTGTAATTTCCGTGTTTGCTAGAGATACTGCGGTCTGCCTTTTATCATCTTCTTACCTCATATGTATTTTATAATCTATAATCAGCTTTCCATTCTTGGGTTTATCATATAAATAGAAATGAAATGATTACTCCTCCCTAGCTCAACGAGGGTCACGATGTTCCAAACTTAGGTTCACTCGGCTTTGTCCTCTTGGCACTTCTCCTCACTTCATTTGCATTTGTTCGGCACTGAGTGTACCATTTCTTTTATATATTCCTCCTGGATTTGTGCTATCTGGCACCAGGTGGCCATTTTAGAAAAGAGGGTGACATAAATACACAGATTGACCTGAAAGGGATTCTTCTTGTACGAGTCTATTCCTTGTTTTTTAGGAACGTCCTACTTGTTGGGACTTTAAAAGGACTTGGTTATACATTACATTAATTTGTTAAATTCCTACGTTTAAATATATATTTCTTTGTACATTTTGGAAGCCTGTTTATCATAACATGTGCTGTTATTGGCCCATATGATATGAGGTTTGTGAGCAAAAACCATGTAACTAGATAACTGACAAGAGGGCATTGTTTATTTAGCTATGATTCCTGCGCTCCCACTTCCTGTACCTTGGCTGTTATATTAATATTAAAGGTGGGGTAGGTAAGTTTGAGAAACCGGCTCGAGATACACTTGTTGTTATATTCCATGGAATGCTCTTAACATCCCGATAGCAATGAATATCTGACGTGCTTTGACAACAAATCCATAAAAAAATTAATCTGTGGAAGCCGTGGCGCTGTAAAAAGCACGACCAATCATCTGAGCCGGCTAAAGTAACTGGACCACGAGTAGCCAATGGTCTCTCCGTAGTTCCACGTGGGTGTGTGTCGTGTGTGTGTGTGTCGTGTGTGCGTGTGTCGGTCGGCGTGTGTGTTGTGTGTGCTCGGCCGCACACGGTATTGTCTATCTGGCGCTGTACTCGCGCGCACCACACACCACTGGGCACACACACAAACACCACACACACACACACAGCAACCACCACACACACACACACACACACGACACTCTACACATACCACCCTACAAGGTGTGTGTCTTCGAGGAAATACGACGGGGGTGGTGTGTGGTGTGTGTGTCTAGGTGCCATTGACAGAAAGTTCACAAGTGAACCCGTAGCAGGTGGACGGTCATAGGTAGGAGGTGGGTTTCCGTTACGCCTTGTTCGCAAGGAACCGCTCTGTAAACTCGACTCACACACGAGGCACAAGAGACACCACGAAACAACACACACACACACACACACACACACACACCACGACACACACACACGACACACACAACACACACACACGCACACGCACAGCACACAGGTCACCCTATGTGTCCGAAGGCAGACTGTGACGAAGGTAAGACACTTGTCGTATTCCGTCGAGGACACACACTACTTGTAGGGGTGTATGGGTGAGTGGTGGTGTGTGTGTGTGTGTGTGTGTGTGTGTGTGTGTGTGTGTTTGTGTGTGGTGCCTAGTGTGTGGTGTGCGGGTAGGTGTATCAGCCAGTTAGGATATGCCGTTTGCCCGGCCCAGGCACTGGAGAGCGTTGTGAAGGGCATAACCCCCTACACACAGTTTATTCCAAGCCCGTCCTACGACACAAAAAGGTGTACCATTCTTTGTCGACCTGACGTATATAAATAATGTATTTTGGGTCGACGGTTTTTGATTGGTAGTGAAATAGTTTTTGATTTATTGGGTCTTATGTCGACCATAAAAATCATTTTTAAACATAGATACATAAGATAAAAATATGTCGATTCAAATTATAATTTCATATTTCAGTTCCAAGTTGAATTTTCGTCCTCTGTCTTAGGTAGTTCGGTTTATTTATGATTCGGGAAGAACAGGTAATAGGTTCAATGTACCAAATAAGCAGTTTGGAATTCGAATGTTGTAGTGAAAACTACATATGTATTTATATATGGTAGTTCCATCTTAGTTGTTTAACGGTGACAATCCTCTAATCTAATTATTATTATTATATTTCTTGTTAATAGTTCTTTCTTTCCTGTATATTCTGGTGTTATATCTACACGTATTGGAATAGTAAGAAACTTTCTATTGGTTCTGATACTGTAAGACAAATTATGTGTCCGAACTGATGGCTCTGCATGGTCGAAATTTCAGGTTTGTCATCCAATATATATTGTGAGTATGGGTTTCTTATGTAGATAACACCCTTAGACGTCCTTGTGTTGGAGGACATCAATAAAGGTGCGAAAAGAGTAAGACTAGGACAACTAAAACATGTGCAAGCAATGGGAGAAGAAGATTTACCGGTGGACCACGGTCAAATGCGGGTTGTTTCGGTCCCTCCTTAGATAGCCTTTTTGCCATGTCGTGTGAGTCACGGGCTTGTTTACGTTATTTCAGCTCCTCTTTACGGTTCTCCTGTTTGCTCTTACTGTTCAAACGCTTGTAGCCTGTGATCAACTCATATGAAATATGAGAACATGTGATGGTAGTTAGTGATCGGTTTTGTATTGGTAGGGAGAATCTTTGGATTTATTGGGGTCTTGCGACAATAAAAAAATAATAAAAGTACTAAATAAAACATCAAGGAGGTCGATTAAATTTTCAGCCCCATCCATGAAACCTCTTGTCGAGCTCACGCGATCTAAACTTTTATTGTTGGGCCTTTTAGACGGTTAAGGAATGTCTCGGAGTTGTGTGCTTGCCCGGTTGTATGGTTACTCCCCGTGGCTCTGTTCAAACAAGTGCTACCTTCCGACTGTCCGTNGTTAAATTCGGTTGTGATAAAACGCCATCCTGTTTAAACCACGTCATGGATTATTTCTGAAACAGTATGGAGCTCAAATGCTTTTTCTCTTGTGGGTTTATCACTAAACCCACAAGAGAAAAAGCATTTGAGCTCCATACTGTTTCAGAAATAATCCATGACGTGGTTTAAACAGGATGGCGTTTTATCACAACCGAATTTAACTTTATCTCCGGTATAATTCTGATCAGGCATTAGCTCCGCCTCCTCTGCTTTTATTTTTTTCAAGCTAAGGACCCAAGTTCCGCGTTTCTCTAACAGGGATTCAAAAGAGGGGTATGAGCAGTATGAGACATGGCTACAATGGTTGAACTGTTTGGTATTTTGAAAAAAAAACTTCATAGACATGTTTTGTATAGGTATGGCCCTACAATATATCTTTCAAATATAGCATGATAGGTCCACTTTAAGTTAGCCTGAACGTCCTCTTTTTCTCTCCTCACAGACGTTTTACCTGCATGCATAGCGCGTTCTAATGTGATAAATCAACACTACTTGGATTTTAAACCACAACGTTTACTTCTGCATACTAAATTATTGTCCTGTTGCCTACAGATTTCGCCTTAACATGCAGAAATCTGTTTATGGAGATTACACAACCCACATTTCCAACTTGGGCCACTTTGCCAAAATTGCCTTATAATCCCTATTGACTTGGTTCTCGCCATGTCTCTACAGCCCTTTGTCAGCACTAATGAAAGGTCTGGAAGCAACGATTATTATTGTAGTATGGGGGGGAAACACTTTTGCTCGTTTTTCTTCAAACCAATTAGCTAAGCTCAGGATGCAGAGACAGTGCCACTGCCAAAATAGATAGCGCTCATAGCGGAGGGGAAAGAGACCGCTGATTGAAATTGGTGGCCAATGGCTGAGTAGCTTGGTTTTCCAAAGTTCCTGGTCCCAAATAGGGACAATGCTAAGGTTAACACATGTTACTTACCAATGCTGATGTTTTTGTCACCTAATATCAGTTTGGTGACATTTTCAACGTCACATTTTCAATTACAGGGTGTTCAGATGGAAAACAGCAGTATTTGAAGCCGACTCACGGTACTGTTGATAATACCATCAGACAGGATTTCACATCTCTGGGAAGTTATTATAATGACAATCATCTTCTCATTCAACGTAACGGTTGTGATTTGAACAATGGAAATGTTTCCTGTTACAAAATAACCAAACAGTAATAAACCTGCAGGTATTTAATTTGCCAAAGCAGCGTGTTGCCAGATCAGTTTGCATTTCAGCGATTGTTCAGCCAGGTTCAAACATTTAGTTGATGTTGTTCCTAACGTATCCTAAGGGTAAAAGAGATGATGTTAGGAGAGGAGAAGTACATCTGTTTTGACAATGGGGTTCATCCAAACATAATTAACTCTGGTATGTCAATGTCATACACCTTCTTTAAACATGTAGTGATGTCTGTTGGTGGTCGCCCTGGCATGCCTACAGTAGATGTCATACTACAGATCCCTGTGTTAGTAAATGCTGTTGCTCTGTGTTCTGTGGTGAACAAATGCTTTCTCTCTCTCCTAGCTGTCCTTCATATTTAAGAGCCCAGGGCAGTAGGTGATAGACATCAGGGAGCATGGTTATCACAGCCCAGTTCACACTTATCATAATCATAATCATTGCTTCTCTAATGCTTCAAAGGCCAACTTTCTCACCCAAGAAACCTCTTCGTTTCGGAGGTGAATGTTGCAGCTCATAGTAGGACCATTCTGTCGTCACATGGTTGATATTATGTGTAAATATTTCAACAATTGATCTGAATTTGGTTAACTTTGATCAGAATCAGAATCAGAAACAGGTTTATTACCAGTAGGTTTACACTTACGAGGAATTTGACGAGGTATCGTGGTGCATACATACAAGTAAAACAACAATTAAAACACAGATAGAGAACTCAAAAAAATATTGAAAAATATAAAAAATACAGTAAAATATATTGCNTACATTACTCAAGTTGGATTTTCTTTGCTACAGTATTAGTTAATTTGCTGTACAATTGTATTATTAATAATCTATTGAAGCAACCTCCATTATTATCAGAGCTGGAAAATACTGACCTACCCAAATACTGAAAAAAAAAGAAAAGGCCAATATCAGTGTGTGTGTGTGTGTGTGTGTGTGTGTGTGTGTGTGTGTGTGTGTTTTACATTTCACACACACTATCAGCGCCTGTCTTCCTTATGTCAAAGTCCGGAATAGCTCCAAACCTAAATGTACAGCAGCCAGATACTGGACGATGGAGAAGAGGTGTAGGTGTCTCTGGCGTGAAAAGCAGCCCGGTTGGATCCTACTACAGACCAATCAATACATCGTTATAGATCGTAATCACGTGAAGCGTATAATCGCCTAAAACCTATCAATTATAAAGAGAGAGATAGCCGGGGCCTCCAAATCCTGGCCTGCAGCCCTCTTCCTCCTTGGATTAGGATCTGAGATTGGGTCAGGATCATAGGGGCTGCGCCCAGGCTGGCCAGATATCAGATTAATGACCACTCCAGGGGCACACATCTCAGCCAGCAGTTAGAGGGAGAGGGAGAGGGATCGGCGAGTGACTGCAAAAATAAATAATACATCATTTGGTCTGGGAGCTGACATAATTATCACCTAAAACACAGGCTCTCTGGGCTGTGCATGATATATATCTTAGATCAGAGTGATATCAGCCGAGTGAAAGCACGGCTCAGACACGTGTGACGTACGAAAGGGTTCTTTGTGTTTACTTATAGTTTTTCCATTGACTTAATTATGTTGATTCATTCAAATGTGATACACTATCAGACTTTTCAGACCTCCTTCAGCCAAAAAGAACAAAGTAACACAAGGTGTGTTCAGAAACATTACAGTATTTATCCCCAATGTGTATCCCTTGAATATAATACCCCATACTTGTCTTGTTCACTCAATATGTAAGGAGAATGTGTCTTAAATACTAAAATGATGTTTAATGGACCACAAAGCTTTTAATTTAAAAGTGTCTTTTTGCACCCGGTTGAAAATAGCTACACCAGAGTTATTCGGCTATTTACACCCATCCAGTGCCAAGTTGTGTATACGAAGATTTTGGTGGTTAAGAAAAACCAGTTATTTTCACAGTAACTTCAATTTAAAAGGCACTGATGGATCAAGCCTAAAACCAGGCAGATTAAAATAATGGTTTAAACATACTGTAAGGGGGCACTGATCACATTTCTGGGGCCCATGCCACCCCTTCCCACTTCTTGGACCTGTGTAGATTCGCTGTCTACGGCAATGCTGGTAAGCAATTGGCATTCCCCCCGCTGAAACACCCTGTTGCCAACAGCAAGGCAATTAAAGTCAGAGGAAGTAATTTGAAATGTGCGTGTCTGCAGCTAAAAATCTCCAATCAAGAGACTGCCTGTGAGGTGATTTCTTACTACTGTGTGGATGGGGAGGCCTCCTGCTTCCAGCTCCCCTCCACCCTTTTGCTTTCACAAAAAAAAAAAATAGTCTGATGGTTATGGGAAATCCAACTACAAAAACAAATATGTATATTTTCAATTTATCTCACCTCCCATACCTGTCTGTGCTCCCCACAAGCCTTGGCATCTCTCCTAGCTGCCCCTCCAACTCACTATTTAAATTCAGAATTCCTAAGCGGATTTTCTCAATTTAGCCATACTTTTAATCTTTGGCGAAATGAGTGATGACTTCTTTCAATAAAAAAAAATAAAAAAACCTGACAGGCTTACAGCGCACACCGGCGGATTAGTTTCCCGTGGAGATGAGGTTTTCCTTTGTGCCGCCGCGTGTCTGTTTGATGGGGTTTAACAGGAAGCGTTGGTGCTGAAATTGGATGCAGCAGGGATCGTGGGTAGATGGCCTGGGTTCGATACAGACCCCCACGCTGCAACTTTGCCCTGTGCCTTTTCCTTCATTTTCTTTCCCCCCGGGTCCAATGACTGAGCCTTTAAACACTCATGGACAGACTGATACACAGATACACACATCTCAACACACAAGTACAAACAGAAATACTGTCTTTAAACACACATATGTGAAACCACAAAGCAGCACACCTGCACATATACCATTAGGAATATGCACACCCCTCCAAAGCACCTTCTTTGAACAGTCTGGTCGAGTATTAAATCCCACCTGCTCCATAATGTGTCGGAAAGTCCACATTTTTTGTGCTAGATTCTCACCGCCTTTATTACAGTACCACATCATTCCAGTTAAAACAATGTATATACTGGCTGCCATCACTGCCAAACAACAGTTTATAACATACATGCACATTGATTGGTTACTGTGACGTCAATGTGATAAAGGCAGAGGCGTATCTAAATGAAATAAGGAGAGGGGATTTCCAAATCTGATTGGATGGTTTTTATATGAGGAGACCATACTGGATTTGCTAGTGTGGAAAACATCTTTACTTCACTCTCATGTCACTTAATGCCTTGGGAAATGGGAGGGTATTTGGAAATACTACTGACTTTGGTGTCAAGTATCGGATGATTCCATAAAATGTGGCCCATTTATGGTGAATGCAGGCCATAACCCTAACCCTAGCTCTGACCCTGACCCTAACCCACAGACTAGTGATCATCTGATTTATCACCAACTTCAGGTCAAAATATTAGTTTATCCAATACCTGCAGAACTAATGACACTCCCACCATCTCATTAGCTGTTTAGTTGGTGTTTAAGACACAAGTTTCATCACTATACAACATTGAATTGATTATTTCAGGGCCTGTGAACACAACAACCTCATGCGCTATACAACACATCCGTTTTAGTTTTATTAATTCACACTAAGCTACTGAAATATGATTTATGACTGGACCATTTCATTAAAAACATTCAATATTTGTTAAGCTGTGGATCCTTGTTAAAGCTGGTGAGCAGCAAAAATAAGGAAAGCTGGTCCACCTTAAAGGTCAGTCCACCTTAAGTGAGCCTAAACGTTAAAAATAAGGCTATAAGACTGAATAATGGGTCATCATACAAAATATACCTTGCAGTCTTGCTTATATCTTCAATGTTGTAAGAGACGTTTAAATTCAATCAGAATTGTAAAAGAAAATTCTGAAAATATACTTTTTAAACAAAATATGTGAATTGTTGGAAACATATCCTGTTAAAATTGTATGCCACCAACAAAGGGAGTGATGAGGTGTTCATGTTAAAACTGTGGTTTAGAGCACATATTACTAACACCTCTTAAGCTCATTAGATCTGGTTTGTGTTATCTGTATATGGGAATAAATGCAAAGCCATGAGATCTTTTAGTTTAGAGCAGTCAAGTGCTCAAAAATGATGTGCAGTGCGTCTGATTTTAACATATGTTGCCAGATACCGCTGCATCTTTTGGTCCCCTGTGTCAAAACCTAATTAGCTGCAGTGTGTTTCAGACATGACTCTTTTAGAAAATGTTTATCTATTGAAAGACTTAAAGTAATTTCACAATGTTTCCGCGTTATTTTCTCCGGGACAGAGACTGCTAAGTGAGTGGTACGTTCATCCATTCAGGTGTTGATGTGAGAGTCTATCAGTCATCTGCTGTAAGGCATTCATTACATTATGTCTGTCTCAAGTTGATACTTAAAGACAAGACATATGATGGTCAAAGTAACCACTGTGTGTTGCCAAAGGTCCAGGACCAGGGTGATGACAGATGGGCTCAGCTAGGCAGGGCTCAGACAGTCTGAGACACTTGGGGTTAGCCAACAGCATCCATGCTCACTGAGTATATATGGCCCACCATTACTCCTATACTTCTTAATCCAGTATAGAGGACTTAAGCTTCTTTGTTTGCTCATTTGACTGTGTGGGTGCCATATCCCAAAGCCGGGCGTAGGATTAGTCAGGCATTGTGTCAGTAGCTTGTGATGATGCTGGGGAGGGGGATGGGGCTGCTTGATTAAACAGAGGCAGCAGAAACAACAACATGAGCTTTCATTTGATGAGAGACTACGCTAAGGTAGGAGGGATCCCAAAAGGATACAGTGGCGGATTCTATAAAATCCATGAGATACTTTGGCATTTTCTATAAGATATGTTGACTCAGTTTGCTTAGACGCAGCCTCGCTCGCCAGCAGGAGTGGCGTTTAAGTAATCTAACAATGCGGAGAGTGCTTTTGAAATAGCCATTCTCATCATTTCCTTTGATGTGTACATACATTTAACGTGAGCCAGGGCTGGCTGAGAAGCATGATAAATCGCTGGAGAGAGTTTCTTCACTGCATGTTTTCCACGGGGTCGGGCTGGCGGTAGGGGTAGTGCAGGGGTGGGAGATTTTGGCATTCCTTTTGGAACTGTGCATTTGACCTACTTTTCTTTAATGGGGATTCTGGGTGAATAAGATAGCTGTTTAGGCCATGATGAAAACCCAAATGACATTTGGTCAAAGACATTGGACGGAGTGGATGCAGTCCCATCTACTGACCCCAAAGGGTGTATGCTTATTGTCATCGGATGAGGCTGCTTGGGTGGAGGGGCCGGCTGAGTGGGGAGCTAGATGAGCTTGGTGACACAAACACCTTTTGAAAAATGTTTGGTGAAAGCACTGCTGGGAGGTTTTGAATGCCCTCGCTCATGAATCCAAAAAAAGGCAATTTCCAAGATGCTTGCTACTTAAAGTCTAAAGGGGCATGAAGAGCATTCACATCCATCATATTGAGTGGAGATGAGCTAGCCCTAGGTGAGGAAACCTCCAAAGTTTGGTGCAGGCTGAGTACAGTGACAGCAGGTGAAAGAGAGACGTGTGAACACTGTCCAGAAAGAGTGGAGAGAGGAGAGAAACGGTACTGAGCCGCGGCAATTAGAGAGTCTCACTTCCGAGGTCCAACTGACATCAAAGAGAATAATTCAGGTCCCACCCTTTCTCCTTTATTTTATTGTAGCCATTCTGACCCCTCATTGCTGCAGCCACAATGTGTTTCACCAATTAGCCTTGCTCTGTGGATGCGGCTGAGATGTTGTCAGAGTATGAAAGGTGGCACAGCATACCTAATGTTGTGTCTCAATCTGCGAATTATTCACTCTGGCACATAAATATATGATGACTGTACCTCACAGCAATCTATATTGGATTTCTCTAATCCCCAAGGTCATATGTATAGAGTGTCAGGTTGAAAATAAAGATGTTTCACAATAATATTTTTGACCGTCTTAACCATCTTAGAGTCTCGTTTTTCCTTCCTCTTTTATTTTCTCTCTCACGCGTGCTCGTGTTCCCTCTCTCTCATTTGCTATTTGAAGCAACTATTAGTGTTTTAACACCACAGGAAAGCGGCTTCATTGAAATGCAATGAAAACTGCACAGAGAAGGCAAAGTTAACTAATGGGCTCAAATTTTCAAACGAATGCAAGATTAAAGTCAATTGAATCTCCCATTGGGTTTTGACTGAAACCCTTTGAAAAGAAGCCCCACAGTGGGTTTCAGAAATGAAAAATAGGGCTTGTTCTAAAATATTAATAACATTTTATACCCTCATTACAGCAGGCAATAACATTTGTTCAGAAACTTACTTCTATCTTTACCTTGAGGTGGTTCATGTGCTTCGGTGAGGAAGGGAAGGTGGTGTTCACCTCAGCCTCCTTCTGCAGATGTTACTCATTGACATATCACAGGGCAGGATATCACTGAAAATATCCTATATTCATATTTGATGTGCAGCTCTAAACTCTGCTGCTTTTTTCTCATGCTATTTCACTGTGAGCAGTTTTTAAACCATGATCCAGTTCAAATGAATGAGAAGGAAGACGTTCTCAGACAATATTAGGGTGTCTTGGCTGCCAAAAAAAGAAAAATATCTGAGGAGCAGAACTACAGAATAACCAAACAGAAGAAAGGGATAAAGAAGGTGTTGTCTGACTCAAAACCTTAGAGAGAGAACTACTCGGGTTCCTTGGAGGGCGTTTTTTTCCTTCCTTTGCACTATTATTTAAGAAGCACACACAGCAGATCCAGCATCAACTACGATGGCCTAGTTTTTTTACTTTATATATCATGAATTAAATATATTTTTACAATACGTGCCCACATTCCCTTAAATGATAAACGAACAACATAGAAGACATTAGGGAAAGTTGCTCTCGTTCTTCGACAACAAACTCAACAACTCTTTGTCTCGTGCTTGGCGGCGCTCGTGCCTACACATAGTGCATGTTCTCTCTCCCTGAATGTCTTTGGAGAATTTCAATGTGTCGAAACTCACATTCAAGCCTGAGACAAAGAGCAGCAGGCCCACAGGAGTGACAGGAGGAAGGATCTGAAAATCTTCCCTCGTCTGTAATGGGCTAGAAGTCATTAAAAACATCACTGCCGGCCTAATTAAGACGGGACATCTGGTCTTTCCTCACAGAATGGATCGCAGCAGAGTACAAATAACTCCTCTATGACAAGTTGAGAGGTGTCATACATCTCAGTGATCGTCAGTCAACATGGGAGTTATGGAGCTCTTTCATCATTAACGAGCAAATGCTTTGTTTTTTCGCCGTATGAAAGAAAACAGTTAGATAAATTGAAAAAAATAGATTTTGAGGTTTTTCTGTGCCTTCCAATGCGGCTCATCTCCCTTTTATGCTGCTGCCAATTAGTTGGAATAAACTTTACTCTGTCTTTGATGATACCCGTTTTGCATGGAACAGAAGTTGGCTTGAGTCTTCTGCGCTGCATTCGGTAATTTTCCCTTAAATGGGTCAATCACTGATTTAGCTGCTACAGCAAAAATATGGCCTGATATGGAGTAGTTATGGGGACAAAATTCAAATAAATATCTATTTGTACAACATAACACATGAAATAAACAGATTCAACTAATTGAATTAAATGTCAGTACACTGTAACAAAGTGCAATCTATATTATTTGATATAAATAACTGCATTTTCCTAGGCTTCAGAAACCATAATGCATGATTTCAAGAAACATTTTGTATATCCAAACGTCTAAAGCTGATTATGTCCTTATGACTTAAAGGTGGGGTAGTTAAGTTTGAGAAACCGGCTTGCGATACACTTTTTGTTATATTCCATGGAATGCTCTTAACATCCCGATAGCAATGACAAAAAACTAAAAACCCATAAAAAAATGTCATCTGTGGAAGCCGTGGCGCTATAAAAAGCACGACCAATCATCTGAGCCGGCCCGGCTAAAATAACTGGATGGCCTACCTGCCTGTCAGCCTTCCATCTGTGCACAAACTTATCTCGTGCCCTCATTGGTCATGTGTGCGTTCGTGTGTGTTGGAGGAGGGGCTCTTTAAGGAAGTGGCAGATTCTTTCCGGTTGTGTATTTTCAAATTCTAGCGCACTCGAGCTGGGTTCTCCAAAATCACCTACCCCACCTTTAATCATACTTAATAAAAAACAAGAAATATTTGCTATGGTAACATATTTACTGGCTTAGGGTTTACTTTAGAAAATACTATGGTTGACCTTAAAGGAGCCTTATTATGCTTATTTTGTATTTTATGCCTCTACTCTACTCTTTCCATGCTTTAATGTTCAAAAAGCTCTTTATTTTTCTTATACTGCCTGTGCTGCAGTACCTCTTTACACCCTCTGTCTGAAACCAGAGCCCTGTCTGCTCTGATTGGCCAGGAAAGGAAAAACCCAGAAAAGCATAATAGTGCCTCTTTTATCTACGTAAGTGCACCAGTAAGTCAACTAACAACATTTTTGCCATTTTCAATCATGGTATTGCAATATAAAGTATTCTAAGCATCCACTATTTGTTTTGGATTGTCACCTGCAGCATCTTTCCAAACGCAGTTGCTTTACTTCCTGTCATGCTTCATGTGTCAGGAAGTCAGATACAGTGATCATGTCCACATCTCCATGACCTAGCCTCATTGTGCGTCACATCAGCAACTCGATTTTTGTACACACAGGATTTTACCATTAAAAAAAAATCTAGTCAGACACTGAAGGAGCAAATGCATGAAAATAATTGGAGCCCAAGGGGTAATATTTGTTCTCCTGAAATGATAATTATTCTTATGGTCTTTGTGTGCTAACGCTAAGCCACAGAGGGAGAGCACAATCCACCATTATATTTTCATCAATAACCGTTTGTGGGCGTCTGTGGAGGCAGCTGTATTTCATGCATGTCGTCAGCCTCACTGTTTACACGGATAACATGTCTCCTCCTGGGAGTACTCCATTCATTTACCTTATGGGCTTATGATGGACCACATTACAATACCACATTTGGGGCTGAGGGGCTTTTTTACATTTTGAGCGTGCATAAAAAATAGCTTTAAACTTTATTTCGTATGACATGAGAAAAAAATTGAGAAATAGATACCATTGAACATCTGCTTTACTTTTGAGACCACTAACAAAACATCCAAACCCTGCATTTATATTAGTCAAAACTAAATCAATGGCCCTCTGCCAATGAGGCTCTGTGTCTGTGAGAAAATTAAAGAAGGAAAACGCTCAAGCTCAAAATGTGGACCGAGGCTTCGAGGTCAACATCAGTCACTGAAAAATCACACAAACTCTGCAGGCCTTAACACACAATAAATAGAAATGCTCAAATTAAATTTTCGAAGGTCTAAACACTTTCAAGTCTGCCTTTTTGTCCGACCTAATTGCAGGTTTAACCAGACTTTCTATAAAAAACAGTTTATAAATATAAATGTGACCATATTATCATCATCATATTATTATTAAGTCAAACTACCAATAGTTTACTGACAGATACAAATGTCCCATATTTGTTTGAATAAACACATTATTGAAGGCTTGATATATGCTTGTCTAGGAGATGCTCGCTTTCCATTTTGTTGGTAGTGTAGCAATTAAATGCTGTCTTATTAGTATCAAATGACATGGTTCTTTCCAGACAATGCCATAGGAATAATGAATGACAAACTAAGCTAGTCTTCTAAATATTATTTATGTAATTAGACTTGAGTCCCTCAGTAACATTTCATATTCAATTGGTTTTACTTTTCAGATTTGGTGAAATTACATGAAGCATTTCAAATACATCACAGTATATCTAAAGACTTCGGGGTTGCTTTGGATCCAGACAATGACCAATCGAGCCACAATAAATTAAGCACTATTAAAGCTGATTTTATTGGAAAAGAATTTGGGAACACAGAGTACATTTCAATCATTTGAGATTCACGTCCGTCCAATGAGACCTACACCTTTTTTTCCCCAAACCTTCACACGACACATGCAAAACAAAACAACATGTGGACAGGAGGAATTAGGGATTGAACCAACAATCTTTTTGGACAATTAGGGCTGCCACCTAAGCTACTGTACAGCGGCCTAACAGTTTAACCTCTGACAGGGCTTACTGTGAATATGCATAATGGTAACTAAAGCAGTGAAAAGGTGCTGTTTAGTCTCGTGAACTGGACTCTAATTAAGTCTAGTGCTTGAGAATTTATGTTTCTTGCCCCCTCTGATAAGCAACAATGAAATGGTAAAGCCATTCTTAAGTGTTGCATTCTTTTTCCATCAGTGCAGTAAACCAGCAGGAAAATTATCAATCAATACCATATCCTAACCCAGACTTCGGATAAAGTGCTATAATAAGAGAATGGAAGAAGTCCTTATTTAGCTAAAATAAGGCCATTTCTATGTAAATCGGCAATAAAGCAGAACTTTTACAAATGCATAAGCTTTCCCATTATTGACATTTGGTAGTCGAAAATCGTTTAGCTGCTTGATAGCAGTCATCTTATCTCCACAAGTATTTGCTTATCCTCCTCTTATATGAATGTTTCTGCGATATTAAGCTGTCCTCCCAGGAGATAAATATCTGCTGTGTAGCAGCCACTCACACTATAGCCTTTGATTATTTAGCCAGG
Organism: Notothenia coriiceps; assembly: GCF_000735185.1. Classification (NCBI taxonomy): domain Eukaryota; kingdom Metazoa; phylum Chordata; class Actinopteri; order Perciformes; family Nototheniidae; genus Notothenia; species Notothenia coriiceps. The sequence continues at coordinate 12,821,380 of NW_011369945.1, read as the reverse complement.
TAATTCCTTTATAGACACAGAGCTGTAGCTGTGCAGCCACATGATATTAACTGCGAGCACAATATCAATTTCAAATTGAACCTTGGATGCATTATTGATTGACCGCTGATATTGTTCTCTGAAAATAAGTGCCATTGGGTTATTGTTTAATATGAATGATAATACCAATCCTCTATCTGGAAATAAGGTCCCGGTGTTCTACCCAAGCCTTTGGAAAAAGCTCTGATTGACTCGATTGATACTGTGGGATTGTGGGTAATAAAGCAGCTATGAAAGCTAAGGCTCCTCATTATTATATCCACATAGACGGCACAGAGGTAAATATATTTTTTTGGACATTTTTACTTTGCTGTCTATTTAAATGATTGTATTTCTTTCTTTACAAAATACTTTAATTTCAAGCTTTGTCCAGAAAGTAACGTGATATAACACATACAAGAATCCAAAAATGTCTACACATACAAGGAGGACTTAAATACAGACTGACCTAATGAGGGGATGAAGGGCAGGTTAATGGGGTCAGGTGGCTGCAGAGATCATTGAGAACAGGTGAAACTAACAAGGCCACGACAGACAATGAAAAAAGGCAGGATAACACACAAAGACAGGAAGTAAAAACAGACATCAGACAGAGTGAGAATACTTTTCAAAATAAAAATAGGAAACAGATCAAACAAGTGTTATAGGATCATGAGGGACTAAGTTGCGGAGGACCCAGGTTCGAATCCTGCCTGGGACCCTTTACGCATGTCATCCCCTCTGTCACCCCCTTTCAACACTTACTCTCAAATAAAGGTTAATACAAATAAACTAAAAGTCTAGATCCATTTTATTTTGACCCAAAAGAACCCCAAAACGTAGGGCCTTTCTTTTGCCCTTGATCTTTTGAGTCTGTCAGTTGGTCCACCAAGTTGGTACAGACTGAAATATCGGAATTTCCATATTTCGTGCCCAGAGGATGAATCCTAATGAACTTGGTAATATTCAAACTTTTTCTCTAGAGCAACCATGAGGAAGACATTTGTAATTTTTAGTAAACTGTCTTAACGGATTAACTAACGGAGAGATTTTTTGCCAAAGATAAAAAGTTGTACATTACGCCACGTTCCCCTGAGATATTTATCAAATTGATGATGCTCTTACTTTCCATCTACAACCAGCAATATAAGTTCAATAATAAAATAATTAAAACAAATACAATGTTGAAGTTGAATAATGTTTTATTTGACATTTAGATTTGAGCCCAACTGACACTTTTAAACTCCTGAAGCTGCTTCATTGTAATAATTTGACAACCAGGCAACTCTGCAGCTACTGAAGCATATTTGTAATGTTTTCATCACTAAAAAGACCAGACTCAGCATATACTGAGAGTGAAGGAGCCATGATTGAAGGCTAATAAAACAACTTTTTAAACGTACAAATTAATCTCACTGTTTCCCAAAGACCATAAGGCTAGGATTTCTGCAGAATATAAAGTATTTGAATATCAGTCGAGTATGATATATCCAAACCAGAGGCTGTTTGGGCTCGATCCAGTTGTCTGTCACAAACTCTGGCTGCTGATGAGTACACCAGTTGTAGGGCATTGATTTATTCATGTGTTTTCTTTTAAATATTCACATTGTGGCAATCTATGGAGACATGCATTCTGTCTCCAGTGCAATAGATGAGGGGACAAAGAAAAAGCCAAAGAAAAAGGACAGTTACTTATCGAGTAAGTAAAAAAATAACCAGTAATATGTATTTTCTGAGGTACAATATCATAAGCATGTGTATAAGAGCACCAAAAAAAACTGATTTGCTCAGGTCAGTGTTAACATTAAGAGCATGGACAAACAACATATGTTGTCATTTGATTTGGAGGACATGTTGCTTCTAACTCTAACTCTGAGGGTTTTGGAAAAGTGTTTGACTATGATTATTAGGTGTTGGATATGAATGTTGTCCTACCATAAAGAGCCGTGTTTTCGCATGGTGACTGGTCTCCATAAACATGCATATTAAATAACAATAGTCGATTTTGAAACCATTTGCTATCCTTATATAATAGTATTGCGTGAACTGCACAACATACTTTGGTAAATATGACAAATGTCATGAATGAGGTTTTACTTGATAAAGAACTCTAAAGTTGCAGCGCTTTATAGCCCAGTGTGAAATGTTCTTAGTGAACATTAGGACTAGCAAAAATGTAGAGCATGGGTAGAGTGGAGAGCTTATGCATTACAGTACTTATGCTTGTCAGTTTGGGACAAGCAGTCTGTCTTTATCTAAATTAAAATGTATATCAGTTGCCTTAGTCCTTACAAAATACAATACAAACTAGTTTTTGTTATTGATGTGATGTGTCTGAATATCAGCTCTTACTCTCACAAAAATCATAAATGATGACAGAAGCTTGTGATGACTAATGATTAAAAAGCACTGCCTACAGGATGGACTTACTTTGTTACGCCCGATGAGTGTGTTTCATATACGTGAAAATATATGCTATATTAATGTGTACCATTGACACCGGGGTCCTCTGTGATGCAGACAACGCCAATTTTCCAGGCTACTGCATCGCGTGGAGCTCAAGAAAGCCGGGGATAAGAACAGGCGGCCGGGTGTCAGATCTGCAGCGCGCCCCGAACAAAATCATATCACCAAGAGTATGACAATAACATTGAAAGCTTATTATAGTGAAAGTGAGCCGATCTTATGTATAAATCCCAAATATATGGAAAATGTATTGTACCAGGCATTTAGGAATACAAATTGTTGACTCAATATCCTTTAGAGGCCAGAATAAAACCCAGAGATAGTCATCATAGTGTTGTTTCTCACTCAATATCTTGTTTAAGAGCATCAATCTGAAGGCAAAACTAATGGAATTCTGTGGAGCAGACGGTCTGGTATATTGTGATCACTGGAAGATTGCAATATTGACCAAATGTCAGTTATAGAGCAATGTAATGATTGAATAAAAGAGGATACATAATCGAAGATGAGGAGTCTGCCAGGGCTGCCAGCTGCTAACAACACCCTGGGAAATACTCAAAATCATTAGCACACACAAATATATCTGCAAACATAGACTCACATATCACTTCAAATAAAATAAGACATAACAAACGCTGTAGCTTAGCGGAGATATTTGTAAAAACGTATTGGAGTGATTGAGGAACTGCAAGTAGACAGAAAACCTTGTTACCCAGTAAAAAAGCTCAGTTATCTAATTTGAACCTTTGTAATCAGTTTCAAACTTGCGGCCTCATTTCTACCTTTCCTGCAAACACACCAATGCCCGTTCAGATGATGGAATTAAGTTTTATGGGATTTTCTAATGTCAGAAATCAACACTTAAAAAAATTAATAAAAGCCAGTTTGTATATCAAATACAGGTTACTCAGTTCCACTAGATTCACTGACAATGTTTCCAATAAAATACGTTATCATTCAACCCCGGATGAATCATTGGTTTGACTGAGTTTATCAAGGATCTGTGGATGTGACTTGAACAAATAGTGTGTCTTTGAACTGAGATACAGCCATCGGATAGTGTTTGAATTTTATTTGAAATGTGGACAACTTGGCCCCATCTGTTCTGCACAGGCCCTCTGAGAAACCCTCAGTGTCACACACTGTTTGATGGGAACAATACTTGCCTAATGGACCTTCAAGAGCTCATTTGTTTGAAGCAATTATTCCAGGAAGCCTGTTTCTGTAAAGTTTCCCCTCAGATGGCAGAGTTTATTTGCTCCTTGCTTTTTAGAGAATGTCTGAAGGGCATCTGAAGACATCCCATTTCTTTACAGTTGTGCTGCTAGCAATAAAGATGGAAAAAAGGTAAGACTCGGGGGACGGCCATCTGCCCACTCTGTGTATACAGAGGTGGAGGGGATCAGCCGATCAGCTCTCAATGTGGGAAAACAATCGCAAAAATGAAAGAGAAGCAAGCCTGAGACAGCAGATGGCTTCTGTTTGATGGCTCAGGCCTTCACGTCAAAATGTTGAAAATCTCACAAAGCTGCGTCACAATGATCATATGTCTTCCTCCTTGCAACAGGGGCATAATTACAGATGACCCAGCTCCATTTAATACATCCCGACATGGGGCTCATCGCTCAGATTTGCCACATCCCGTGGTTTTCCGCATCCATAGGGGTCCAATTATCCTGCTTTCTCTCAGCCCTTTCAAAGCCACAGTTTTATCCAGTTTGGAGAACATTTTAATGTATACTTCAGCAGCGGCGTCACCGTCAGCGCAACAATGATAGCTAAATGCCTATTAGATGTGTCACCGTCAGTATCGCTAAAATACATTCTCATTCAAAGAGAGACAGCTGTAGTGTGTTGACAACCGACACATGACATGTGAGGACATTAAATATCACATTCTCCTTTTTATCAGTCAACTATTTTGGATTTCCAAACCTTCCCCTCATCTTCATCCTCCCCCAGAATGATCAATGGAGCGCATTTGAAAACAGCCCTTAGCCAATCTGAGAGGAGCCTAAGATGGGAGGAAATATCAAAATGGCTACAGAAGATGACAGGCCCAATGTGTAGCAAAGCCTGGATCTCTCAGCCTTATCCTTTGTGATTCCCTTCCTCCTTTTTTCCAGCATATCAATCCCCCCCCAATGCATAAGAGTGAGAAGAGACAGCTCCTCCAGTTTCTCCTGCTTCTATTAGCTCCCTGGTGGATCTGCCTGATGTGAAGTGACTCCAGCTATAATCTCTCGCTAAGTTTGTATGTTCTACAACTTGGCAGGATTTAACTCAACTTCTCACACTTCCTTCTTTGACTTTTTGTGGTGCAGTGGCACTTCTGAATCAGACAATGAAGGAGCGATGCAATATTGTGGCCTCACACACACAGTAATACAGTCAACAGTATTTGAGCAGCTGCCTGTTTCAAACTGCTTATCCAGGCTGAATCCAGGTGGGAAATCATTCCCTAACAGTTTCCTTTCATAAGCGCTGGTTGGGGCTTAGCGCCGCTGTGTTCATCCCAGCGCACAAATCACTTCTCAGAATGGTCAAAAGAGCAAATAAATGATGAGTGTGACACCGAGGCTGGGGTCGACTTTCCCAGATGGAGTTCCGCGTTATCAATATCGCTTTGATGGAAAAGAGAAATGCCGCACTTGGTGATCCTGTGCCTGCCATGCATAAATACACTCCACTACCTTCAATGGTTGAGTAATGTTTGGCTTCCTTTTTCTCTAAGAATCAGAATAAGTCCACTTGACATAAAAGAGCAGCATCCAATACCTCACAGAGAGTGATTCTGAAAAGGACTGAGGTGACTCGCTACCTCCTGGATTCTTACTGTATAACAAGCTTGTCTCGAAAATGTATTCTGCGGCGGTTGTTGCCAACGACACACAGATATAACGGAGCAGAATCCGGTCCCTCTGAGGCTGGGTTGGGGTGTGATGATCACAGGGGGATTGGCAAACTGTTGTGCGGGGTCCCATGACACTCTGAGAAAGCAGTCAATTAAAACATGAAGGATGAGGACGGGCGCTCTTCCCCGAAAATACGAAAAATAAAAAAATGGGGAGACAACGAAGTGAGATGTAAAGACTTTGAGTTTTCTTGTACATCAACGCTGTTATCCTCCGCTGTGCCGCGTCTGAGTTAAAGGCCTCTCATCCTGAGGGGCTTTGAACCCCAAAGCAGCATGAAATAAAGGCTTAATTTGCAGTTTGACGACACAATTCCCATCAAACCCTTACACGTCTGTATATTAAAGGTCATAAAATAATGCAACCACGCTCATTATGACACTTTTTGTCAATTTGTCTCCATGTCCTGTCTGTGTAATTGTGTGGTTACATTTAATATGGAAACATGATAAACTTTGGTTATTCAGGATGCCAGTAAAGCCTCCAAATTGAAAAACAGAATATCAGTTCTAGAAATGCCTTCCAGGACAACATCTTTTTTTGTTTATACCACCCCAGGAGGATATCAGTTGTCGGATCTTTTTTTAGGTTTTGGCTTGAAAGCAGTTGGTTCAAATATTCTGATTCGGGTTTACATAATTAATTACTTCAGGTTGGGGAATAGTCTTGGTTGTGAAATTAAATTTGCTGTTACTGGGTATTTGTTGAAACAGCTGATGCCAACAGTCAGTCCGCATATAACACAAGTTAAATAAAGTCTACATCTAATGAACAGTGCTATGATGATCAGACTGTGTATGTTGTATGTATACAAAAAATGTATACGGTAATTTGTTACCTCTGATAAACTTCAATTAAGTACTGGCACTGCTTATGTATTTGTTCCCAAGCAACATTTATCTTATCTTTTCATTTTTAGGCCTATAAAATGTCATCACTGTACAAAGGGTTCCTAAAGTGACTTCAAAGCTACTTTAAATGTGTTTAACTGAACTACTAGTATGCCTATAATCAAAGCTAATGTCAACATGCTAGCAATGCTAACATGCCGATCGATCGGTACTCTCTAAAAATGCCGATCTCGAGAGCTGATCGCATGATGTAAAATTATGACGTAAAATACATGACACTTTTCTCTGTGCGCGGCAAAACAAGCTCGCCAAAATGGCTTCACCAGTCTGGCAGTATTTTAAGGTGTCCGAAAATGACAATAAAATAGCGGTATGCAACGTGTGTGAAGCAGAAATTCTGCAGCTCCGCCCGCTGTGACGGACCGGTGAGCGGAGCAAAACACACACTAAGAGTTAGACCTAACACACTTATGGCGCATTTTCACTGCAGCGGGTAGCCCCGTTTAAGCGTCCTTAATCGTCCTCAAGCGGCCAGGCCAGTTTTTGGTGGCCTTTCCATATAGCGTAGCACCGGCTAGCGGGTACTTTTTCCCTCTTTTTCCGGCCCCATAAAATTGTGGTTCTATCAGGCCAGGGCCAGGGCCAGGGCTGAACTAGTGACGTCAACACTCTCGACTGCTGATTGGTCAGAGAGAATCGTCACAAGATCGCGCGTGAGATCATCCCTAGCGTCGCATATCTAGAAGCAAGCTTGCAGCATTTTTATACAAAGCATTTTTGGAAACGGAGGAGCTACAAAAATGGCAACGTCAAAGAAAAGCACACCGTGGTCGACCGAGGAGGTGACGACGTTCCTACATCTCATTGGGGATGATAAAATCCAGTGGGAGCTCGACGGGAGCCTCGCCTAACTGCTGCTACCCCAGGTCCTAAACTGTAATGGAAATGCGCCGCGGCCTCTGACGGCCAGCGAGGCACCCCGAGGCCTGAGCGAGGACGCTTAGGGACGCTTAAACGGGGCTACCCCGCTGCAGTGGAAATGTGCCATTAGCTATTTTATCTACCTCTGGAACAAGCTAAACTAGTTATAAATATGTTTATTCTTCACTGTCGGGTCACTCATTACTGGATCAGTGAGCTGCATGAGATAGCCTACTGACAGGCTGTCAGGAGATAGAGAGAGGGGGAGAGAGGAAAAGAGAGCGCTTCCGCTCATTTATCCCGTGTTATTATCCAAAGTTAATGTAAACTTGAATAATGTACTTCATTTGAATGTAATAATTATGTTGGTTGTTGTTTGTGGAAGGGCCAGTGAATGAGCCCCATTAACTGAGTTTTAAGCATCACTTTAAATGGAAGATCCCCATAGGCCCCGCCCACACGATCAGATCGTCGATCTGTATCGGCCCCAAAATTGGTGATCGGAGCATCCCTAGTTTACAATCTTAGTTTAGGGTGTACACTTGTTAACGGTTTTTCACTTGAAGGTGCATTGAGGCTTAACGGAAATGCTTTAGTTTTTCAGGTATTTGGTTAGTGTAAGGTACAGTACTGGAAAAAAAATTACATTTCGAACTCATGTTGATATACATAAAAAGTCAGAGAATTGGCAAATACCAAATTTTACCTTAGCTTAACTTAATTTCTACATCACAAAATTGCACATTTTAACAATATTAGTTTATTATGCCAGAGGTGTTTAACTATTTTACTGGTAATTGGTAATGACCAATTAGAGCGCAGTTGTGTGGCCCACCATAGCTTATCTGTGTCTAATCACAAAGGCTCCATCAGGGGCTGGACATTATATCCCATGACTTCAGAATCGAAATGCTTGTCTTAAGCCATATATCAACCTTCCGCCCCTGATTTTCCCATCATTACTGCAGATCAGCAGGCTAATGTTAGAAATATCCACTTTTTTATCGTGTCACTGATACCAGACAACAGGTGCCGGGAAGAAGAGTGACAGAGCCTGCAGCCGTTGTGAAATGAAGTGATTAGCCATCTTAATTAGCTGTCGTCTTTGGCCCTGGCCTTCTCTGCATGATGGAAAGTTGTGCTCCGAGGATCAATAGGGAGTAAAACAACAGCCACCCACAAGCCTCCTCTTAATCAACCATTCCTCTGCTTGGAAGCAGAAAAACCGAGAGAAAGCGAGGGTGGGCAGGCAGTTTCTGGTAGAGGACACTGTTTGCCCTCTCTATTGGCCTCTGTTCAGCTCATTATTCATCCAGTCAATAGGTGTTACACTTCTTGCTTTTTACATCAACTATTGTTGAACTTAACACCTTTGATCTTTTCTATGAATCCATATTAAAAGAAACCATACTGCAACATTTAATTGGATAAGAGAGGAATAACCACTGTGTCTGCATTATGCTGCAATGGTCATGCTTCATATAAGTTTGTTCATGCTCCCAGGGGGATGAACTCCAAACGTATTGCTCCAGAATCACGCAAAGCGACACTCCATACCCATTAATAACTATACTACAGTTTGTGGCATGTTAGACTGTGGAGACTGGTACATATTCTATGGCAGAATAAGAATAGTAGAAGTCACACTTTGTCTGATAATGTCACCATTGTAGTCATACTGTATACTTGTGGGGAAATTAAGTAGAGGTCATGGGTATTACTATTTTGTTAAAAAATTGTGAGTTTTCTGGTAAGTTATGTAATGGGAATTACTTTAATCAAGTGCAATTTCCTTGTGAGGGCACAAGAGTTTAGTTTAGTTTAGTTTAGTTTAATGTAGAAGGTTTAATGGGATCTGAATCATCACTTCCCCTCCTGGCTAGACCACTCCCCCAAGATTGTATAACTCCGCCTCTAAAGCATGTGACTCCATCCTTTCCCTTAAAACTATTCAAGGGCCAAACATAAACAGAATACATTTAAGGATGGACTTTTCACCTCGGATAAACTGTTTACATAGACTTCTTTAGTATAAGTTAGAGTTAAGGTTACCATTTGTATTTACTGTTAGTATTTCTTTGAGACCATTCTGATCTGTAATACTTTCTTTTATTCTTCCTTTGTTTTGACAAAAATCTACCATCCGACTGTTTACTAATCCAGGAATACTGTCTTTAAATCTACAACACATCAGAAGCCACCACAAACAGTAGGGGTTCTACAATACAGAAACGTTTATTTTTTTTATATACAGTATATAATCTAAAATCCAAGGTAGATAAATAGTATTTTTTCTGTGATTGTGTTGCATTGCCAAGATCTTATAACTACCACTCCCAAGAACCAATATTCTTTAACACATGCTTCAAATGAAAATGCAGTAGCGTTGTTACACTTTGATAACAATTGTTCAATTGTATGCAGGTACTAGGTCTTTCACCACTGCTAACTGCATCTAGCACTTGCACTTCTAGCATTGGTTTGGCAGCGATCGCCACACTAAACACAGAGTGGAGATTTGGCAGCTGGAACCACTGGGTGAGCTGTCCCTGGCTGGCTCTGTCTTGTTCGACGTGGTGATGTTCTGCTCGACCGTGGCTCAGCTGTGCTTCCCTCCAGGGGGGCTCATTTGTAAGACTCCCTCCCTGCGCTACTCTAAAGCAAGAACCACTTGCTTACATATGGCCCTCAATTAGTTTGGTTACTGAGGGGCTTGGACAGACTGCTCTGGAAAATGTACTACTGCAAATGACTGAAATGTTCATAGCCAGAGGAGATCGTGAGTGTTGTTATTGTCCTCTCATTAGTGCTGCGAATATAAAGAAAATCACAGCATGATGATGATCGAGTGTGCTGCAGAGCTCAAGCAGCTGGAGCTAATGCTGTGAGTTGTAACAAAAACAGAACTATTTGATTCTTAAAATGCATAATAATGTTTGTCATCTGTATTTACTTGTGTATTTTATTTTTGCAGTGAGCATCTGCGGGGTCCTACAACTTTTACTCATAACTACATTTAACCACTTATCTCTTTCTCTACAAATTCTCTTCATAGTTTTGTGCAAATCTATTCTTAATTTTGTAAGCAGTGAAACATCTACGCTGGCAGAGGTTATGAATATTTTGCAACCACCTCTGCCTCAAAGGATACAAGTAATTCCCTTTGTACAACAGATGGCTTAATGTCAGAGGTACAATTAATATTTATGTTTGTATTGAAATCCTTCCCACACTTGTTTCCCTATCCAATGTGTAAACCCAATCCAGCTGTCTCTTTTTCTTTAAATGTGATCACCTTTTTTGTCTTTTTTGCTTCAGTGTTTTGGTGGCTAGAACAGGATATGGAAAGAATGTCAGGGAAAGCAATATTCCATCATTAGCAGGGGAAAAACTGTGCTCACAGGTATTAAATAGACTATTCATTCATGTGTATGTAAAAATGGCAACCGCAAATCCAATATAAACATCCCATTCTAAGCGGCACAGTTTGACTGTCAACTGATGCTCTGCACTGCAATCAGGGATTGTCGGCAAGAGATTAAAAGATATTTTCCTCTTCAGGCGGAGTAAATTGGTTTTGGATTAAGGCTGATTGATTGCTGCTGAGGTATACAGCAAGTCTGTTTGAAATGCTCAGTTCTGAACACACAAGTAATTTCAGCCCAAGCTACTCAAGGAAATCACGCCGGATGGAATCGATAGATATTATGTAGCAGTTACCAGCATTGCATTGTTCAAGGTTATCATTAAAGGCTTGGAGAAATGTTATTATTTGATACTGAATGAGTTTGCATATGAGTTTGCATATGTGTGTGTGTGTGTGTGTGTGTGTGTGTGTGTGTGTGCGTGCGTGCGTGCGTGCGTGCGTGTGTGTGTGTGTGTGTGTGTGTGTGTGTGTGTGTGTGTGTGTGTGTGTGTGTGTGTGCGTGTGTGTGTGTGTGTGTATGTGTGTGTGTGTGTGTGTGTGTGTGTGTGTGTGTGTGCGTGCGTGCGTGCGTGCGTGCGTGCGTGTGTGTGTGTGTGTGTGTGTGTGTGTGTGTGTGTGTGTGTGTGTGTGTGTGTGTGCGTGCGTGCGTGCGTGCGTGCGTGCGTGTGTGTGTGTGTGTGTGTGTGTGTGTGTGTGTGTGTGTGTGTGTGTGTGTGTGTGTGTGTGTGTGTGTGTGTGTGTATGTGTATGTGCGTGCGTGTGTGTGTGTGTGTGTGTGTGTGTGTGTGTGTGTAGGTGTGTGTGTGTAATGGCCTTTGAAATGGCATCTAAAATCTCTAAACACTTCAGTGTTTATGTATCAGTGTCTCTTGGCACATGCTGTTCTCATAAAAGGGCTCGTAGCTTTATTTACGAGAAAAATCAACTGTCATATCGTGCTTGATTTAAAGATGCATTGTAACATTGTAATCCTGGTAGTAATCCGCAGTTTATAAAAATGTAACTGTAATCCGATTTTTTCTGTAACTGGAAAAAACTGGAAAATAAGACGTAAAAGAATTTCGATCAGGCATTTGTGAATCCATTTTGTGTTTGAAAATGCGTTTGTTGATCTCAATTCTGTTTGTGGATCGTTTTTTTTTACACACACAGAGTTTTGAGACTAACTTTACGCAGGTACGAACCAAAATCGTGTCATTCGGCTATGTAAGAGGTGGAGGAGGGAGAAAATGTGTCAAGAAAGAGGCCCTTTGCAAACAAACAACAACTTCGAGAGGACTGCCAAAAAAGAAATAAATTAACTACATTTGGAAATTCTGGTTTCAATAAATCTGTTGTTTGCCTGTGTATGTTGTATTTTTCCTTTATTTTATTATCAGAGTCTAATGCTTAGTTTGCACATTAGAATTTAAAACAATTACAGGGGTTTAGTTTTCCACGTCACCTTTTTCAGGTATGCATGTCATTATTTTAATGTAGTTGGTCAAAGCTTAGTACAGCACAGGTTCATATAATATCAGATATATACATCAAAAGTAACTGTCAGCGTATTATCAATTTTATTGAATAAAAAGTACTACATTTTCCTCTGGTATGTAGTAAAGTACAATTATGTGGAAAAATTACTGCAGAACAGTACTTGGGTAATTGAACTGGGACATGGTTAGCGATGTTGCTGCTGAAAACATGCTAGGTGATGTTGAGTGTGTTGGCCGGATAACTCTAAAAGGGCAGAGGTCGGTTTATTTCCGGGATTTATTCACGATTATCTGATATTATATTGTTTTCACTCATTTAGGCTTAGTAACAGGTGCTGTCCAAGTGTTCCGGAACATAACAGAGAACAGTTCTAGGTTCCGATGGTCTCTAGAACACAGGAAGGAGATTCAACTGAATTTCAGTCATTCAACCTGAGTCATAGCGAGAAAGAGAGAGAAAACACTTTACAAACCTATATATATCTGATATATCAGCTTCTAGGACAAACATGTACCAAAGATACCACAAGTACTTTAGTGGCTACACAGTAAGTTGTATTTATTTGGTTGATGTTTTTGTAATTTGAAACAAAGACGCAAGGTCTCTTTTCTTTGTAGACGTTTTTAATCTTATACATCCTTATTTAGTGGGAATGCTGATACAGCATTCCAACTACTTGTTATGCTACACACAAAATTCTTTATTATTCTGCCGGGTTATTTTGCGCCTCTTTTGCTCCCACATTCCACATCGCAGAAACTCAGTTCAAACATCAAAACGTTCAGCTCGGTCGGGAATCGATGACTATTTTTTTTCTCATTCATAACTTTCATAATTCCAGAGATATATCCCATAATTCATCACATGTTTAACATGGAAGTCAATGGAGAAACTCTTCAGACTTGAAAAATCTTCATGCGACTTCAACTGCTAACTGTTCCTTCATACTTTCACTCAGAAACCTCATTCCAACTTTCAAATGTTACACATCTTTCTGACATTATTCGTGTAATCGGATTCATACTTTTAGAGATATTAAACATTGTTCAGACCTTGGTAAAGAGCCTTCTTCAGATTTTAGAGTGCGTGATGTCACAGCTAGAGTGGAGGACAGATTTAATTTTGCCTTCATATTTTCTTTTAAACCTGCCATAATTCCCAGACCCTACATTCCTGAGACATAATTTGTCATGAGAAACGTAGGAAAACATCTCGTATGCTTGAAACATTTAAAAAAGATTAAGCTAAATAATTAAACAAAATGCCTCTTGAGGCCTTGAAGTGACAAAAACTTTCAAAATGTCTCCATTAAACCCCATTGTAAGTTCAGCGTCATCTTTCCCCACCACAGCAGCCGCAGACCTTTAGTTAACACAAAAAGTACACTTCAGATGCTCAAGTTCCTTGACATGCTTCACGCTTTGAAATTTCACCGATATCTGTTCTTCAACAAAACGTTCACATGTAAGAGGTTTATCTCTCATTCAGAACAATGAAAATGCTCTCCTCTCACTGATTACTGCACATCACCATGGAAACCTTAGATCTCTGGACATGTCGTTAGCTCAAATATAAACACCTGTGTCATAGAACACGATGATGTCATAACTCCAACTGACATGCTCAGAGCAGCAGATTTCAGATAATGGTTAATGGTCCGGCCCTCAACAGCTCTATGTCAATTATGGGGTGTCGCATCCCTCGCCATGAAACATGATGTCGCTGTAACTCCAATGGACACAGTCCGATCATCCCCAAACTTCGCTTGTATATCACCGGTCCATGCCTCAACAGCTCGACGCCAAATTTGAGATCTCACCATGGGCTGTTGCCATAGAAACGCATCCCTCGCCATAAAACACGATGTTGTCATGATACCTATGCAAATGGTCCAAACACCACCAGACTTCAGATGATTGGTCCATTTGGACCAATCCACGGACTTAACGTAACGGCTCCGCGGACGTAACGTAACGGCTCCACGGATTGGTCCATTTCGAACAATGGGTCCATTTGGGTATGGGCACGTCACTGTACCCAGGAAGAAAAAGAGAAATCTCCAACAAGGCGTTCTGGGGCAGCATAGACAGACAGGTATCTTCTGTGTTAGAGTTTTACTCGCTACAGGGTGTACTTTGAGGGTTTGTGACTTTGCAGACCGTTTACATGCATAAAAACCTTCATAACACACAAGGGGACGGGTAATAACCGGAAAAGCATGACATGGGACCTTTAAGAATTATTTGGATGAGTTGACAGCTGCCAGGGTTGAACTGTCAATCAAGAGTGACCAGTTATCATGCGATGATATGGACAACTTAACAGCTGACTTGGCTAGACTTACTATGAGAAGTAACAAGGTAACAGACGAGTGTGTGGATGAAATAACAGCTGCCTCCGGAGGACTCTCCACTAATGCACAGTAGCTTCCACTTGTCAGAAGAAGAATACTCTTATACCGAGACAAGTCACTGTTTCCACGCTCCCTGAGACCATCGAATCCACTGATGCCCAGGTGACTAATATCTACTTTTGTTAGTTTTACTTAAAGGTGACCTATCATGCAAAATGCACTTTTGTACGTCTTTTATACATGAATATGTGTCCCCGGTGTTCCAGGGAACTCACCAAGTGTCAGAAAACACCACCCTCTCTATTTTCCTCCTTACCCAAATCTCTTAAAAAGGGGCTGCAACGGATCTGATACAGACTGACGTCACAGAAGTGGCGCTATGGCTATTGGGCCAACTCAATCACGAGGAGACAGCCACGGACATTGCCAGCGCTGGAGACGCTGTAGTACATATGCCAGGCCTGTAGATGGTGCTGTTTTCACAGAATCAGCCCATGCAAAGACAGTGTTAAATTGAGCGAAATGTGGATTGGCTAAAATGCATGATCTGTTTGGTATTTTGAAAAATAAAAAGTATAAATATGCCTTATATAGGTATGGTCCTACACTATATTATTCAAATATAGCATGATAGGTCCACTTTAAATGTCACCTATTATGCAAAATCCACTTTTTCATGTATTTTATACATAAACATGTGTCCCCTCTGTGTAAAGAGATTCTGAAAGTTTCAGGAAAAAATATTCTCTCACTTTTTGTCCTGATCCATTTATATAAAAACCTGTCTGAAAATGATCTGATCAGATTTTGGCCACTTTATGATGTCATAACGATTTTTTGGCTTGTGTAACAATTAGCCAATAGCCAACCAAGGTAACACCCGCCCACCTTATCACCTGAATCTCCTCCTAGAGCACCATTGTGTTATTTTTAACCAAATATCTATCAGAGGGGCGTGGGAAGGGGTTCCTTATTTTCATCTAAAGTAACAGACAGAGAATCAGTACTTTTGAAACAGGGCTGAAACAGAGGGGATTATGGGATGCTGCAATGATCAGTTTGGTATTTCAGACAAACACTTCAGAGACGTGTTTTGTATATATCTGAGAACTATAATATATTGATGAAAAACAGTATAATGGGGACATTTAAACGTACTTATGTTGATAGTGATAAGTGATAACGTCTATGTTTAGGGATTGCAAATACTTAGCTACTTTTCTGTTGGTTCTTTACGATTAAATAACCCAATATATATGTTTGTCACTAGCTAACAAGTGATATGGAAAACTGTATGCCTTCCTGTGAAAACACTCAAAATTAGAGGACGGTGGAGGCCATGAAGCCAAAGCCAATGCCCAGTGGATTGCTGCGCAGGAACAGTGGGGCAAAAAAGTATTTATTCAGCCACCAATTGTGCAAGTTCTCCTGCTTAAAAAAATGAGAGAGGCCTGTAATTTTCATCCTAGGTATACCTCAACTATGAGAGACAAAATGAGAAAAAGAAAATCCAGAAAATCCACTCCTTCGTTGCCCGGGCGGTGTGTTTGGGATCATTGTCATGCTGAAAGACCCAGCCACGTTTCATCTTCAATGCCCTTGCTGCTGGAAGGAGGTTGTCACTCAAAATCTAATATTAACGTAATGATTAGTAACTGATTACTTTCCGTTACTTTTGGATGACTTCAATATCAAATATGCAAATAAAGACAATAGAAAAGAGATATCAATAAGGTTGCTTTTACTTATTGAATTCTGATAACATGAAAGAGATCTCAATCCACTTCTGTTCAGCATGTTAAAATGTCAACAATGGGTTCAATTGCATGCATTGCTCATTTGTGCGCAGGAATTAGTAATGTGTGTGTGCTGTTTATTTATTGTTTTTGAGTATGATGTGTTCATTTTATATGCACCCTATGATACATGCTGGCAGTCTGTGTGTTGTTCTGAGATACTAATAGAATATAATCTAATTAGTTGTATTGGTTGTCTGTATTAAACAACCGCATACAGACCTTATTCATTAAAAGCATACAAACAAACTTCTTTTATACAATTTCAGACCTTTCTGAAATGCATTCTTCAAAAAAAATGTCCTAAGTTGATTCTTAAACATGCTTTATTTTCCTCCAGCTAAAGGAAAATCTGATGTCTTGACCTTGTTAGGTCTGTTTTTCAATAACATATTCACAGAATTCAACTCTTCAGTCATTTTAAAGGCGCTGTTTTGATGTCCACCCTAATTATGTACATAACTCTAATTTGCATTGAGGGCCAGAGTAAAAAGTTGTTATTGTGTTTCCGATCAATAAGTCCCTGAATTTCAAATTTCTCAGAATGTAGGGATTAGAATATATTGCTTTTTCTTTTGAAAAGCATGTTCACAAGAGATTTACCCAATATAATCCAACACCAATCTCTTTTCAACACTAATGTCATCTTGTAGCCTACCTGAAATTAAACTGAGTCATTCAATTTTAAAGATATGTCATCCTCTATGACAGTGTTCATTTACAAGGGTGGAGGTGGATTACAAACCAACACATGATTACTACAGAAATACTTCCTGGAGAATGAAGGTAGTGTTGAAGCAGAGAGGAAATTGCTTCTTTACAAATCACGAGAACCCAAAATGATGGGCTTAAGGTGGTAGCTTAAAATCTCAGGATGATTCATAGAACTGACTGCAAAATGTTTTTCTCATGAATAAACAGTCCCTCTGAAAACTGTTAGCAGCATGTCCTGATGATCACCCAGCCTAACTTGGACACTGTTTCTTGAAAAATGTTGCTGTTGAAGTTTTTTAAGTCATGTCTAAGTGCTGTGAACACCACCAACGCTATTTCATTGACATCCACTGTCAGTATCTCTAAACTTGGATAAACTTGTGATTATCGTATTTAGCCTCTTGACTGACAATGAAGTGGTTAAAAGCCTTCAGATTTAGCTCTCACTATGATGGATATTAACGATGTGATGTTTCAGACACCGCAAAAACATGACTTTTTAAAGCTGTCATCCGAATGGTTTTATGACATATACAATCTGTATTCACATTAAGATCTGACACAGCAATGTTAGACAAAATACTCTTTGTTCTGCCCCTTTAAGAGTGCAGGCAGAGTGTTTTCTGTTTTGCACTGTATGTCCATAAAGGCTTGCCATAGTGTCCTGGTTCTGGCTGTCTCTGAAGCACATGGGTTGTGTTTCCTGTGTCCATCCACTTTTCCCAAGGGCCTTAATGTCTGTAAGTAGCAATCCATTGTCTTACATGCACACTTGATTTAAACAGTTGACTTGAAGTGCTAGAAACTGTAAAACAATGAGTAATACTAATCCTGTTAACATGTGAATGGGAGATCAAATGTTTAGTTAGCATCAATGCTAATCGTTATTCATTTGTGTACAATGTTTGTTAAATCTTGTGTATTTATATAATGGTTAAGGATTGAGTGTTTTTTAATGTGACGACAATCAAGCAACACCTTGTAATACTGTATGTGTGTGTTGTTTTTAGTTTTACAATGAAATGTATTGAAGTAAGAAAAGAGATAAACATCCTAAACTGACCTGCTGTCTCCTGGGTGTTTATTGAAGACAATGTTAAGCTGTCTGCCAAGCTAGTAATCATTCAAACATTCTAGTAAGGGCAGAATAGTGTTATTCATTAGGCCTACCCATTTAGAATCTAAGCTCAGTCATTCAGGAGGCCTACTTCTGTCTTTTCATCCATTAAAATACAATTCAAAATGGTTGTGTTGTGCAATATCCACCCCAGTGGGACCGAGGTTCAGTACAGGGTATGGCAATCCAGTAGCGCATTGCAAACTTGTTGCCATTAATTGTGCGTCTTGCCCCCAGCTGCCCAGGCAAGGTTGATACCTACCCCCTTTGTTCTAGAATATTTTGGTTCCTGTATTTTATAAAGGCACTCAAACATCTCTTAAATCACACAAACACTATCTTGTGTTGTATTTGTTTGACAAGTGATCAAGCAGGATAAGAAACTTCTGATCATGTCATTAATGCCACAGAGTAAAGATTAATGAGCATCCGTACGGTTGGCCTTTCCTTTACTCTGGTGACACTCTTTACAGCCATCTGCAGGCAGCAGCTATACCTGTTCCATCTGCTGTCTCTAATTGGAGTGATGTTACACACTGTCAAGACACAATTACCCACAACAGATCAACCAGTTACTTTTTTTTACAACAAGCACCAGAATATAGTTAAATAATCACAGAAACAAACGCTTTTCTGGTCTTGACGTAAAAAAAGAAGCAGTTTACATCAATAACGCAAAGGTTTATATAGACATATAGTTTAAGGCCTAT
This sequence comes from Notothenia coriiceps, assembly GCF_000735185.1. Taxonomy (NCBI): domain Eukaryota; kingdom Metazoa; phylum Chordata; class Actinopteri; order Perciformes; family Nototheniidae; genus Notothenia; species Notothenia coriiceps. The sequence goes on along the minus strand of NW_011369945.1, from coordinate 12,802,613 downwards.
TTTCATTTTGAGAGTACACAATTATTTTGTGTCTTTACAACACGTTCTCACTCTCATTTAACATACGGTAGCCCTATCCTTTAAACGGATAATCTATGAAGCCCAAGAGCGTGACTTTGGTATGTATCAGTTTCCATTTGTTGCATACGATGTTTTTTCTAAACTTCTGTTTTTCACAGGAAACTACTTGGTTAAGGTCAGGGAACCTAAGATCATGTTTTGGGTTCAAATAAGTGCCCTTGTTACGAAGTTAAGGACATTACGAATGCAACATAATTTAAGTATGTTGCGTAACTAACCATTAACTTTGTTCTCTAACAGGACATGTATACCGGATTCCTGGGTAAAGGGTTCTGTTTTTTATAACCATCCATCCACCCTGACTTTCCACAATGTTACATCATACTTTTACTGTTCTGCTACAACCAAATAAACACAACTAATGTACTAATGTGCAGTGTGTCCAAAAGCTGAAACTGTAGCTTGCAACAGTCTTTTATTTCCAGTTCCGACTCAGAAAGAATGAGACTGCCTATTACCAAAGTCCCCGCTCTTTGACTGCGGCTGTTCTCGTTTTATATTCTGACTAAATGAATAGACGCTTGAATTAAGTAATCTCCATTAACTCTCAGTGGAGTAATAAGAAGGGTCAATACTCTTTGGCCCAGCTATTCTTTAGATTCGGAGGGCTCCCTTCTGACCTATTACCGAAGGTGATTCTCCAGATTTTGTGAGGAAAGATGGCTTAGGAACTTAGCTCTGCCACTTCTCTTTCTGCCAAAAGACAAAATTGGCCTGCGGGGGAGAGGAAAAGTTGTCATTAAAATTACGTATCCCTTGACCCCACTTCAAGGTCGTATACTGGCAGCAATTACTGAGTGTGACTTTAAGGAGAGGCTCTGCTGGTCGTTAGTGGAGACAGTCCCCTGGCTTATCCCCCTGGGGCAAACCAGGGTGTGTGTGAGGGGTTGGAGGACCAGCTGCAGTATCCAATCCTTAAGCTCCTCGTCGGCCTGTGAGGACTCCTCTATAGGAGAAGAGTGGTAGTAGAGAGGGGCTGGAGAGTCCTCTAGTAAATGTCAAAACCCTCAGAGGAGATTCTCTTGGAAGGACAGACATCTAAAATGGTACTGATGGGATAAACCACTTACATCTGGTAATCGTGACAGCTTGATATCAATATGCTCTACTTCCTCAATCCAACAGCCAACTCGTGAAAACCTTTACGTCAGCTGTTCTAAACACCTGCTATCGGTGAGGTGTTTCTCTGGAAAATGCTATGAGTCACCTGTCATATGTTTTACACATCGACTGTGTTAAAACCAGAGGTAAATTATAGAAAAAAGACGTAGGTTAAAAGGACAATAGCTCAAAAATGTAACAGTTAGTTCAAATTAACAAGAAAATGATGTAATTGATTGTATTGTCATCTGTTGTGTAAAAACCCGTGGAGGACCGAACCCAAGTGTATTCACTAAATGTTAATCTTGTAGTATATACTTGTCTAGAGTAGGTAGGGTTAGGGTTGGGGTTATTACTAACCCAATACATTACCCAGGGAAATATTGTAATTTTTGTTTGACAGCTGCTTTGTTTTAGTGTCCAAGGTAAGTGTTATATTCCCTTTTAATGTATCTAACTTTCAAGTTTTTAAGGTTCATATAAAGGTGGGGTTTGTAATTTATTTCAGAAACACTTTTTGTTATATTCCATGGAATGATCTTAACATCCCGATAGCAATGAATATATTAAATGCTTTGACAATAAATACATAAAAAAATGTTTCATCTGTGGAAGCCGTAGCGCTGTAAAAAGCACGACCAATCATCTGAGCCGGCCCGGCTAAAATAACTGGATGGCCTACCTGCCTGTCAGCCTTCCATCTGTGCACAAACTTATCTCGTGCCCTCATTGGTCATGTGCACATTTGTGTGTGTTGGAGGAGGGGCTCTGTAAGGAAGTAGCCGATTTTTTTCCGGTTGTGTATTTTCAAGTTGTAGCGCACTCGAGCTGGTTTCTCCAAAATTACATACCCCACCTTTAAGGCATTGCACACATTACGGGCCATAAGAGTGCAATGTACATTACCAGGCGGGTATCTAATGGAATTAAAGGGGCTCTATTGTGCTTTTTGGGGTATTCCCTTTCCTGTAGTGTGTTATATAGGTTTTAGTGCATGTAAATGGTCTACAAAGGCTAAAATCCCAAAGTTCCCTAAAGAGTGAGTTTATCTCTAAAACTACTTGTTAATAAACCTGATTCTAATCAATGCTATGTTTTGCTATTTCATTTTTACAGTAAATACATGAAAATCTAAAGAATTGTATAAATGTTATACATCATGACAGTTGACAGGCACTTAGTCCACTGTCTGACTCTGTTACATGAATGAATCTGATGAACCCCAAAGCCCTCAAGTGTTTTTTCCTGTATTTTCTGTCATACTGTATGTAGGTTAGCATGTACAGGAAGTGTCAAGGACAGCACGTGTGTAAGAGAGCCGGTATCAGCAGCAGCCGAGTGGAGTCACTTCAAGTACATGGGTTTATGGTCGTGAACGGTCTCAGCAGTGAGTGCAGACAGCTACTGTCAGCAAGCTTAACTCTGTCACACAGTGTGAGTTTGTTACACTTTTTAAGGTTGTATGGCTTCCATTTATATGGCTGTCAGTTAGTTTGGTAACATATCAAAGTGTAGGTGGGAGAAGGAGAGTGTGTAAGTGTCAGGCTGCTACTTCCTGCAGTATGCGCTCAAAAAAAAAAGACTTGTTACAAAACTATTGTTTGATTGTTTTTACAAGCCCATTATAGTTTGCAGCTACAAAAAAGATTATTTGGTTAAATATTGTTCATTTTTATAAATTAAATGACCTGATAAAGTAGCTTTACCATGACAAACTTCTGTGCCTAAATGCTTAAATATATCAGAAATAATCTAATAATATATGCGCATAAAACCCTTAAAGGGCTCATTTTGTGTACTGTACTCTTGTTGACTGACTGACTTGACTGACATGACTGACTCCTGAACAGGAATGTTGCTTTTAGAGTATCTTTGTGATGTTTCTACTTTTGAGAATGCACTAATTCTTATTTTTGTAATAGTTAGTCAGGTGTGTGCTATCTGAAAAGTGTTCACACACCCACAGAGACATATTAACAACTCAGTAATTCCCCTCAGCTCGGAAGGTATCAGGGTTTCTGAGATACTGTTTTGGTTTTGAAAAATCCACTCATCAACAGCAGCAGCCGCTAGGAAACCTCTTAAAAACTCTCTCTGCACCTGGCAAAAGCACCAGACAGACACAAGATCAGAATAGATGGTGTGCATTGTATAGCAGCTAAACAGCCAGACATTATTTCTCATCTAATAGAACATTATTTAATCCTTGAATTTACATGGACGTATTAGAATCTTCTTAATTGGAGATACACAAAGCTTAATTTTGATAACCAGCACTAACAAAAGGTCGACTGGTTGTCTGGCCTCTCTACCAGGATTTGCATTTGAACGAAGTGAAAGACCACAGCTGATATGGCCATCAGCAATCAGTTGCTTTCTATGATGACTTCTCTGTGTTCATAATCCATCAAAGCAATGTGGAAAGACAACATAACACAACCATTTTCTCACTACTGAAAACTGACTATAATTAAAATGTACTAAATGATTTCATAAAACAGCTGATAACTTACACACACATTTCTCAGAAAGAAGGAAAGAAATCATTTTGGGGACTGTTTTCTTTGGCGGATGAATCCACATTTGGTCTTTGGTGAAGATGTTTTTTAATTTGCATGCGTTTTGTCACATTTGTGTTTTTATTTGCATCGTTTTGAAACGGCAGCGCACTCCCAGTCATTTGTTTGGGTACAACGTATGACGCTGAAGAACATTATATGCCAGACGTTGATACACACACTCTATTTGTTGACAAAAATAAGGGAATATCTTCAGACTTCTGAATCTCAATCACAAGTAATCTACTATCACTGTCACACTTAAGATATGTCCTCGAATCAGGAGCTGCAGGCATCACACATTAAGTGCTGGAGTTTCACTTTAAGTGCTGTTGTGGAAACACACACACACACACACACACACACACACACACACACACACACACACACACACACACACACACACACACACACAGAGGAACATTTCAATCTGGGTCATGAATCCAGATATCAAGAAAAACGACACGCAGTACATCTGTGACAACATAAAGACTTGAGAACATTTTATCCGCCACTGCTTGCTCGGAAAATACTTGATTACACCACATCGCAAATAGTTTTTTTTTTTATTTGTCACTGTGGAGATTTGTCTTCTTTTTAACATGCACTAGCTTGACATTACCATTTCCCCAAGTGCTTTCTGTTTTAGCACTCTGACTAATTAGATGGGTGAGAGGAGTGGCACTCATTGGCATTATAAAAGCTGCACTATCTGTCCTCACCGGTTACAACACCCCTCCCTCTTTCTCCCTCTCTTCAAAGTTGAGAGGAATTATTTAAGATAAAAAAGCACTATGGAAAAAAAAGATCCTCCCCTGACAGATATTATCATTACAACCCTTTATGGAAAGTGCTAACCTACTCTTTCCCTCCTTACCCTCTTTTTCTCTCTCCATCTGTGCCACTCGCTCTGACTCCCCCCCCCACCCCCTTCTCCCAAAGGGTAGAAAAAAAGGCAAGGAAGGAGGAATAGAAGAGTGAGTGAGCTCTGTCAATTGGAGTGAGTGCACAGCTAAGTCTGGCTACACTACAAAGGTTAGCAGATCTGACTGTCAATAGTGTCTTGTGGGTGGGAGGGGGAGGAGGAGGGAGGAGACATGGGGGTGAGGTGGTGGAGGTGGTGGTGGGGGGGCGGTCGCTTTGAGAGAAAGAGATACTTTGATATTTCGGAATGTTAGAAGGGTGAATGTGGAGAACTGGAGGTTGGGGATCTAATTACCGGGCCATAATTGGGGGCTGGGGAATAGGTTGCCGTCCTCTCAACTCGCTGCAGATCAATTATGTTAAGAGAACATCTGTAAGTAGAGCTTAATGAGGTCCATTAGAGCAACATGCGCTGCCTTCCCTAACGGTGCTTGTCAGCTTCTTGGATGAGCTGGAGTGTGCTGCTGACTGGGGACATGGTGGAGGGGCTTAAATAGGAGAGGAGGCTCCACTCTCCGCCGCTTGTTTCCAGCCAGAGAACCAGAGAGACGCACGGAAGAGACAGGGAGGAGGAGAAGCAGCTAAAGGGGGACGACGAGAGACGACCTGTGAGCCGGGACATGTAGGGGAGCCGAGGTTAAGGTGAAACTCAAGGCGGAGAAGTTCTCTTAACTCCTGTCGCAAAAGTTTCCTTAAGATCTGGAGTCTGAGAAAAGTTGCCTTGTGGACACTTTTAAAAGAAGAAGAAGAAGAAGAAGAAGACAGCTGTATCGACCCGGAGAATTTCTTTTGGGGCATCCTTGGCTGTACTTAAAGGTACGTGATTGGTCCTCTGTGTGTGTTTATGGGATGTGAGTTTACGCAGGGCTAGAGCTGCGCGTAAAGTGAGCTCCACAAGAAAACAAACACAGCTCGGTGATACAGATGGGAGGACAATTCACTTCTGGCGTGTCCCCAAACAGGCTGCATCTGTAAATAACAAAGTGTTGGGTTAAAGGAATCCGGTGTTGGTGATGATGTGTTTTGGTGCATGTCCCAGCTGTCATTCCCTGTCTTCTTTAGAAACTGGGATGCAAGGTTGGGGTTAGGTACAAGCGTTCCATTTGCGCATATATGATGGATTAATACATGTGCGTGCCTCCGTGGGATGAAGAGACTTAATCCGTGCCATTTGACTGTCTCCTCCATCCTCCATCGCTGCCTTTTTTTTCTCCCTCTCCCATTCATACGGAGGATGAATAACCGGCTGGAGGGCACCGGTAGAGAGGTGGCAGCCTCACACACTCCACACACACTGCAGAAAATTGCATGATTACCAAGATAGGCCGCCTTGAAATAATTCAATCCATGACAAAACCTAATTACTGGCAGGTAATACCCTGTCAGCTTTAATGCATCTCATCACTCATAATGGCGCAGAGAGCATTTTATGACCCATCTCATTATCGCTGCATTTTAGGCTGGAGCCGCATGCCAACTATTGACTTGTATCTCCTCCTCCCACAACCTCCCCTCCCTCCATCTTCCCCTGCAAGAATATTTAAGGGAATAACTTGTCAGGCTGTGTGTTGGATGGGGATGAGGTGTGGGGGCACAGTGCCCTAACATGTGGGCTTCATCTAGTCCAAACTGGGTCGCCAATCGATGTTTCAAAAACAGGGCGCAGAATAATTTCGTCCTTTTTAATTACAGGAATGGTTTAAATAAAGAGTGTGGAGAGGCGGTAATCAGTCCGGGGCCGGCTGCCACTGTGGAGCCGGGACCTCACATGACGCCGTGTGTGCGCATGGAGAAAGAATGCCAGAGAAAGAGGAATCAATGACCTCTACGAAGATTGATTTAATTATCCATAATAGTTTGTCTGCTTCCTCTTTATTTGAGGTCTATATTTTCTTATAGACTAGTCTCTTATTGAAGGGAATTAAAAAACCATGTTAAACAAAATCACGTGTGAAGAAATGGCACTCGTTTTGCTCTTTTTGATAATTAATAACAGTCATATTTAAGTAGGCTGGTTGAATCCAACACATCCAGGGTACTGTCTTTACTCTTGCTGTTATCAATCTCCAGTCTCCAAATCTGAATGTTCTCTGTTTTGTCAGTCAGGTGTCAGAAGAAATCGTTTTTTTTCTGCACAATAACATGCCCCTGAACGCAGCACTTCCATCTTAAATGAATGCCATGCCATGCTCTTCGGGCACCCCTAGACTATACATGTGTTTCTGTGTCTGTAAAATAACGAGCGCCGTGCGTCTGCGCGCACTCGCGGCTCTAAGATTGAAGGACGTTACGAGAAATGGGCGTTCCGGGGGCGCGCACGCGATGTATGCTCTCCGTCATATAGTGGAGCGGCTGGTAATAAGTGAATGACCTTATCGTGGCGGTGTAATGTCTCACCGGTGAGGGATTTGGGGGGGGTTTGGAGATAATAAAGCCTGTCTTCCCCGGTTCTCTCGCCACTCTCTGTGAAACATTTGGGGACGTCCGGCCTGAGCCCCGCACTCTCTCGGCTGAACACCTGTAGCTGGGCACTCTTCCACTAACTGGGCGCCTTGATCCGCGTGGAGCTCATTATTTCCATCCCGAAGATCAGTTTGGTGAACTTTTTATTTCTCTTCAGAGAAGCTGGATCCGTTGCTGGAAGAGATCAGTTCTGCTTAACTTGTTTAGAAAGGTGAGACAAAATACTATTATTTAGCGTTTTAAATTTAAATGTTAACCAAACTGAATGAGTGCAGGGGATGTGATATAGGCTATAGCCTAACAGAACACGCAATGTGGGTGAGAATGAGTTTTGTAATAGCAGGTTGTGGTGATGGGGGGGGACTGTGTGCAGATGCCTGCTGCTGGTACGTCAAAGCGCTGATTAGAGCAGCGTGCAGCAGCCTGTAATGTGGCCAGCAGGATTAGATGGTCTCTGCGCCGCGGAGGGGAAGCATCTCTTTGTCGTCCTGTCATTCGCTGCCTGCCTCTCTCCGCTCATACACCTCCGCTCGGCGATAACCGTGCTCTCACACGCCGAGTGACGACCGACGACGGCGAGCAGCTCCGTTTTTGTTCGCCGGTTGTTCTCTCTTTTTCTCTTCATTCCTCACCGGGTCGCCGTGTTGGATTGTTCCCCATCTAACAAAGCCCGACCCCAGCCTGCCTGCCCGCAGACAGCTGCTCTCCGGACCAGGGGCTCCGGGTTGCATGGTGGGTGCTTCGGCTGCTTCAGCGGTTCAACAAATGCAGAAAAGGGAGAAAAGTTTCGGTAAGACGCTGACTTTGGCGCTTCGGCTTGTATTATCGGCACGTTTTCATGTGTGTTTTGGTGTGCTCTGCGACGGCAAGTTGCAGCATCTCTCTGCGTCGAAAGGCGACGAGTCCAGGTCTGACCTGCTGTTGCTCTAACCTGATCCAGTAGGCTATCTGTTATTCCAGCATTTCACCGAGACATTACATATACGTGCTCTGGTGTTATGTTGGTGGTCACACAGTGCAGTGCCTGTCAAAGCTGCATGGCAAATTGAGTGTGTGTTAAACCCGTTATTGGCCTTTACCAGTACTCCGCTGCCATGGCAACAGTAATTAAACTGAAAGGGTGAAATGTCAGCATCTCGTTGGTGAACAGCTGGGGCTGAGAAAAGCAGTCTATTCCCCTATCTATTCCTCCATCATCCTCCATCCGCTGGTGATGATCGCCTCCATGTGCATGCCGAGGACGCGCAGCAGCCTTCAGGTCCACAATGAGAGAGTGGGAAGGGAGGATACGAGCCAGCGCGCAAACAAAACCGATATCATTAGGGCTCCGAGAGCAGCTGTGGTTCCCTTTCCTTTATGGAAAATGAAGCTTTTGTTCAGCACTTCCCCTCGGCAATCGGAAGAGCGAAGTGGTCAAATTCCTGCCATGCTTCTCCTCTTCTATGCGAGTTGATTAGACAGTAAAAAAAAAGGGGGGAGTCGAAACTCTTTTTTTCCCCTTCTTTTGGTTTGGTAATGAGTAGCGGGGACTTTGTAGTGTTAACGAGGCTGGACGGATCAGTGGCGCTGAACAGGAGAGCAGCCGCGCGCACCGCTCTCTAAATCCAGCCAATTAACAAATCAACAGCCCCAACCCGTGGAACAAATGAGCTGCTCACTCTGCAACCTGTTTGATAGTATGTCTGTGCGAATGATTTCTCACTAAATATGCTAGATTGTGTGGCAGCAGAAGAAAAAAGGAACAAGTAGTGACAGGTTTCTTTCAAAATAAGACATAATTTCAGTCTTTTCATGTTCATTTGATGCATCTCAGGCATAGTTTTATCCAAAACATTGAAACTCATTGAAGAAAAGTGCTTGTCCTCAACTTTAAAAGGAGCCACCATGTTATTTATGTACAAAATTAGACACCGGATTCCAGATTGTGTCACTTCAGACAGTTCAAAATTAATAGATTACATTATTTCTACTTCCATGACCAGGTGTTGTTGTGAAATTAAAGGAGACACTACATTATCATTATACCAACATTCATAATGAATGAATTAGAAGTAAAACAGTGTCTTTCTAACTGTAAATGGATACATTTGAACTGGAATCCTAAAAAAAAGTTAGTTTCAGTATTTGAAATGAAAGCTGAAACTACATGCTTAATATCAAGCGTGTGTGTGTTGTGTGTGGTGAATGGTGGGACAAAGGGTAGTGGGGGTGTGCCTCTCCTCAGGGAATGGTAGGAGAATACTAATTCCAGCCGGGTGCGAAGCTACATTGTCCCCCCACCCCTCTTCTCCTGGCTCCCAATGGGCCAACAAAGCCTCTCCACAGTCAGCTCAGGCCAAACAATACAGGCCGCTTGCAAAGCTCCTCGCCTGTAGCCACGCCCCTCTAAACACAGGAGGTCAATGTAAAAAAAAAAAAAGTCCTGGAAGAAATGTGAAACTGTGGCTTTGTGTCTGTGTGGGCTGCTTGTTGCTCTCACAGCAGTTAAACAGGACTGTTTTGGTTTGTAATGTCAGATCTGCATTCACTTCTTCTCCTTTTTTAGTCCATCGCGGGTATTTTACTGGGACTAGTCACTTATTTTGAACACTGGATTTTTACATCGTTAGAATAATACTTTTAACTGTTATTTAAAGATACTTTCTTCGTGTTTTCACCTACGTTGAGTAACAGTGACTGCCACACCTGTTTTTTACAAGATCAATGTGTGTGTGTGTGTGTGTGTGTGTGTGTGTGTGTGTGTGTGTGTGTGTGTGTGTTACATTGTCTTCTTTGAGTAATTAGTAAAAGTTTTTGTATTTCAGAATTAAAGTAAACCATTCCTTACCGGAGATGTTTACAGCTCACACTGGTCGTGTGTGTTCTCAAAGATAGAAAATATTGTTTCGTATTTAACAAACAAAAAGACTGTGTCCCATGTCCATACTTCATTTTAAGTACTTTTCAGTAAGCTGGAACACATTTTTGTCCACTTAGTGTTGACACTTACTACTAAGTATAAGTGAATTGAATTTTAACACAAATGCCAGTTAGAAATAAAGGTAAATAGAGTGTTTGTTTTTTTTTCTAAGGTTACCGAAACTCTCACTATTTTCAATTTGGTTATATCTTTTGTAAAACATTGTATCTGTTAAGTCTGCATACTAAGTTTTTGAGTACACTTTAATTTGGAATTGTGGAATTTAAACTAAGCCTTGCATTCTCATGTCTCTTGAGTATATCTAATTTGCTATAGCAGACCAGGTTAAAATCTGTGTTTTCAAACCATTAAAAAATGTAAATAAGATTGATCTTGTTTATTAATGCTCATTTTCACTTATGTTTTTTTTCTTTCATTTCAGTCTTAAGTGTTTATGTGTGATAAATACATGAATATTGTACTTATACCACCTGCTGCTTAAAGACCGAGGAGCACAATGAAAACAAGTGAGAATTTGTATTTTGCTCCATTTATCTGTCATCAATTTATTTCTTGTTCTGTATTTTTTAAATGCATCACAATCCTTGTTTTTGTTTTCTGCCTAGAATTTGTGTGTTTTTCTTTCACCATAAGGAAACGTTCCTCTGTCAGTGTGCTGGTGCTGGATGAGTTTTTAAATCGTCTCTCTTCTTCCCCCCCAGGTATACAAATGCTCTCCGTCCAGCCGGACACCAAGCCAAAAGGCTGTGCCGGCTGCAACCGGAAGATCAAGGACCGCTACCTGCTGAAGGCCCTCGATAAGTACTGGCACGAGGACTGCCTGAAGTGCGCCTGCTGTGACTGCCGGCTGGGCGAGGTGGGCTCCACGCTCTACACCAAAGCCAACCTCATCCTGTGCCGGAGAGACTACCTACGGTAAGAGAGACGGCGTCTGCGTGACGTTCAACAAACACTGCAAAACGCTCGGTCTGCTCCAGGGCTGTTGGAGAGTTAACCCACTGAAATCCATTCTACACACATTGAGAGTTCGGTTTGAGCTCTGTTTGTTATGTGGAAAGGAGCTAAGGCAGTTTTAATTCAAAAGAAGGCATTTGGTTTGGCATGTGACCCTTTTTTAAGGCCTCTAAATGTGTCACAACCCAGCAATCAGACAGTGCAAAAGTTACACGTACATTATGGTTTGACATTTCACATTTTAAAATCTTTTTTATTGTGTTTTCATTTATTTTATTTTGCGCACCTCAATACAAATCTCTGTTGCACTTTTGTCCCGTTTTTTTTCTCAAATTGGCTTAAAATATGGTTGTTATAAAACTTGTGTACAAAGTTGCAATCAATATTTTGTATACATTATATACATTAGGGCTGCACAATTTGGGGATATAATCTAATTGCGATTTTTCTGACAGATATTGCGATTCGATTTGCGATATTTGTTTTTAAGCGACCCAACGGAAGTTTATTGTAAAATGCGGCCATATCTCCGGCTAGGAAGGTTG
>NW_011369945.1:12784899-12790960 GCF_000735185.1 Notothenia coriiceps | reverse complement strand
GTGCCTTGGCAGTCTCAGTTAAGATTCACCCTGTAATAGATGTAAAACATGTGAGGGAGCATTACTAACCTGACTCAGATGGTTTGTTTCACCAAACCATCTAGGAGAGCTCCATTGGAAGCCATTTGGAAAGGGCAGGCACTTTCAAAAATACTTGGCAGGTGATTGGATCAATCTGTCTATCACCTTCTATCATGGGCCACTTCTGATTGGTTAACAATGACTGGTACATGTGGAGCACAGCACTTCTGATTGGTGTGGATGACTGACACACAAGAAGGAAAAAAGAAAAAGAAATCGCAGGCTTTGCGATTTGATAATTGCATCATTTCAATTTAAAATCGATTAATCGTTCAGCCCTAATATACATGTAGAATGTAGGTTTGTTTTTATAAAAACAACCTCAAAATATTGCAGCTTGTTAAGTTTTTAGTGAAACTCAAAGCAACTATAAGCCTCTAAACTATAGCATCTATCAGCAAGCAAAGTATGTGAATAAGAGGTGAAATAATTTGAATCAACCTGTTTAATTTAGCACTTATTTCTCAAGAATTATGAAAGGAATAATCTCTCATGTTGACAGATTATTTTTGACAAATTTTAAGAATAGAAAGGCCTATCAGTTTTTAACTGGGTTAAGAAGGAGATGTATTTTGTTGTCAGTCAGTATAAGATCATTTTCCTCTCCATGTAGCACTGACACCTGCTGAGAGTAAAACAGCCGCTGGCTTTAAAGTTGTTTACATAAGAACTTGTAGTTTATGGAGGTTTGACACATGTAACGCTTTGTAGAGACATGGCTTCACATTAAATCATCTTTGGTTTTAGCTTCATTTGGATAGGAACCTGATTTCTGATAGACAAGAATATATCATTTTGAACAGATATATATTTAAAAAACATGTGACTGGTTGTAGGGTTGTTTCTGTTAAAACATAATTTGAGATTTTGTCCCACCAGCATACATCTGTCTGACGTTTTGAAACAAATATAAATGACAGGACCATTGCACACAAAGGAAAAAATCTGCATTTTAGTTTATTTATGTTAAATAAAAAAGTGTCAAGAACATGATTAGGTCAGAGGTCATTGGCCCCTTTTCATCCCAAGTGCGTAAATAACTTCCAATGTTTTCTGCTGTTTAGTTCACTGTAATGTAACTGTGCAGAGAAGTGTCAGAGTGAATCTACCAGGCAGGAAGACACCTTTTTTTCCACTACAGTTGGGTTGCAGATTGTGATCAGTTTCTCAGTTTCTACAGGCTTCACGTGTAGGTGGCTACTTTAAATGTCTAAACCAGGCTTGTTGAATTGTTGGCATAATCTTCAGGCAGCACCACATCTGGTGGTCAGTCCAATGTGAGACAATAACACACAGACATACTGCTTTAATGTATTTTTTGTTCTACACACGCATACCAAATATGTACATCCACCAATGGTTGAGATGTTCATTTATTACCAAGAACACACACGTGTATATGTATTTTTACCAAATCAAATCAAATCAAATCAAGTTTTATTTATATAGCACATTTATAAACGATTTTTGGAAGAGCCAAAGTACTGTACATATAATAAAAATAGCCTACAGTATAGAGACACTTTGCAGCTAATGCAATAGCACAGATTGTTCAGAATATCAGTATGAGAAAAAACGACACCCTCTATCCTTAGACACTCACATCGTACAAGGAAAAACTTCCGGAGAAAACCCACAGTTTCACACATACACCATACTGATGGCCCAAAAGAAGATTAATCTNGAGGGAAAAAGGGTTGCGTCGCATCGTCCGTTACCCTGAATGGGTCGGGGTAGGGACATAAAGAAGTGTCGAGACGTCGAGCGCCTAAGTTTTGATGTTCGCCGCAAGGGTCGAGCTCGGTCGTCGAAGGTCCGGGCGTTGGAGCGGCGAGGCTGCGACCCCTCCTTTTTTCCTTCGCCCCGGGGTTACTTGGAGGAGCCGAGCCGAGATTCGAAGTGGTAATGCCCTTCGTCGGGCGGGGGGCCCATTACCGAGCTAGTTGGTGGGGAACGGTAGGACCGTGAAGTCGTTTGTTAACTGCGTGCGGGAAGTCCGGCCCGGGAAAGCTCCTCCTTGTTGTGGCGTAAGTCCATGAGAGTTTACGCCGCGAGGCCGGGAAGTGCAAATTGCCTGGCAATGTAGGAGCGACGTTTTCCGAAGTGGTGTAGAGGACGCGGAGTGGAGATACATTGGTTGTTCCGCAGTCCGTCCGGCCGTTCTTCCGTCCAAACGTTGTTTAAGTGACTCTTTAAAGGCCCATGTATACATACGATAGAAATCAAGGGTTCAGTCCCCATTTCACATTAGAATAGACATTCCATATCAATCCAGGAAGGTGAAGAAGGCGTATGCGTATTTTTTTTAATTAAATATTATATATAAATTTTTTATTTTTAATATTATTACATATTAATTATTATAAAACGTCTTACGGACGCGCAGTCTTCTCCAGAAACGAGGTATGTTATCCAGTCATAGTGTCCCCCACGTCGGAGTGGGGGTAAGGGTAAAAGGAAGAGAGAGGGACGAGTAAGGGGCACGTTGGAACGAACAAAGGGTCAATCTGGAGCGCGGAGTACATTTCATTCACGTCGTGAATGATAGTATAGTGAAGTGCCTATATTTTTTTTTTGTTGGAATTCCTGCACGGTGCGTGTGCCACTGCTGCAGGTGAGCTGCTGCGGGATACCGAGCGGCAGCTTGAGGAAGTCGATGCGATCTAAGGCAGCGTGTCGGGCCCGGATCAAAATCCTGCTGTAAGCTGGTCGTAGTCTCAATACTCTGAATTGTACATCTTGAGAATTTAAGAGGTTAGTTTGTCAATTTGCCGTCTGTGTGTTGCGCCAATTCACCTGGAATGTGAGCTGTCAGAGGGGAGAGCATATTTAAAAGGTTTAGCGGAGCGCTATGATAGGCTTGTGAGAATAGAGCGAAGTGATTGGTTAAGCTGGGGAGTGATGCCCCCGATCACTTATTGAGAGGAGAGAGAGTAGTAACATGGAAATAGTGAATGAATGAGTAAAGGCCCAGATACACCGGCCAGTCACCTGAGAAGTCGCCGACGCCGACACCGACTGTTGCATCGCCGGACTCTCCTGCGTATTTGCCGACTTCGCGCACTGGAACACACCGCAAATCCGACCCAAGAAGCACGTACGAACTGCGCATGCGTGAGTGGCAATAACTCTGCTTACCAGCAGGCGGCGGTAGTGTGTATTCATCATTCAAAAGAGGCAACAACCAGAAGACAGACTGAGTGATAACCGAGAGAAGAAGAACAGACTGCGTGACATAAACAAACAACAAATAGAGTGTTCCATTTCCACTCTACAGCGAGAAGCTCGCGGGGCTTTCCCCAACCTGTGTCGAGAGCTGGAGTTCAATGGAATCTCACATTCTTAATAGTTTGTTTGGGTCCCTCACTTCCGTTTCGCTTCCCTTTGGCCGACTGCCCACCGATTCAACATGTAGAATCGGTGGGTTTTCGGCCGAAAAGGTGTGGGCACGGATGAAAATACACAACGGTGCGAGACACACCAATCTGAGTAGAACCATCGACGGCCAAAATCCCCTTGGTGCGTAACACAAGCTAGCAGCATAACATTAGATATGGAAATCACTTTCTGCTGGTTGGGCCAGATTGTAATATCTCAATAACTCATTGTCATTGCATTGACATGACTTTTTGTGCAGAGCTCTCTGATAGGACATTTCCATCAGCTCGGAAATGTAAAATGGCACAACATTGGTTTGGTTCTGATAATATTAAGAATATCCTTTCGGTTTCTTAATTGTTGCTTCTCAATCTAAATGATTTGAAGAATAATGGGTTATTCAAAAAAGTAAAAACTCTTGCCACACTGAGTGCCTCCTAAACTTGTGCCTTTGTCTGAATGTGCATGCAGAGTTAACATCCAAAAAAAACATTGGTTTGATACTTCCTCTCAGTGATCGTCACTGTGTTGACGCTCTGATACCTCGGCACTCTTCTTACTAAGATGTACAGTTGTTCCTCAGGGGTGCATCTGCCCTTTAAAACCCTGTCACACAGCGATCCCTCTGCCTCCAGGATCCAGCGGACGATAAAAAAAACGCACCGTAGAAAGATGCTAGGGACGGTGCTCTGAGGTGTCAGGAGGTCTCTGAGGTGCCATCATGCTTTGATCACACTCGAGCTGTGAGAGGAACCTCGCTGTGACCTCAGAGCGTCCAGCCAGGATACACAGACACAGCTGTTGTCCTCTCATTTCCCAAAAGAGACGCCACCTTCTCTCGATGACATTAAAGATGCTATCCACGCAGGAAGCATCCTCCAGCCTCCAGCCTCCTTCCCCTGAGCAGTTGATTAGTACCTAAGAACTGCAGCTACTGACAGCGGGGAAAAGTAACTAAATAGATTTACTCAAGTACTGTTCTTAAATAAAATGTACTTTACTTGAGGATTTTGATTATTTGCTACTGTGCACTTCTACCCCACTACAATTCAGAGGTAAATGGTGTACATGTCTTCCTCGCTGTCCTCCTCAGTGTCTCCCTCACTGTCCTGTTCCTGTATTTATGCTTCTTGCATGGTAGATGATGAAGGTCCTGCAGATGCACCTCCCTTTCCCCGTTTAAGCCTCCAATTTGCTTTCTCCAAAACTTGTTGCCAAAACTTTGAAGTCCTTGCATTTCCTGAGGCCAAGTTGAAGGATCAAATACGAAGAAATTATCACATGACTTGCAGTCATATCTGATTTCAGATGTGGGAAGTAACTAAGTACACTTATTCAAGTACTGTACTCAAAGGTGGGGTATGTCATTTTGGAGAAACCAGCTCGAGTGCGCGAGAATTTTAGAGTACGCAGCGGAAAAAAATCTGCCTCTTCCTTCAGACTTCCTTACAGAGCCCCTCCTCCAACACACACGAACGGGCACATGACCAATGAGGGCACGAGATAAGTTTGTGCACAGATGGAAGGCTGACAGGCAGGTAGGCCATCCAGTTGTTTTAGCCGGGCCGGCTCAGATGATTGGTCGTGCTTTTTACAGTACCACGGCTTCCACTGATGATATTTTTTAATGTATTTATTGTCAAAGCATTTAATGTATTCATTGCTATCGGGATGTTAAGAGCATTCCATGGAATATAACAAAAAATGTTTCTGAAGTGAATTACCTACCCCACCTTTAAGTAACATTTTGAGATACTTTTTTGCTACTTTGTACTTCTCCTCCACTACATGTATTTAATACCTTTAGTTACTTTACAAATGTGGATGAATGATGTGAAATATAATCAAGTGTTGAATCAGACTTTAGTTCCACCTGGAGTAAATCCACAAGCTACCCTGCAGTATACAAAGTCATTCAAACTAGCTGCACCTTTACCAGCTTTGAGAACACTTTCATGATCAATCATTATAAAATATATCATATGTTATTCTGAAATGGACCAATCTGCACAATGACTACTTTTACTGTCGCTACTTTAACTATATTTTGATGATCATACTTTTCTACTTTTCCTTGAGTAACATTATGAATTCCTACACAAGAGCTGAATACTTCTTCCACCTCTGTCTGATTTCAAACTCTTCCATTAACACCCTAAGTTTGCACCTGTGTGTTTTGCTCCACCTTGTTGTAAATAAAACTGCAGCAGCTTGACCACAGCGCGCGAACGTTGTGATCAGCTGATTTGGCGCAGTTCTCCAGTGTGTGCACGGGGCACAGAGTGTGCACAGGGGAGTCTCCCTCAGTAGCCATTTGACATAGTTTTGGTACAATTCTGTTGTTCATACCAGGGTATATGCAGGAATCCTGAGGTCAAATTTAATACCTTTTAAGACCTTTTTTAAGACCCTTTCCATACATTTTAAGACCTCATCGCAACTTTGAGTTCTAACCGCTTACATTGGCTACACACTTTACCTCAGATTTACTATATTCGATCCTCGGTAAGACGTAGCAGCAACTAAACAGAGTGGCAGACAGACTACTGAAGCCTCCTCTCCACATGACACGTTCACGCTCCTCTAGTGAAGGTCAGTTTAA
>NW_011369945.1:12746707-12784858 GCF_000735185.1 Notothenia coriiceps | reverse complement strand
TACCTGCGTACCAGTTATGTGCACCCCTGGATATAACTACTCTCACCAGCCAACACATGATTTGGACTTGTAGTCTAAGAACAATATTTAAGTTTATTAGACACAGTGAAGCACTAGTAGTTGTTCACTTGTGTGTGTGGAAGTGGCTGTTAACCTTTTAACTGCCAGCACCACCATTTGGTAGAGCACATTTCGCGTCTCGATATCTTGTTGAAAAAAAAAAAAAAAAAGTTGAACTCCATCTGATTCAGCCAGCTCTACCCTTTGGTTGACATGTTATGCACAAAACAACCTCTAGATGTCACTGTGGTTCAAACAGAATGCCCTTCAGCTAGCTTCAACTGAGAAAGTTGGCAATGCTAAAAATCACTGCTGAAGAAATCACTCTTTTTGGTCAACTTTTGTAAGGTAACCATATCCTTTTTGACATATTTTAGTGGCAGGGCACTGACTGAACATAATTAGATAACTTGATGCACAAAAAAAGTTTTAACAAGGGTGTAATTATTTTTTTGAAAATATGCTCAACCAATCGGTCGAATTGGCCTTTTATGGTAAGCTAGCAATATGACTTTTTCAGAGTTCAAATGTTTTCCAATAAAATATGGTAAATAAATGGCTAGATTCATGGTAATATTACTAAATCTATTACTGCCTTATGAGTCTCAGAGTGAAAGAGTGATAATATTTTATATAGCACCTTTCATGCATGGCATTCAGCCCAAAATTGCACACAGATGAGCAAGTTAGGCCAACACAGGATATGGACATGTGCTGTTCGGCCAGTGGTTTCCTGTTAGGCCAATTCAGCATATACAGTAAGATGAGCAAGTATTTTTTTTATCATGAAAAACACTTTACATTACTTTTTTCCATTTTATTTTTTTTACAATTATAATTTATTATCTTTTATGAATATATCTGGTTGTATATATTGCTCATTTTCCATAAAAGAAACAAATGTATTTGAGTTTGTGTTTTATTTGAGTTTGATGCATACAAATACTGTACTGTATATGATGATTACTTTTACCATAGAAGGCCAGTTCGACCATTTGGTAGAGGCTCATAAAAACAAAACTGTGTGGTCAGTCAACAAAAAAAAAATGTGTTTGTGCTTATTTGTGGCCCATTTGATAAGAAAATGCTAAAAAATAATTTTTCCATAGCTTTTTTCTTGGTCCGGCCTGGTTAAACATCAGTGCTGTTCAGGTTGGTTGCCAGCAGAGTGCAGCAGTAGTCTCTCTAAAAAAAACAAAAGCTGCCAATGGAGATTAACACAGAAAGAGAGCATGAGCAGTGCATGCACGCAGAGGGGCTGAAGCCCCACATGCAGGGTTAATGGACAGTGTGGCGGACTGGATGGGACTTAAGTCCCAGGAAGCTCTCTCTGTCTCTGTTGTGTAAACGTCCTGCTGTGGTTGCCATGCCATGATGTGATGGCTCCATCAGTGGAGTAGAGGCTAGTAAAGCAGCACCACCACCGTTTCAGTGACCTTGAAAAGAAAAAAAGAAGAGAAGCCGAGCTGGAAGAGAAATATTAGTCTGGGGACTCACTGACACTGAGAGCCGTCTGCACACACATTTACTCAGTGGACTCTACGATCACATCCATCTCTGTTATTATTGTTAAATGTTTCTACTTGGTCTAAGCAAGGGATGAGTTTTTCTTTCTTGTTGCATATCCCATGATGCATTTGCCTGCATCTGGGTTCATAGACTGTGGCGGGAGAAAGCGAGGGTAGTGATCAGTCTCATGTTTCTTAATCGCAGAGTAGCACAAGGACAGCAGAATGCTTCCATGCTGATTTCTCTCCAGATTAGCCCCAGTCTCGCCTTGAGAGTGGAATGAATGATTTGAAATGAAAGAGGGTTGTCTATCTATCCCGTGCAGCTTCCCCTCCTTATGATGGACGAGCATGTGCATTTATGTGTGCCGGTCGAGCCCATTTAACGCCCCCCCCCCCCCTTTGTCGCTGGAGAGGCGGGACTGGTTAGAGAGGGGGGAGGGCGACGGAGGCAGAGTACAGGAGTGGGAGGAGGGGGAAGAGATGGAAAGAGGGGGGTAGGAAGGGGGGTAAGACACACTGTGGCAAGCATCATCTTTTAAATATTTTCTGCTTTGAATAGAGCAGTAAGCGCATGGTGATCCAACGCTCTGGGAATGAGCAATTTAAGGTGGCAGGGGACGGCACACAGGCGAGTAAGGAGCAGCATTTAAACTCTGCTGCCCCTCAGCCAACCTTTCTGTTGTTGGAGGAGCTCACTGAGGTCCAGGACTGCGGCTGCACACAAAGAGAGAGACACTTCCTCCAGCCGCGGATGGATATCTGAGATGCCTTAGTGGCAGGTAACCCAAACGTGGGGGATTTGTGTGTATTAATTTGTCCTTCTGGGGCCAGATTGTATGTAAATATATGAGCTAATGCAGGCACCGCCTGATATCTGAGCTGTGTTAGCATGTCTTATTTTGAAAGGTGTACTCTTGAAAGTGTGCGCAGAGGAAGTGATGCTCAGCATGCTTTCAGTGCAAACTTTTCGATTTTTGCTTTTATTATTTTAATTTGTATCAAGCTAATGTTTTTTTCTATGCAAAAAGGATCTTTGCTGATCTGTAGTTCTCTGTGTGATCCTGCTACCCATCATGCCTTTGCCCTCCTGACCCCCTTCAGTCCTTAATTCAAGCGCTTAGCTCATGCTAACATTTTATACAAATCCTTGCAGAGAATTAGAGCTCTTCCAACATGACCTTTTTCAGAACAAATGTCTCATTCTGTGTTTGTCAGTCTGGTTTGCTGTATTACTGTTGAGCAGTAACTAGGTCGCTGTGTGTTGTGTAACAGACTATGTGGATGAGTTTCTTACAGTTATAAATAGCCAAAACTTCCCTTAGCTTCCAAGGCCTTTGAAGTCTCTTCTTCAGTAATGTCTATCAATTTATTCCCAAACTCCTGCAAGGCTTTGATCTTCTCAATTTTGGGTCATATACTATAGAAATCTGTGCTAAATCTACACTGCCACCCAGCGCTGATGTTTAGCTGGCAGTTTATGCAATATATATGTCATACTGCAGGATTTTTGATGAGGTGATAATATAAATCATAGCTATGTTGGTTGCAGATGAAATACCAGAATATTTCCCAAATAAACGCTATCATGAAGACTGGCACATTCATGATATTTTAATCTTTTTTCAGGCATTACTTCCCGTTGTTCTTTATAACTCTAGTTGTGCTGCTCAGTATAAAAGTGTTTTTACTATTTAATGGAAAATGGAGTTTGGACACGGTGTTCCTCTTGTATAGCAGGTCACATGCTAAGAGGTTGTTGTATTATAAGCATCCATTATTTAAAGTGTAGGCCCTCTCACTACTGACGCCTCTGTCTCTCTATTTTTTTCTCCGGTCCCAGTTGGCCTTCGCAGAGGGGCAGATTGAAGGACCGAAGGCTGGTCAGGACTCCAAAGAGCCTGTGTTTCTGGTCCAGGTCACTTGCCAGGTAGTATTATATACTGCATTTGTATTATAGACTCCAACAGAGACACACAACTTGCTCTGCCTGATGGGCCTTTTTGCAAACGTCAGGAAGTCAGGGGCCAGTTGTCAAACAAACAAATGTAATGTTTCAGATAAAATAAATAAACATTTTAAGGCCCATCTTTCCTTAAATCTTTATTTTAATATTAACTCACTTAATAACTTAACATAAAACTTGGTACAACTATTGACACTTGGCCTGTATGACAGTCCAGCCAGATATTTTACAGCAGAAAACTACTTTTACATTTACAGTAATAACAAAAAATCCCATGGGAATCAATTTATTTTGATGTGAATTTGAAAAACTTTTGGAATGCACCCTATTGAGAGGACAAGTTTAGTATCACCGGACTAATTTCGGAAAATAACTGAAACTAGCTTTCTCCACTCAATCTTACAAAAGTTTATTTTTGTCTCTTTTGTCAGAGTCGTAACTGGCTGGTAACCAGGTCCTATGAAGACTTTCGGGTGCTGGACAAACATCTGCACTTGTGTATCTATGATCGGCGTTACTCCCAGCTCACAGAGCTGCCACGATACGACACATTAAAGGAAACTGTTGAGGTATCACATAGTTTAACCCCAGTATTTCTGATCTCTCATGAAATTAGTCTGTTCTGTTGCATGAAGTGTGGAAAATTGCTCTTAAATTGCCAGACTTTTATTAAATCTTGATAATCTTGTCTTTATTCAGTCTGTAACCAAGATGCTGGCCACCTACCTGTCCAGATTCTCCGCCATTGCTGACAACAAGATCAACTGTGGACCAGTGCTAACATGGATGGAGGTATCTTCTTATCAGCTGTTTGCTCTTCATATCAGTTATTCACTCTCTACATTTTAACCCCATTAAGTGACATCAATATTTAATATTGACTTTAATATTCAAACAGATTGGTTAAAGCAACATTTGCATATTTTTGGGAAGAAAGTTGTTTGCCCATTTTCAGCTGGTAAAATAATGTATGAATTTCAGGGGCTATGTAAAGGAAATTATCAAAGAGTGAAGGACTTGACTTTACTACTGAAAAGAGCCCTATTATGCTTTTGGGTTTTACCCTTTCCTGTAATAATATGTTTTATAGGTTTGTGTGCATGTAAATTAGCTAAAAAACTAAGTGTAAAACATGTAGTCATAGGTGGAAGGAAGTTGGCTTGAAAGGTGCCATGTGATATGCTGTGATGCGATTTATACAATTTGACTAGAATGTGAAAAAATGTTGTCTGTTCTTTGGGGAAATTACTGCTGCATCAGTGTGTTTTACTTACAAAATCCAACCCAATATGATTGTATAACGGGCTAGGCAAGCCAGAAGTAATTACAAGGTAAAATACACCCAAAAAAAACCATACTTCTGTAAAATATACTTTTGCTACACGTGATACTTACAGTATATCCCTCCTTCCATTAAAATAGAGCAAGAGCAGCCGCTTCTCCCTCCGCTAAATTTGGCCAACATGTCTAACTCTTTAAAAATGTATTACTTTAAATCTTGCTTATGTTGTTTTTTACAGATCGAAAACAAGGGGAACCATTTGTTAGTGTCTGAAGAAGCCTCAATCAATGTCCCTGCCATCGCTGCTGCCCACGTCACCAAACGCTACACAGCTCAGGCCACGGACGAGTTGACCTTTGAGGTAACCTCTCTTATATAAACAACGCTGTCTCCTAAAAATTACGTTCCAACTAAACTGCATTATCAATTACGTTTGGCTAGAAACATATTTTTTCCTACGTTACGTTGGTTATGAACGTATCTGAAATACGTTTATTTTCTACATATCTTCTAGAAACATATTTTCTCCCGTTACGTTTCTTATGAACGTCTCTTAAATACGTTTATTTTCTACATATCTTTGCCATTTATTGTCTTGCTTATAATAATGATAATAGTCATTTATAAATATCATTTTAGAGCACACATGTGAAATCAGTAGGCGAGGCTGTAATTTCGCCAGCTGTTACTCTGATGAGCGAGGCAGAAAATAATAGTTTTATTGCACCTCAAACATTAAAACAAATAGAGTTACGTGTTTCCGTACTTCCTCTAAGAAGAAAGGACAGTAACAGAAGATCTCTGTGACGCCAGATGTGGTGTTGTTAATGCGATATGATATCCGAAAAAAAAATCAGTTTAGGATGGCCAAAGACACTACACTACCCATAATCCCCAGCTATCGTTTGGGACTACAGTCCCATTGGCAAACCCCGTGATTAATCTTCAAGCTCTGGGATTGGATGTTGGAGTGGCAGTGCGCCAAGGTTACACCGAGCGTCAAGCTCTTTGAAATGGAACGAAACCACGGCAGACTATTCCAAAGTGGACTCGAACGCCCCCCTAGAACTACACATACTGGCTATTGTGTTTCGCAACATGTTCTCTATGGCACTTCTCTACTGGGAATTGTAGTTTTAAAAGTAGTTTTCGTTTTTCCCAAAATTAGAAGGTGACAGTATTAAACTGTGTACAGCCCTGGAGGTTTAGGCGATAGGAAACAAATTGGTGTGTACAAATTGAAAACATGTAATTACTAAATGGGTGAAAATCGCTTGTATCCATAATGGGCAGCATTAATATATACCCACATAACAGCTCATTGTTACTTTCTAATTCTACTCCACTANTACAGAAACCCGTTTGCCGTGATTTTTTACTAATTTGTACTATCATATATTTTGGTACGAGCATAGATTTGTTGGATATATTTACGTTGTGTCGAACAGTCAAATTTCATCAAGCACCAGGAAGACAAAGGCGTAAGGTAAATACTCGTTATGTAAAGAATTGTTCGCTTCATTTTCCTCCCCACACTAGTATTTGTTAAAGGCATAAATAAATAAAGAGGTTCAATACAAAACCACCTCTTCAGAGTTTGCCGCATAACATTTAGTAAAATTTCTAACCGAAATTAGTTAAACACGGTTTACGAATAAGTAAAGTTATATGACTATTTACTCCTCCATTGTAAAAAAATACCATAATACAGGTGTATAAAGAAGAAGTAATAAGGAAGACGGTTGCCACAAGCGTCAAACGAGCAGAGAGGGCAAACCCGAATCACGCATGGCGTAACCAGTCTCAAAACGCACCTCCTGGCGTGCGTAAAGAGGGCGGCAATGCCATTTTCTTAACGTAAAACGTATGGAAACTAAGAGCACCATATGTGGTCAATTGTACAGATAATATAACACAACACATTAGTTGTATTTCCTTTAACTGGTGGATTATGGATATTATGATCGACAGCTGAACACAACCAAATACAAAAAAATAATTCAGATCCAGTCGTCATGACTCCTCTCCGGAGGGATTCCCCGATCATTTCTTACAGTTTCTCATCAAGGGGGGGGTCTCCTGTCCCCGGTACAAACACACTGATACACTGCCTGAAGAAGGTTAGGTAGTGTATCTTTTTTGTCATTAACCTTTTTCGGACCATTTATTTATTTTGGTGACGATCCGACCTCCATGTTGCTACTCTGGTTCAAACTGCATCCACCAAACAATATGATTTATCTCGACCTCCCCAAAATAACGAAAATCTGACACGGTGTGAGATGTCTTTTTTAGCTGTTCTGTCGTCATTTCCTGCGTTCTTCTTCATGCAGTCAGTCAAAATGAATGAATGAAAGGGCGTTTCCGTTACATGAAGCCCGCAAAAGCTGCACAGCATTTCGAGTTGATTGTGATTTATAAAGGTAAACCGGCGTAGGATGTGCCGGTACGCAAGTCCTACACCGGTACACAGTGTTTTATGAATCGGAAAATGTCTGTGCGTATTTATTTACTTTGTCCTACGTAAGCAACCTTCCCACGTGAATCCTACGCAAGGCTTTATAAATGAGGCCCCAGGACTTTCCCCAGGAGACCAACTGTCAACTCAGACTATATTCAATTTTTATTCCGTAACAAAAATTATGCTGGGTAACCATTTTTAAGCAAACTATTATCTGTCACTAAACCTAACCAAGTAGTTTGGTAGCCTAAGCTTTTGCATTTCTTTTCTCAATCACATGTTTTCCTTGAAACATCTACACATACAGTTTTAGTAGACTGGTGTCCACATGTTTTCCTGGTGACTCCTGTGTAGCAGAGCTTCAGAACACAAAACTCGAAATGTCATCAATGAATCAGTTGGACATTGTTTTCCCAACACCAATGCATTCAGTAGCCGTGAGGACCGGGCGAGCGTTTCTGAACAGGCGTACAGGCTAAGAGGAAGACCAATTCCAACATGTTATTCTTTCATCTTCAAAGTTCAAGGTGACTGAATTGATTTGACGCTCGCTATCACGCGAGTGGCCTGCCCGCGAATGCGCCCTGACATCTCCTCACTGCTGGCTAATGAATGGCAAATATAGCAAAACCGCAGTACTCCACATCTGATCTGCAGAGCAACAAAGAAAGCCAGGCTCCATCACCAACACAATCAATGGCTGCTGCATCGCAAAGCAATACCATTTTTACACACACACACTTTGCTCAAAAAGCAAATGTATTATTTCTACTTATGTTTATCTCAGTCTGTCAGCCCAGGTTAGCGACAGGAGAGGGAGAAATAAGGACATTTAGTCCAGTTTTATATTCTATTGGCTTTAACAGTAAATTATTTGGGCCTTTATTACACACCCCCACCCCCTCCTCCAAGTCAATCCTTTTCTGCTTAGCAGGGTGGCATGTTATTAGGCCTGACATAACCAGGGTTAATAGAATTCTTCAGGGGTCTACAACCATGAGCGATGTGATCCCACCAGCAGAGAAATAATAATCCTTTATCGCAAAACATGCACAAACAACTGAGGAAAAAAAACTGAATATGAGGGAGGAAAAAAAACTTAGTTTCAGCAGTCCCTGTGTGATCAAAAATGATGTAAAGAGAGGTGTGTGTGTGTGTGTGTGTGTGTGTGTGTGTGTGTGTGTGTGTGTGTGTGTGTGTGTGTGTGTGTGTGTGTGTGTGTGTGCTAATTGTAAACTACAAACGCAGTTAAAGAGCGGATTGTTCCTCAGCTAGCAGTGACCACAATACTCTCCTCTGTCCATGTCCTGTCCTTCAGGGCACGGGCCACTGACCATTGGCCAATGACACACACACACACACACACTGAACGAGCCGTCAAATTCTCGCTGAAAGAGGCCCTGTGGGTTCACACTGCACTAAAATGCATTCAGTTTGATCACAAGTGGACAACTCAAGACAGGTATTTTTGTAGATAGTATCAATTATTGATGAGTGTGTCTGACTCTTACAGGGAGTGAGTCATGGAGAAATGGGCTCTAGGGCTGTAACCAGTTATTATTTTTAGCCATATCTAATTTATCAATCATTCTTTAAGCAATACATCAATTATTTAGTTGGATCATCACCATTGAGTTGAAATGTGTCTCCCATGGTTGCAGTGCAGTACTCTGATGGCAGGTGTCCCCTGCAGATCACAGCTTTACAGAAACACAATCTGAATATATATAGTTACCAGATAGCAGATCAGAAGGGAGCGAGTCAGCCTGCAGAGAGAGGAGACTCTTCAGGCTGATGGGGACAGCAGGAGAGGAAGAGGATGAATA
The DNA here is from genome assembly GCF_000735185.1 of Notothenia coriiceps. Taxonomy (NCBI): domain Eukaryota; kingdom Metazoa; phylum Chordata; class Actinopteri; order Perciformes; family Nototheniidae; genus Notothenia; species Notothenia coriiceps. The sequence continues at coordinate 12,775,755 of NW_011369945.1, read as the reverse complement.
AAGGGAGACTGTTGAGAGTGAAATGATGGCGGTGAGGAGAGAAGAGGGGGAGAGGAGAGAAACAGAGGACTGTCTGTGGTCCCCGTCTGAAGGAAACGGAAGCTGCCCGCTGTGTGCTTCTTGACAGTTTCTTTTACTCTCTCAGAATATCACACACACACACACACACACACACACACACACACACACACACACACACACACCTGCTGCCTTGATTATCAAACCAGATCACACACTTTCACTCCCCTCACACTTCCATTTCTATTCGTATCACTCCTCAGAACTACTTACTTTCTCTCTCATTATTATTCGCCCTTATTCTCAGTGTCTTAGGTATGTTGTTGTGACAGAATGATGAATGTAGATGTTGTCCTTTGGCTGTTGGTTTCATAGAGATAAACAGTGTGTGACAGTGAGTAACGGACTGATTAAAAGATATGGTTTCTTTCCTGTTGAGTGAATATATTTAGTAACTCAGTGGTCTCTAATTTTGGCTCATTCTATACTGAATTTGAAAGCTTATCTGGAAGTGTGTATTATGAATCTACATGCATATCTTTTACAATATATCTATATGTTGATAGTTTTCCCTTTCATTTTGTCATTGTATGGAGTGGAATCTTTAGCAAATAATTAAAAATGTTAACATAAATGTGTATGGTTTAATCAAGCTCCGGCAAAGAGTTAATATTTCTTCTTCATAACATACTAGATATAATATATGAATAGTCAATTTAATATAGTTCAAGATGTTTCTCTTTTTGAACAAAGACGTATTGATTGATTGTGATATTACATTTTGTTAAGCTTGCATACTTAATGACATTTCTATTTGTAGTTTTAGGCATTTCTAACAACTGAGCTAAGAGGCAGTTTTAATCACATTCATTAAATGACACTTTATTTATTTGATGTTTTATTTTGTCCAGGCCCTGCACTCTGAGTGTGACTTGGAGCAGCAGCCATGTCGGGCTCCTACGATGACTCCATGATGGATGTCTCCAGTGACAGCTTCTGGGAGGTGAGACGCTTCACTTTCTTGACACTACCTGCTCCTTCGATCCTTTGCGTATTGAGATGACAATAACATCTGGTTACATTTGAATATTAGTGAATATACCAAGTTAACCACAACGCAACATAAAATCCTCCTGTTTAAATTTTTCATAAATAATCATCTCCACTCAGAGAGCATAATCTAGGTTAAAGGCTAACACTTTCTAGCTCCTTTTAACCATGTTGCTGTTTGTCAGGTTGGTAACTACAAGCGCTCAGTGAAACGGGTAGACGATGGAAGCCGGCTCTGTAATGATCTGATGACCTGTATTCATGAGCGAGCACGTATTGAGAAGTCCTACTCACAGCAGCTCTCAGAATGGGGAAAGCGCTGGCGCCAACTCATAGACAAAGGTAGGACTATTTATATTCAACTCAAGCTTTACATGAAATTGTGTAAAGCTGTTAGCGTCAAATAATATAGCAATTCAATAAATGAAAAAGGTCCCTGTGATTGTGTGCTTTCTTTGAGACAATAATATGAAATAATAATAATAATAATGCCTTGACACTGATGGTGAGTAACTCTTCCCTCAGGCCCTCAGTATGGTACGCTGGAGCGGGCGTGGTCTGCTCTGTGCACGGAGGCGGAGAAGGTGAGCGAGCTCCACATGGACGTGAAGTCAGCGCTGATGGGAGAAGACTACGAGAAGCTGAAGAACTGGCAGAGAGACTCGTACCACAAACAGATGATCGGCGGCTTCAAAGAGACTAAAGAGGCGGACGACGGCTTCCGCAAGGCTCAGAAGCCCTGGGGGAAGAAACTCAAAGAGGTGTGGGTCTCAAACGGGATAATGAACTAGTTTCATTTGTATTATAGGGGCATATTTAATTAGGAGTAACTATCAGAATGCACTGATATCATTGAACACTTACTGTGACTCTATCAAAAAGACAATAATGTATTTAAAAAAGCCTTAAAATCTTTAGTATCTTTAACCCCCCCCAAAAAAAAAAAAAACAGTTTTTATTGAGTAAAACTATTTAAAAAGTTGTATTTGACTAAGTAAAGACAAAACACCCCATTATTTTAGTCCACTAAAATAGGATGAGGTTGACTAAATAAGAAAATATCTAAAAAATAACATTTAAAACAAGGTTAAATACAGAAAAAATGCTGACAAAATTACACATAATGATGTGTCTTAAACTATAAACAGCTTTACAGAAACCACAGGTTAGCCATTTTCCAAGTCACTGATTATAGCCATGACTATGAATGTAACCCTCCAGTCCACATGACTACATATCCCTGACTCACTATTGTTTCCCTCCTTGACTACCTGCTAACTAAACAACAAGCGGAACATCATTTGCAACCCTCTTCATATTGAATAAGAAAGCTATTACCAAACATTGTGTGGCCGCCGTTAACTGTATCCTGTAGTCCTTTGACTGTCAGTAGAAGGGAAGGAAACACAGAGGGAGGCGGGCAACCCCGAGTTCAAAATCAGGTCACTGTATTTCCTACTGATGCTTTCATTTTAGCAGCCTGTGTACCCGGCAGCAAACACATTCCTTTCTGTCCCCACACAGGCATATAAGAACGTCCACAGCCAAATATTTGTATTTTCAAAAAGCCATTTTGCAACCTCCAGACTCCTTGCGCCCATTTCCTGTGTGTGTGATGTCACTTCGGCTGGTGACATCCTGGCCTTGTCATTGAGCAGCGACAGAACAATACAGTTTTGTAGCCCGAGTGATTTATTGATTGAAAAGACAGACAGTGACAGCGGGTAGGGGGCAGAGAGGAAATGAGGCTAATTAATTGGTCTAGAAAAATTATACGCTGACATGGGTGACGTGTGCATTATGTCAATAATAGACACGGCATGAATACAGTGCGAGTCCAAGGCCCTCGTGGGTTTCTGTTGATTGACAAACAGCTTCCTGTAATATTAAATTAGAGAGGAGGTCAGGCTGATGTCTCTACTAATGTCCTTGTGTTCTTCACATGGCCTTCAGCCAGTTATTCTGGTCACAGCACAGGGCCCTCTTCAAATAACACCACAATATCTGAGTGCGCTTCCTCAATTGTTATCTGTTGGAATTTAAATATAAACAAAGTGATATAGGAGTGGTTCCTTTCATAAATGCATCACTCATCAAACTCATCTGGCATCAGTGTTTCACTTTTTCTGTTTTATAAAGTTAATTAATTCAGACATCATTTTCATTTCAAACTGAGAGAAAATCTAATGAAATGTCCTAGAAGACAAAATGGCAATAGCAGTAACATTCAGCACATTTTGAGAAAAGACAGCTTATGTTTAGGCCCATTTCCAACACCTTAACCCAAAAGAGAGGTTGTCTATAACTCGTTATCCCTCAGTCACACCACAGACACCAATCTTTCTACACTTCTACAGTTGTTGGTTCCAAGTTACTTTAAAAGGCTGGCACTATTAACTGCATTTCTTTGTTTATTGTTGGCTCCAGATGGAAACGATGAAGAAGTCATACCACTCTGCCTGTAAAGAAGAGAAGCTAGCAGCCAGCAGGGAGACAAACAGCAAACTGGAGAGCAACAACAACCCCGAATCCCAAAAGAAGCTCCAGGAAAAGGTGGAGAAGTGTCAGCAGGAGGTGGAGAAGGTAGGGCTTCCTTTGGAAAGACATGGACGTTGTATTTTTCTAGAAAAGCTTCTTAAGATATTATTTTTCCCCTCGCTATCTCATTTTCTAGTCAGGTCTGTACCAAGAAACCTCTTAGTGAGCCTGCCTTATATTATTCTAAAGAAGCAAGAAACTAAACCCCTTTGTTTTGGGAGCTGTAACGTTTATTTATTTTTCAATGGTATTTTTCAAAACCATTTTTAGGTGAAACCTAACATATCATAGAACAATAGTAACAAAAAAAGCCAAATTATTATCAAGGTCGAGAAGAATTAATGTGTTTAATATGTTTTTAATGTCACTTGATTCCTCTTCTCTCCCAGACTAAAGAACGCTATGAGAAATCCCTGGAAGAACTGGACAAGCTGACCCCTCAGTACATGGAGAACATGGAGCAGGTGTTTGAGCAGTGGCAGCAGTTTGAAGACAAACGGATTCGCTTCTTCGGGGAGCAGTTGCTGGAGGTTAAACAGCACCTCGATCTCTCAACCAATCACAGGTCAGAGGTCACATGACAGCCTCATGGGCAGACAGGGAAGGGAGAGATTTTCTATCACCTATTCATAATGTACAATAATGCCTCCTCAGATTCCAGACAATCTACCACACGCTGGAAGACACGATTACTGCTACTGACGTTGAAGAGGACCTGAAATGGTTCCGGTCCAATCACGGCCCCGGCATGCCAATGAACTGGCCCCAGTTTGAGGTACTACAGCTCTGACTTATTGTAAAAATGCATAATGTTTGATATGGGATTAGTGGAGAAGAAACATCGATAACGCTTCTCCATTTGTTCCCAAAAAGTGTTCATGTCGCAGATATATATACACACGTAATCACATTAGGATCTTTTTTTATTTTTACATTGAAGACAAAGTAATGATCCTTATATTTTGTTTAGGGAGGTTATAATGACTAATTACAGTCCTTGCATAGCTTGAAATGCTAGCATCTCTTAAAAATAACAAGTGCTCTCCCAGGCCCGACTGCAAAATGGATTAAAAATGTATGAAAAAAATGTCAAGCGAAACATAACAACAATATCTGTGTAACATGTAGCCCAAGCTGGACTCAATGTGCTGTGTCATTGATGTATGGTGTTTGGCAGCAGGGGGTTAACGTAAATCTCTCCTCAACCGTCAGAGCAGCAATGAGGAATGAAGTTTCTGTCATCTTCCCAACAGGAGGTGAAATAAGAAAAAGAGGCCGCAGAGGGAAAGAAAAGCTCTGTGCGCTTGCATTGCTACAATTGACAGCTCTTTAAATGCTCTTGCAGGCATAGCTGTTACAATGGGGCGACTTATTGGAAGGCTTTTTCAGAAAGAAAGACACATTTTCTCTGACAAGACACACACACACACAATCAAAAAGAATAATCTGTAAATTAAGTCTACCAGGGTATATATTAAATTAAACTAAGTGATGTAATCGATGTCAACAACAATACAACATGTTTGTATCTTGATTGCTTTAGAAGATCCTGGCTCTTGGTCATGTTATTTATTATAGAAATAATACCTAAAATACTTTCCTGGTGTAAGTGTACTAACTAACATTTCTGAGTGCTTCATATGACACTCCACCCATTAAGGACTAGGCTGTGTTGTCCTCATTAACCCTTTCCACACCTGCTTCCCTTTCCCCATGTCTGACAGAATCTTGATTGGTCCCATCCTCGCTCCTTTAAGAGAAGGTCCATTGTAGTGAGTTCTGCATGGGAGGGCTGCTCTTCTTCACAGCAGCCGTGGGGGGGGGGATCCTTTTTTTCCAATAACACTCTCACTCCTTACTGCCTCTTTTTCTGAGTGTTTGACGTGGTTGTGTGTGTCTATCTTTTACTCATAGAATATTATGCTTTAATTCAAAGATCACAGCTCTGTCCTTTCCAAACATATGTTGATATTTCCACATTTGTTCCCTTTACTTGAAAACTACAGGATCTTTACAAACCTTTTTCCTGGATATGAGAATTTCTAGAATTACTCAAAACCTGACTAAACACAGCTGAGACTGTCTCTTCTAACCTTTGAACTCTGACCCCTTTGTGACCAGTCCACTGATAATTCTGTCCACGTGAACCCTGCAGTATGTCACATGATGCCACCATGACTCAGCAATCACTCAGAGGTCATGAACCAGACAGGAAGACAAGACTTCTGATCTCTAAACTTTTGAAATGACTGGTCAGATCAGAGGGGTTAGACAAAGTCTTTGGAAATCTCAAAGGTCACACTTTCTAATGCTAAGTCATTAAGTCAAAGGGACTGACTCAGAGTTATTTGAGAGTGAGACATTTATTACCAGCAAAAAAATGATATCATGTTGCTAAGTTTTCATAGATACGGTTGATTTCTCCTGGAAATAAAAGTCCACTCGGTTGGGGAAAAAACTAATGTTTTCAAACACATTTTCTTTTCTACCGTGTTGCTGTGATGGTCTCTCTTTAATCCACTCTTCCTGGAGGAGGGGAGACTCCTTGGTGCTGTGTTTCTTTTTGCAAATGATGGATACTGCTCGTCTTCTCTTATCAGGCCAACACTGTACTGTAAAAACATGTACAATTTCAATACCAGGGTCAGTGTCACGGCCTGAGAAGTATTTCACACATTTGTGTTGAAGTGTGTGTCTGGTGCTGTGACTCCCACTACTAGCTGTGAAAGCATGTTTTGAAGATATTCTGTAGTAGTGGATACTCAGTGTGTGTGTGTGTGTGTGTGTGTGTGTGTGTGTGTGTGTGTGTGTGTGTGTGTGTGTGTGTGTGTGTGTGTGTGTGTGTGTGTGTGTGTGTGTGTGTGTGTGTGTGTGTGTGTGTGTGTGTGTGTGTGTCCGTCCCAGGACTGGTCCATAGATCTAAACAGGACCCTCAGTAGACGGGAAAAGAAGAAGCCATCAGAGGGTGTCACACTGACCGGCATCAGTCAAACTGGATCTGACCAGCCGGTTCAGCCTGCTAAAACCAGCAGCAGGTATATACCTCATCACTCTGCCACTCACTCTTTCTGTCTCTTACACACAAAATCTTTCCATAATACACACACACACACACACACACGAAAACACACACTTACACACACTTACGTACTCTGTCCTTCTCAATCAAACTCCCCACATCAGAGATAATGCCGTAAACCACACGTGGCGTCTTACTCTTTAGGAATGCTTGTAAAGCGCTGCATAAGGGGAGCTCCGGGAGTGACGTCTAGTTCCCATGGCAACAGTAAACATTTTGTCACAGTTTGTTGGGAAAGAAATCCTCCCTGTGGGATTGGAGCCGGCTGGTGAATAGTTGAAAGCCAGCCAAAAAGTAATGTGGAAATATATCCCTCACACACACACACACAAACACACACAGACTTTCGTAGCACGGATCCTGGTACTGGGAAGTTCAAAGACGTTTTTATGAGCAAATAATTTACACACTTGATTCAGATTCAAGCAACAAAAGCTCTATTGATGTATCATGAAATTCAAGCCACTTCATGTTTGATTGGCAATCTCTAGTAGCCTGACGTAATGTTTTAAAGCCAGATAAGATAAGAGTTTAGGTTTCCCTGAAGAGAAATGTGTGTTTGGTGTTGTGGCAACAGCATCCAGGAAGTATAACAGTGGTTCATGGAAACGACAACAAACATCCCATTTAAGAAAAAAAATACTTCTCGTGCACCCAACCTTTACGTTTAGAATTTTTAGTGACATTTGATTACACTGTCATGAGTTCTGGTAACACTCTCCTTTATATACAGATCTCAGTCAGTCCGAGTGGTGTATATACAGGAATCAGGAGGGTAGTGTCTAGAGGAGTCGACAAAGGGAATGTCAGGCACGGGAAGCATTTGACCTCTGAACTTGGGAATGTTGACTGCCTCTCCCCCATGAAGCCTTTACAGCTCATTGTTTTCCTGTAATTTCCTACATCTTTGGGCGGGACTTGTTTATGTACAGGATCTGGATCGCTTATAGAGCACTTGAGGTGAAAAAACAATTCCAACATGAAGGTTGATGACTTATCTTAGTCGTTTTTTTATCAGCATCAGAACGCCAGCTCTCATCCGTACAACATATTTGCACTTTTTGATCTTTCCCCTATCTGTTTATAACACCCCTATATTATGAAAGTAATACAGCTCTTTGAATACATTGGTTGGTAGTTTTAAAGCCAGCTTTGTTTGTTGACTGAAACCATCCCATGTTACATTGTGCCAGTGTCCCAGCAGAGCGGTGTTTGTGTAATAACTCCTCAGGCTCAGAGAGCAAGGCATGACTATGCAAACAAAGGCGTTCACTTTTCTCTGCTTCACACTCTGAAGGGCCAACTGATAGTTACAGCTGCTCATGCTCCAATGGTTCAGTAAACAGGGAGGAGAACCCTGTGTTTCCTCTGAATCAGCTGGAGGGTGCACGGTTTTGTTCCTCAATGCGGAGAGTGACAATAGTAGGAAGAAAACAACTTTTGCATTTACACTAAGCTAGAGATTACAATTAAGTGGTTTATGTATCACTCAGAAAGTGTCTTGTTTATGTTTTTATAGCTTTGTGTTAATTACGATGACCATTGTGTGTGGGTTTTTAGCTCAAAGACAAAAACAAGTCATATTGTCGTAATGGTGTCTTTTCTATCTGTTTAGTCTAAAACAGCTCCTTGTTGATGCTACTCGGGCTTATTATAAGATAGATATACAACAATGACTGGGTCATCCATCTCAAAGTTATATTTAAGATAAGAACTTTGTCTCACTTTTTTGTGTGTACCTCAGAAGCTCCGCTAAAGTCAAGCCAAAACGTTCTTAATGCTACGGTATAGGTCATAAAGTACGCCCTCTACATGTCAGTTGAATAGCATATCCACACTACAATCTTAACATTCACAGCAAATATATTTGTCCCAAGGGTTCTTCTTTTATAGTTGTTCTCGTCACGCCAATGTATGTTAGTTTTTTACACTTCCTTATTTAATTGTGGATTTAATTGGTCACTTATCAGTGTTGCCAGTCGTAGCATGTTAGCCAACATCTCCACTGAAGGCAACGTTAGCGAGTGTTGTCCTGCGCGTTTGTTCATCGTCTGTCACACGGAAATAACATTTCTAAATCAAAAATAAGCCAGTGTCAATTTGCTCATATATGTATTTAAAGAGAAATTGTGATTAGTTGTTGTGTCTTTCTACCATAAAAAAACATAGTGCTATCTAAGCAGTTGGAAGTCATGCTTATTACTGCAGGGAGTAACTTCATTAGCTGAGTATGCTAACATTTTAGCGTGTCCACAGGTCATGTATGTCTTCATGTGTGTGCATGTCAGCATTAGATCTCTAAATGTGTCCCATGTTGTCAGCCTGACTGTACCCAGTAGCACAGCACCAGTGGGTTCAAACCCCTTTGATGAAGATGACGGAGAGGAGGAGGATAAGGAGGAGGAGGAGGAGGAGGAGGAGGAGGAGGAGATGGCCGTGGAGCAGCAGCAGACCATAGTCAACCACAACAGTGTGAAAAAAGAGGAAATAAAAACGTTGGTGAACAGAAGAAAAAAAACATTGCCCACCCACTACCTCCCCGCCTTTTTCTTACTACTTTATGTCATGGATCGCCGTTAGTGCCGCGTGTCTTTCAAAACATTTCTTTGTCTCGGTTACTTTGATCCCTTCTTTCTTTACACTCCTCTCTCCTCCATCAGGTGGCCAGTTGTTGTGTTGCTCTGCATGGTCGCTGGCATTTGCACACAACGCCAATGTGTGTCTGTCCTTCTCTCCTAACAGCGCCATGTCTCGCAGAACATTATATGTCATGCGCAGGGGGGTGGGGCGCATGTATCAGCTGTGGGAAATGTCTTACAGTCAGATCTGAATATAGACACTTGTACGCATGTCTTTTATAGCACTTCTCTCACAATTGAAAGAGAGAAAAGTAATTGTAAGTTTATGAAGCAAGAATTTGGTTACAAATATGTCAATTGAAACTTTGAGTTGACCATCATACTGCATTTTTGTTGCAGTAAATCAACAAAAATGCAGGTAAACAAGTTTATATATGTTTAAAAGACACAAGCAGGTCTGACTGTAAATCTTTATGCGTGAGCTGGTGTTATTGTTTTCTGAACGTATAACTCTTTCTGTCAGAGCAAAGTTCTCTCTTGTGTTCAGGTGGCTCCCTCTGTTGGCCGTTCAGGTTCAAATCCAATCAGCCCTTCACAACAATGATTTGTCTCGCTTGGCCTTATGTTGCTGCATTTGTCATGTGTCTGTTGTTTTGTTGCCTTCCCTCAGCATTGTGTGCACTCTCACTTGAAGCTCTTGATCTTAAAGTGTCATCCAAAAAACGTTTGAATCATTTACGTTGCAACCAATCGCTTGCTTTGTAGCATCGATGTCACAAGTAAGCATGTTCACACTTATTTAGGAGGAAGATATTTTCAGGATGAATCACAAAGCTGTCGTCTGATTTTGAAATGAGCTTTTTGTGTGTTTAACTTGGTGTCTTTCTTGCTTTTCTTTCTTTTCTTTCTTTTGTTACTGCTTATGCCTGGCATGTTGGGTTTCCCCGTTGATGGCCCTGAGATTAACAAAAAATGACATCTTATAAGTGTCTCTTTCCCTGTCCATCCAGCGCGAGCAGTATGGAGAAGAATCAGGACTGGTCAGATGAAGACACAGGTGGTAACCCTTTCTCTGCCAACGGTGACGGCAATCCGTTCGAAGACGAGCCGGCTTCTCCTGTCGTCTCTGTCCCCGTCAAAGCTCTCTACGACTATGAAGGACAGGAGCAGGACGAGCTGACCTTCAAAGCAGGTACATTCAGTGAATAGTGTGAGGAACTTTCAGACTTGCAAAACCTTTCGCAATTCTGTCTGTTACCTCCAAAAACAAGTCATTTACTCATACATTTTCTGTCATATCTATTTATTTGTGTTATCCTGTGTTTTCTAGCTTAAGAACATTTGAATAAAAAGGTTTTGCCAGGAATATATTTCCTAAAAATAAATATATGGTTCTTAAATAAAAGGAATCTGCGAAACAGGTGAGAAAAATGTGCCTGGAAAAAAAGGGTTGTCATGATCTTGGAAAAAAAGGTTGTGGCTGGTTAAAGGTGGGTCATGTAATTTATTTCAGAAACACTTTTTGTTGTATTCCATGGAATGCTCTTAACATCCCGACAGCAATGAATATATTAAGTGCGTTGACAATAAATACATAAAAAAATGTAATCTGTGGAAGCTGTAGTACTGTAAAAAGCACGACCAATCATTTTAGCCCCGCTAAAGTAACTGGATGGCCTACCTGCCTGTCAGTCTTCCATCTCGTGCACAAACTTATCTCGTTCCCTCATTGGTCATGTGCGCGTTTGTGTGTGTTGGAGGAGGGGCTCTGTAAGGAAGTCTGAAGGAAGTGGCAGATTTTTTCCGGTTGTGTATTTTCAAATTCTAGCGCACTCGAGCTGGTTTCTCCAAAATGACATACCCCACCTTTAATTTGTATGCATTCATTTACATCAGGGGTGTCCAAACTACGGCCCGGGAGCCAAATGCGGCCCTCAGCAAATTAAAAAAGTATAATGGAATATGGCCCACAAATGAAGCTTGTGCTTGTCTTATATTGTACTTCTGTAAACATATATTACACAGTAGTTTTCATGTGTTAATAAGACCACTTTTCAAATAAATTCAGTCAAGTTGGAAACATTTTCTATTGAAAAAGCCCATAACAGTCTTGAAATACACCCTTCTTATTTCTCCTTATTATAATCAATCAGAGGCTTCTGTTTTAAGGGATGAGCGGCCAACACTCACAAGCATACTTTACCTACATTTGATTGATTTGGCTAACTTATAACTGAACTTATGAGGCGATATGCCTCTAGTGAGCGGCCCAGCCCTTCGTATATGTCTCTGTATGTGGCCCTTGGTGAAACTAGTTTGGACCCCTCTGATTTACATGATTTTGGCTACAAGAGGGCAGAAGTTTAACACTACCTCATATTCGGAATAGGACAATCTTGCTAAGCAAATGTTTTCCCGGCTGAAAGAAAATAAGCAAATATAGAACCTCCTAAGTCAAACACATGGGTGAAACCAATTTAGATCAGACTTCACATTTTGAATCCATCGTTTCTGGAATATAAATATGTATCCCTTCTTCCTGCTGCCTCCAGGGGACGAGTTCACCAAAATCGGTGAAGAAGATGATCAGGGTTGGTGCAGAGGTCGGCTCAAGGAAGGAAAAACAGGCCTCTATCCTGCTAACTATGTGGAAGACACCCAGTAATGATTTATTACAAATCAATAAATGTGAATACAAAGTAAGTGGTGTGTTGCGAGATGAGTGCGGCTGGAAACGAGGAGGCTCTGCATTATTTGGACCCTTTTCTAAGTGTTGGCGAAGACTGGACCGGTGTTGGAGAAGGAAGGTGGAGAAGTTGCAGATTATGAAAGGACCATTTGAAAAGTTATTGCTCGCCACAGATTGACAGTTAAAAGATGGAAATGTACCACAAGTTTCCAGATGATTCCAAGCTAAGAAGACCGCAGAGAAAAAATGCTGTGTAAATTATGTTACATTACTTAGAATCCCATTTATGCTGTTACAAAAATAATAGCCTTTCAAGTATATATTAGAAGAGATTAAATGTATGTGTGGATTTATATATTGTTTAAAGGAAACACTGGGAGGACACATCATCTTGCAATGTTACATGGAAGCCATTGAGGAAGATTACCCTTTTTATAACCATGAAGATCTATTTAGGTTTAAAACCATGTTTGCCTTTTAGAAGCCAGTCCATTAATGTTAAGATTTTCTCTTTTTGGACAAAGAAAGCTCTTATGTTGAGATTATTATGTGAGATTTAACCTGATTTTAAATGAGTGCTTACCTGTCCTGCCATTCCTTTCAGGGTTGTCTTTCCACTCAGTTCATCAACTGTTCTGGTTGTTTTATAAGGAATGATACAAATCAGTGGAGCGTTTTCCTGATATTCTTTATTTAGTTCACAATGGGTCGGTTCCTCTCGTCACTGCAATTGAATGTATATTCACTGATTGTATTTCCTCACTTATTTTTGCTGATTACTTGTTTTTCCCAGCACTGACCCCCCCTGAACAAACTGTCCTCAAACCTTTCACACAAGTCTCTCTCTACTTTCTGTTGATTGGAGATTGTAATACTATATGGGTTATTTTACGCAACACTGAAGGTTTTTCACAAATGTTTATCCCTCCTGAATCTTGTCTCACTTCTTGTATAACATCAAGACATGGGAGAATATTTGAGTGTTTTTTTTTTTTAAATACATCACAATTGATATAGCAATAAAACCACAGCCAAGTGTGGCATTGCATACATGCATGTAAATAGCCTGGATGAAAGATATTGGAACAAATTAAGCAGCAATATCAGATGATTTGTAGTTAGAAATAGATGATTGTTAATTTATGATGCCACAAGTGCTTTTGTTATACTCTTGTTAGAATGCTGTGACTGAGAATCAGTTTGTATAGTAATTGAATGTTTGATGGCAAACATCCCTTGGATCTGTTATTTTGATATATTTGTACATATTATTATCCCATGACAGATACTCATTTAATTAATCAACGAATGTGTGAATACTTGTTCATCTTTCCTTTGGATCAATGATACGATTGGACCTGATTTCTGTAGGCTTGCATTTCTGCAAAAAAGAACTGCAGGTTTTTCTTTTGAGCAAGCTTCAAATAAATGAAATGCCCAGTGCATCCATGAAATCAAATTAAACAAAAAGCTATTCGATGTCTTTACCTGCTACATGAGAGGAAAATTAATTTGGTTGTCTTTAATAATAGTGAGAGAGGAGACCATGTTTTCAGGGCATGCTGTCGTCAAAACACAGCAACAGCTGTTCTTGCACAGTAAGGTTTGTAAATGTTGTCCCACAACATAATAAATGGATTTATTGGATAAGCATTTTGCCTTTGTCTTGAGTACTGATATGTCTTCTTTTAAATTATACTTTTGATTCCAAAATGTGCACTGTATCTAAAAAAGAGCCTTATATTTTTGTTTGTGTGTGTCATGATTCCTAAAAAGTTTTATTTTGATTTCCTAGCGTCAATAGTTTCGGTGCACAGCTCTCTTGGTTGCAAAGTGTCCTGTTAAAGTAAATGTCAAGTCATACAAATCTGCAGTTGTTTAACATTGCATGTATGTGTTCCACACTCAACATGCTAAAATGTAACTTAATGGAATTTAATAAACCAAATTCAATGTACTATTTCCATTTAACAAATATTGTGACATGTTTGTAGTCGTTATCTTGTTGGTAAATCAGGATTCAAACTCAGTAAGGATCTTCTGATCACACATCTTGGCAATAATGAATAAGATTTCCTTGAGCTCAACAATGAAAACAAATATTGTATATGAATAGATTTACTCTGACGCAGAGGGGTAAGTGTATATAGTCCATATAAATACAATGTTATATTACTGAAATAAAGTTACATTAATTTGACATGAGGAAAGGTTGTAAAATACTTACTCAAACACAACTGGAGCTTCAGATGTCAAAGTAAACTGCATTACCCAGAAGCCCTTGGTACAATAACATAACCACGGGGCGTTTTTATCCAACCAGAGCGCGGCCACGGTGTTCTCCTATAGACGTGTCGTATTCTGTTATTGAGGAAAAACACAGCGCTGTTTTTTCTGCTACTTCTCTATCCAACCGACATTAATTAACCGACATATTAATAGAGACAGACAGAACAATGGCAGAGCCCAGCAGGCAGGATATCGCAGCTATTTTCAAGCGACTTCGCTCCATTCCTACCAACAAGGTGAGAGTTTTAAACAGCGGACGGTTTACTCTAACAAGGAAGTTGAACTGACACGTCGCACTTTGAGAAACGCCAACGCTAGCTTTAATGTCACATCTTAATTTACCAACAAGCTGATACTTATCGTGTTGGAAATGGTCGTTTCTTGTTGAATTGTGTCCTGGTGGGAGAACAACCTGTCAGACAACGTGTTAGCAGACGTAGCATTAGCTAAGTGGTTGACAGCTAAGCTAGGCTATATTTTGACAGTTGACATGTAGCTAGCTGTGTTTGTTCTGGCTTCACTTTTTAAAGCTCCCTTAAGGCCACTTAGGAAATATGGGACATGTGTGCATACATCCTGAATCATACCCAAATGGAAGTATGTTTATTTTTCCAGTGGAAGTTAATTACATTGCCTATGCCAACAGCTGTTTGATTCGGCAGCACCATGCACTTTAGACCTTGTGTCACCAACACCCTTCACTTTGTTTGCTTCCACCTTTGCTCTTTTCTTGACTTTGATCGTATGTATTTGAATAAGGTGGGGGTTGAAACATGACCTTTAAATCAAAATCTGTTTAATGAGATACATTTTCTCCTGTGCTCTCCTAGGTTTGCTTTGACTGCTCAGCTAAAAACCCCAGTTGGGCCAGCATCACCTACGGCGTGTTCCTGTGTATAGACTGCTCTGGGACTCACAGGTCTCTGGGGGTTCACCTGAGCTTCATCAGGTATGTCGGGACTTATTCATGATGTAGTTTCAAAACAAAATACTAAAACATGAATTTAACTTTTATTCATCACAATACAAAACAAGACGACGGATTCATTTCTCTTTAGCATATCTTTATGAACACACAGATATATTCACATGTTTTTAGTTTTGTATGTTTACATGTTATTGTCTGTAAATATGTACGTTGACATTTGAGTTGATTTTTGCGGTGTATTGTCATTGCTTCTGCCTCTGCTTTTATCACTGCTTTTATTCATTTGTGTCTATTCTTATTACTGCAGTAAGAGTTGCAAACGAAATGTCAATATACCTATGTATGATGACAATAAGGATATTCAGATTTACAAAGATGAACAATGGAATTCAATCAGCAATGGGGGAAATCATGCTGTACTACAAACAAATGCATACAATAAACAATAATGGTATTCTACTTACAGCATTAGCAGTGAACGCAAAAGTAACAAAAGGCAAATTACAGACAAATCAAATTTTTGCATGAGTAAATACTTTTAACCACATTCAAAGTTTTTCTTATTTTCTGCCTAACTATTCGTTGCACAGCTTGTTCAAATCCTGTCATTGCTGTGTTTCACAGGTCCACTGAGCTGGATTTCAATTGGTCGTGGTTTCAGCTAAGATGTATGCAAGTGGGAGGCAATGCCACTGCGGTCAGTACCTGAACGCAGCATATCAACACATTTTAATCGCAGTATTGCATAAGACACATGTAAGTAAACATAATTCTTCCTGTCGTGTTTCCTGTATCGGTTCAGATTTCCTTTTTCAGTCAACATGGTTGCACAACCAGCGCCGCCAACACCAAGTACAACAGCCGAGCCGCTCAGCAGTACAGGGAGAAGATGAAGACTTTAGCCACACAAGCCACCAGAAGACACGGCACAGAGGTAATGCAGAACTGGTTTAAAACATCCAACTCATGCAGGTTGCTCCACAGAGTCAAAGGAAGCCAGAATTGGTGGTTGATAAAACACACTTTTGCTAGTAGTTACTCTTTGCATAGTATATCTCTAAATGGCTGTATCAGATTAACCGCTCTCCTTCTTTTACAGTTGTGGCTGGACAGTCAGGCTCCTCTCTCCCCAACAGCACCAGAAGACAAGCAGGTGGATTTCTTCAGTCTGCACTCACAGGTAGGGGAGTTGACTCTTAATATATCCAAACGTACCTGCTTGATGTCAACCTACGCAGACAGCGGTCATTTAACCGCATGCGTCTGTTTATTGCCCAGGGTCCTGCTGATATTATGAACACGCCCAAAATGAATCTCAGCCTCTCCACACCACCAGAAAAGCCTTTAAGCCGGGAAAAGGAGAAAGACGATGATGGTATAAAAAAAAAAACACATACTAATTGTATTGATATCAATCCCATTCATGTGGCTTATTACAATTTCATTCATTCAGGTCATCTAGATGAAGGTCCTAGTGTCGATATGCTGAGTGTTTCTCCAAAACAAAATCAAGGTTGGTTTGTATTCTTCAGGTCTATTCAACTTCAAGACTTAGTTTTTGCATGAGTTGTAACTTTACTCTGCTTTGATCGCCCCAGAGCCTTCCTCTCTTCTCAAGAAGAAGCCAACTGCTGCCAAGAAATCAGTAAGTACTCAGATATAGCTCTGTTTAGACACTACACATTATCCTATTCCTAAGTGTGTGTCATAGTGTGGTTTCTAATATGTCTACTTCTAGCTGGCCTCTAAGAAGGGTGGTCTGGGCGCTCAGAAGGTGAGCAGTAAGAGTTTCTCAGACCTGGAGAAGAAAGCTCAAGCTGCAGACAAACTGAGGGAGAAAGACGAGGGCACCGGTGCTGCCAAGAAGAACTATCAACCCGAGGAATCCATGTGCGTCTCTTTACTTATTTTTCTCCCCTTCCGTGGTCATACATGTATATTTTGTGTCATTCTTTTTTTGCTGCTGTACTACTTTTCTTTAACCTGCCTTCTTCCTTCTCAGCGTTCCATCGCTGCGACTGGCCTGTAAAGATCTGGAGCAGCAGAGGAAAATGGAGGAGAAGATGTTTAAAGGATTGGAGGGGAATAAGAAAGAGCAAGCAGAAAGGCTGGGCATGGGGATGGGCATGAGGAAGTATGATGATGATGATGATGATGATGATGATGATGATGATGATGAAGACATAACTTCTAATGTGGGCTGATTTAAAGATTAGAAGCATATCTTTACTTGTTTCTTGCCCTCATTGTATCTTTGCAGTGCAGTGTCTCACTCTGTGACCTCGGACATGCACATCATCCAGCAGGAGAGTCCCCAGGGGGCCAAGACCTCCAAAGGACGCCGCTTCACTGAGGAAGAGGAGGACGGAGGGTCCTTCAGCTCTAGGTCAGCCTTATAGTCTTCATTTCTAACTTACATGCATGTATTCATTTGTTATTTGTTAATATATTGTAAGTTAATGCGAGTTCCCATACCCTACTTGATCTTAACTCCATCTAAATATGTTCCTGGTAGCAAAGATTTTGAATGTGAACTTGAAATCTGCCTTTACTGCAGCTGTTCATCAATGACATTACTCCTCCATCCTCCACAGTGTTTTCTCACCTGACATCCTTCTCTTCATTCTTCAGGGTTATGTCTCGGTTTGAGGAGACGGAGACCTCAGATAATTACTCCTCGGGTTGGAACGATAAAGGTGACGGAGGAGGCTGGATGAAGGAGAGCAAGAAACCAGAACCGGACTTCTTACTGACCTCCGCCATTACATCGCTGAACGACAGGTAGGACAGTGTGTTGTTGTTGCTTTACATCGTACGGATCTAACCTTTATGCTTCCAGAATGTAGAGCTGGTGGTTATTATATCACGATTGTTTTCAATTGTAATCATTGCTTGTTATCAGGCCAACGTCCAGAAGGAAACCAGAAGCAATGCCGGTGTCAGACTCCGGAGAAGCTCAGAAAAAGTTTGGCGTTGAGGTGAAAGCCATCTCCTCCGACATGTACTTTGGAAAACAAGATAACAACGAGGTACAAACTGGAAAATGAAGAACTTGTGAATTCATTATGAATGATTAGAGTTGTCTTGCATGCTTTTTTAAATATCTATCGTAGACTGACACATCTAATCGTGAATTAGACCCGTGCTGAAAGTGATCGTGCATTTCACTTTACTATAAACTGTTTGAATTTGCTTTCTTTAGTACGAGGCCAAAACTCGACTGGAGAGATATGCTGGCAGTGCCTCTATAAGCTCAGCAGACCTTTTTGATGATCCAAAGAAACAAGCTGGTAAGAGACACAGCTCCACTGCCCTTTCAAAAACTATTCAATATCTAATTATTATTTACACTTAGACGCATGTAGCCTCATGCAAGAGCATTTTTGAATTATCTTCCTAATTTTTGTAGTGTTATATGTCAGACTTGTATACATTTTTAACTGCTCAAATGTCGTAAATTGCAACCTTTAACTTGATGAATGCCACTTCTGAAACATGATCATTCATTTAATAAGGCTGCCTTTTTCTGCTTATTTGGTTGGTATGTTTTATTCATCAAAACTGTTTCACAGTAGTAAATTGAAGACAATAATAATAATAATAATAATACATTACATTTTTAAAGCGTTTTTCCTGGTGCTCAATGTGCTTACAAGCAATCATGTGTCATTAGAGCTGTGCTGTGTGTACTAAGGTAGAAATAATGAGAGAATGAGCGGATCATGAATTGGGGAATTGATGAGAAACTGAAGTTACACTATGACTTACAGCAAGCTGCTAAAGAGCCTTAAGCCTCCATCAGTGAGAATAGAATAGAACTACTGACATTTACAAGTTACCAAAATATCCAAATGAATTCCTAAAAATGTACCTATCCAAGATTATGATGATAATATGTACAGAGTATTTATTTATTTCCATTTTAGTTGTCTCATTCACATATTAAAGACAAACTGTTCTTATGTAAAACGTGTTCTTAACTTTGTAGGGATGCACACTGTTTTTTGTACAAGACACAATTGGTGAATTTCACAAATTCTCTTACTGTACATCACTTGGGTGTTCCAATTTAAAACAAATATGTTCTCACATGTCTCTCTGCTTCCCTCACCCTTTGTTTTGTGCTTGCAGCGAGTTCCTACCGCATGACCAACGTTCTGCCCAACGCTCCCGACATGTCGCAGCTCAAACTGGGAGTGCGCTCAGTCGCAGGAAAACTCTCCGTCATGGCCAGCGGCGTTGTTAGCTCCATTCAGGTCGGCCATTGGATCAGGTCTATATAACCTTCTCTTATGACGAGCATTAATTCAAGTTCTAATCATTGATGTTATTTGTTTTCCAGGATCACTACAGTTCTTGAGCCACGGCGCGTCTCCTTGGAGTTGTTGATGAAATACGTTTCCTGTGGTCACTCATCCTGGGAAAACATGTGCCCCCTTGATGGCATCGAAATCAACCCCCCGAAAAAACCCTCTATACATCTATATCTAGTTTTTTACGAGATAATGTATATAGAATTATGAGGATCGAGGGGATCAAGCACAATCTTTTTTGAGTGGAATTGTGTTCCCTTGAAGGAAGATCTCTGTGTAATGTTGAGTTATGAAGAATATTTAGTTTGGGGTTAATGCACCGTTTGAGGTATTGGGGTTTAAATATTTAGAAGTATTATATGTAGCAGAGGGTTTATGGTGTTTTGAAGTATGGATTTTTGATTCCTTTATTTGACTGGTTGAAAGAAAAAGAAAGCTTAGTAATGAGGACAATTCAGTTTTCTTTTGTTTTTTTTAATTGGTTAACATCAACACATGTATTGTGCATTTTTGCACTTTCCCACAATTTTGAAAGTGTCCTTTTCCGTCCTCAAAGTGCTCTTATGTGTGCTCCTCCACAGACAGGCCCTTTGGTTTTAATTTGTTTCTGCTTTTTCTTGGTATTGTGTTTACACCGCTGCTATGACTGTCTATGCTGCCTCCTTTTGGTTTCAATAAACATTTAATGGCACACATCTAAGAAGACACTCTTGAAGGCTGTATTTCCCCTTATGCTTTTTTGTAGCTCCAATGTACAGCAACGTTAGGCATCCCTTTTTAAATCCTTCATCTTTTTGTTGCTGTAACATCCTGCCAGGTTCGTTACCAAGTTGGTAATTTGGCAAACATAGCACTACATGTACGCTGTAGTCTGACTTTGGATTTTGAGGCGCTAGAGAAGCATTTATTCATGGCTCTGATATGAAATACTACGGCTCTTGCTTTTATGATTTAGGGATAAGTGCTTTATCTGGAACTGGATTATCATATTACTGATCTCTGTACTGTTAATGCTTCTCAGGAGTTTGAATTGAGTTGTTAAGTATGAAACACTATAAGAGAAAGTTGTAGATCCTTCAGTGACCAAATATTTGTTTACTCTATCACTGTAAGCCTTAGTCCAAAGATCCTCACAACACACGCTCATACTCCAATATTTTGGAGTCATCTGGTTACCTTGTTTGCACCTTGTTTGTTAGAGACTGCATGTGGCAGCTTGTGCTTGAATGTGCTGTTCTACAATTGAATCCTTGCTTATAAGTTGAAATTGCGTCCATGTGAGACTTTAGTTTGGTTGATCTTTGTAATATTCCTTTCTGTCTTCTGCTGTTGAATATTGTTAAATGTCAGGAATAGTAAAATTGCATGACCGTTAAGGACCCGCTGACACATCCTGAGACCCACTTATTAATAATGAAAAAACATTGTTCTATAAAACTGTATAGTAGTGCTACAAACCACGCTGTATAGGGCTTTGACTTTCCATTTATAGGACGCTACAGATAATCATGTTTTGACATATTTTGACACTCAAAATGTAAGTAGGATTTATTGAAACATGCCAAATAAATGGCTTGTGCCGAAGCCTTAAAACCTGTTTCTCTGTGTTTGATTGATTAATCTTTGTTTGGTAGAAATTAGAAGAAAAAAGTGTCCATCACATTGTCTCACAAACAGTGTAAAAACTATTATATATTTGCAATCAAACCATACACATGTCTGATATTTATTTTTGTTTGATCCATTTTCTGTCTGCAGACTATTTAATTAATAGGTTAGTAGTTATTTGTAGAGTTTCCAGTTTAGACATCATAAAGCAGGCCACATCAGGACAAATGCTGGCAGTCGCTTACGTGGCTGGCTGAGGCGTTCACTGTGCTTCCTGCACGGTCGGAACTATGAACGTTAAAATTGGAACTCAGTTTAATGATTAAAGACATTGGCAAAAGCAAATTGTAATTTTATTTTCTATTCAAAATTATTGTGTTAAATATAAATGTTAAAGATAAATTAACAATACAATAACTAATTCTTACATTTTACCTGGTTTTAGTCTAGCAATTCTGCTAATTTAGGATAAATACGATCTTAATAGGAGAACCTGAAGGCATCCTTTTTATCAAGGAGCAGGGTAAAGCAAAAGGATTGTTAGCGGTGACGTTTTTAATTTATCACCGTTAATTATACATTTAACAAACCTGTAGTATCCTACATTATGTTCCTACCTGTAAAAGAAGTGTTTTATTTTAATTTGCAACTCAACGAATAGCTTTTAAGACTTTTATTTTGACTGTTGAATTCCTTCACTGTGAAAGTTACCCACTGAGTGCCAGTGTGCTAAGATGCCTGCGGAGTTAAAACAGAGGAAGAAGTCTCAGAAACAAAGCGACCCAGTTCCAGAAACTTCGGCTACTAATGGGAAAGATGAAACGCAGAAAGTGAAGACTGAAGCTGGAAACAACGCAGGAGCGAACAAAACCTCCTCCAGTTTGGATGTTAGGAGTTTAATGTGCTTGTTGTCGCTGGCAGCGTGCGGGGCTCTCAGCTGGTGAGTATACATACATTAGTAAAGTAACTAAGTACATTTACTCAAGTAATGTGTAGTACAATCTTTAGGTTATTGTACTGTTCTTCAGTATATCAATTTCTTGCCACACTGTACTTCTACCCCACTACAATTCAGAAGGTAAAATAAATATTGTACTTTCACTCCACTACATTTATTTAATAGCTTTATTTACTTTGCAAATGTTGTCTAGTTACACCTGGAGTTATATTCACAATATACCCTGCAGCAAATTAACGTTTAACAGCTTTGATAACACTGTAAATCCAGGCTGAAGACTTTTCTTTTTGTCGCTGCTTTTAATTGAACTATTCATATCTTAGACTGCACTGTAACTTTTATCCATGTATTTTTTCTTTTAATGTTTATTAACTTTTTTTTTTAATGACTGATTTCAAATGCCATTTTCTTAATGTCTTTCATTTTTTGTAAAGCACTTTGAATTGCCTTGTGTTGAAAAGTGCTATATAAATAAACTTGCCTTGCCTTGTAATACATCAATAATTACAATAAAAAACATGTCATATACATTATACTGAAATCTGCATAATGTCTACTTTTCCTTTTGGTACTTCAAGTATATTTTTATGCTATTAACTTTGTACTTTTACTTAAGTAACATTTGGATTGCTGGAATTGTACTTGTAACAGAGTATTCTTACACTTTGATACTCCTAATTTTACTTAAGTACAAGGTCCGAGTACTTCTCCCACCTCTGTTTGTAAGGAGTGTATTTCTTTACTAATGTGTCTGTGTGTTTCTCTGTTATAGGATGGTACTGCAACAGAATGACAGGTTTTCTGCTATTGAAGAAAAGTACAAATCTTTGCAAGGAAAGACTTCGAGTCTGTTCGACATGGAGGAGGAAGTCTTAAAGGTTTCTGAAAAGGTACGTTTGATTTATAGTGGAACATTATGAGAGCTGCCTTGAGGGATAGAACTTTTAAAGGGTTACAAAAAAGGATTCCCATGCACACCATTTTGATGTTACATGGCCAGGTTTTGAGATATTTGTGTCTGAGATTTAATAAGAGAATATAATTACATTTGTGGTGTTTAAAGCATTACATGTACATAATGGCATTCATTTCTTCTGTTGCAATTTTTTTGGATTTTGTGTATTTGGGATAGGAAATATGTTGCTTTTCAAGAAAAAGAAATCCCACTAGTTTTGAGTCGGAGACATGCATATTCGTATCTGTATTTCAAAACCTGGATAAGTAATACAAAATAAAACTACGTGCATAGATAAATAAACGATAAAACATATATTAATCGTGAAAGCAATATATTCATGCAAATAAAAAAGTGTTCTGTTCAGCCTCTCAAATGTGAAGATTCTCTGCTTTCCTCCGTATTAACATATTAAACAAAATATCTTTGAGTTTTTGACTGACAAAACAAGATATTAGCTTAGACTGTGAGAAACTGGGATGGATATTTTCTGACATGTTATATGATTACCAAATGATGAATTCATAATAAAATTGCCAATTAGCCCTAGTACTCTTTCACCACTTTCTCTTTTACAGTCCCCCTACACAGTGCCTTTGAGTATGCATGCGTTTTGTTTCCTGCTGTATCTGTCATGTATGAATACTGAGGTCCATAGAGCTCCCACAGAAACAGCCCTCCTGTTTTGTGTTGCGGCTGCAGCTTGCCGCCTCTGAGGACGACCTGCAGGAGGCGCTCTCCACCGTCTCCTTGGCAACACGTCTCCAGCAGGACATCTCCACCCTCCATGCTGCTGTCACGGTGATGCAGAACGACGAGAACTCTGCCTCCCGCGACCTGCAGACGGTGAGCGGCCACTTCCTGAACGTGACGGAGACGTGGCAGGTGCGTCTGGCCGCCATCGCCTCCGACCTGACCGCCCTCAAGTCCGAGTCCCGGGAAGCTCATGCCGGAGCCACGGAGCGGGTCAACGAGGCCGAGCGGCAGGCCCGGTCGCTGGCGGAGAAACTGGAGGAGCTCGAGGACAGCACCAAGAGGAACGCCCGAGCTATGGAGCGCACAGAGGGGGACGACACCAAGCGATCGCAGGAACATCTGGACTGGAACACCAAGCAGATCCACCACCTGGAGGAGAAAATCAGCAGCCTGACCAAGAGGGAGGCCGAGCTCGACACCGAGCTGCAGGAGCACATCCCCCGGGCCAAGGAGTGTGAGCAGCACCTGCCCCAGGTGGAGGAGGCGGTGCGCTCCATCCTGAGGCTGGCGGGGGACCTGAGCGGGGCGGAGAAGCGCCTGGAGGAGGTGACGCTACAGGTGTTTGGGACTGAGGACAGCATGCTGAAAGCACTCGGCGAAATCCTGGAGATCAGACAGGAGCTGGACACCCTGCAGGCTCAAAACAGCATCCTGAAGATGAAGAACGAGTTGTCCGTGGTTAAAGAGGCAGTCCATGAACTCACCATGGTGCTGAGGGGAACTACAGTCGACAGCCTGAAGGAGGAAGACACTCTGGAGGAAGAAGGATGGAGAGAGGAGGAGGAGGAAGAGTGGGAAACATACGATGATGAGGAAACTCCACTTCTTCCTGATTAACTCACTGAATGATGTCATTGTTTTTGAGCCAACTCGAAAAAGACAGACCCACCTACCATGTGTTACTATTTGCTGTAAAACTGCTCAGTATTAGTTCAGTATTATTGTTTTTCAAATGTACACCTCAGTTTCATGTTACAAAAATGCTTTTGCATAAAAGTTCCCTGATTTGAACATGAACTCTGGTATACATGCACTGTATTAAACAATAGCACAATCAATAATATTTATTTTAATATTTGTTCAATGTGGACTTCCACATTTTGGTTTCTATAGCATTCGTATACAACATGACCCATTACTATGCCAAGTTGTATGACAATATCTGCTCCAGTGTTTCTAGATAAAACGACATTATAGTTTAAATTATGTCAAATTATTA
Source organism: Notothenia coriiceps (assembly GCF_000735185.1). NCBI lineage: Eukaryota > Metazoa > Chordata > Actinopteri > Perciformes > Nototheniidae > Notothenia > Notothenia coriiceps. The sequence goes on along the minus strand of NW_011369945.1, from coordinate 12,750,776 downwards.
ATCAATTAGTTAATTGTTTTGTACTTCTAGCTTTTAAAAATGCAGGATTGCTCTTCTTTCCATCTTTAGTTTTCACATTTGAATGTATGGCAATGATTTCCTTATAGAACATATTGAATAAAATCACCTTTTTTATTGAAATTGTCTTATTTGTACAAATGTGTCTTTTCCCTCCTTTTTAATCTTGTTTACTTAGGCACTACTTTCTTAACTGTGTTTTTCATAAATCTGAAACGATGCACTTTTGCATTAGTGTTTTAAATAGCTAACACACACACATGCAGCTGTCGTGTCCTTGAATCTATGTGCTGTCTGTCCTGTTTCAGTGTGAGAGCGTCCAGCTGATGCTGCAGGGTCTCGAGGGTCAGAGGGGGGCTCTGGGGCCCCAGCTGGAGGGTCTGCAGCAGGACGTGAGCCGGCTGCAGGAGTGGTCCTCGGGGCTGAACGAGAAACGGGCTCAGCTCCAGGGCAGCCTGTCGTCGCTGAGAGACGCTGTGGGACAGATCGAGGAGCGCACCTCCGCCATCGCCAAGGACTTTGTCAACAAGGTAGGTCAGCTCCTGTTGAAGGACAACACATACTGTATGTTACTGTTCCTTGTATATTCTGTTTGCCAGGTCTTAGGGTCATATTGTGAACCCAGAAATGTTGAGCACCCGAAAATGTTATGATAGAAATGTATAGGGTCAGAGGGTTAGGCACAGAGAAACTGCCCGATGCTAACTTGCGTATGTTGGGAAATGTGCACAATTAGCATAAGTTGCATTAATTAGCATTTGCAGACAATAGTTACAAAAATGGCTTTGCCGATTTGGACAATTTTTGAATGGTTTTCAAGGTAATTGAGGATGTTGAATTGATTTCTTACATTTTCAAGATCAAAAATGTCAGTTTTAACCAGAAAGTGGCCTTATTTGTAGTGATTTTGATGAATCTTTGCTCAATTTTTAAGTTTTAGGGGACTCAAAATGTATTAATGCTAATAAATTCAACTTATGCCAATTTTGCAAATTGCCCAACATATGCAAGTAAGCATCCGGCACTTTCTATGTGCTGGGGACCCTTACTATACATTTCTAACATAAAACTTGGTGGTACTCAACAATTCCGGGTTCACATGGCAAGTAAACTAGTAAAAGGTTGGAATACGTTTTAACAAGATGTATCTTTCTTTTATTGCTATTCTATTTATGTATAGTATAGTATTCGTTTATTTGTCCCCGAGGGGAAAATGGGTTGCAGCACATCACAAAAGCATTTAAAAAGATAAGACAATACGTCACTGACAACAACATAGACACAGATTAAAACAAACAGACATAAGAAAACCAGATATCGGCAGACATGACAAGGGGCCTATAGGCCCTCATTTGCGAAATAGATGTGTCTCTACTTTTTACTGTTTTTATTGTTAATGTTAATTAATTTAAGCAGTCGCTGGCACAGCAATCTCCTTAAGGTTGCTCTTCAGTGGTAGAAAGTGAAACAACAAAGTACAATTTTTTGATATTTTTACTTTACTTGAGTATTACGTTTTTTTGCTAATTTCTACTTCTACCCCACTATCTTTAGTTACTTTGCAGATCTGGATGAATGATGTGAAATATAATCAACTCTTAAATCAGACTTTAGTTCCACCTGGAGTAAATTCACAAGCTACCCTGCAGTATACAAAGTCATTCAAACTAGCTGCACCTTTACCAGCTTTGAGAACACTTTAATGATCAATCCTTAGAAAACATATCATATATATTATTCTGAAATGGTCCAATCTGCAATATGACTACTTTAACTTTTGATACTTTAAGTATATTTTGATGATAATACTTTAATACATTTACAGAGTATTCCTACACTCTGGTACTTCTACCTAGGTACAAGATCTGAGTTCTTCTCCCACCTCTTTTGATCTTATCTTCGACCACCACTTTAAAATGTTCCTGTTGCTGTTTGAAAAGTATTTCTCCTCTGTTCTGTGTTTGGCCTGTAGGTGGCGTCGGTGAGGACGGACGTGCGCAGGATGCAGGGCCTGCGCTCGGAGCTGGAGTCTCTGCTGACCCAGGTGACGAAGCTGGAAGACAAAACCTCTCAGGTGGAGCACAGCATGGTCATACGCATCGGGGACGTGCTGGCCAACAGCATCGACCGGGTCCAAAATCTCCGTGACGCGTCCGAACGCAACACTAAGGCCATCGAGCAGCTCCGCAAGCAAGTCCCTGAACTCACCGCGGCTGATACACGGATCTCTGAGCGCCTGAGGGAGCTGGAGAGCGGCAGAGCTCGGCTGATAAGAACAGTGACCTTTGCCAGTGACCTCAAACCAAAAGTAGCTTCTATCAAGAGAGACTTGGGGGCGTTTGAGCCTCAGCTGTCAGACCTGACTCTGCGGATAGGAAGGCTGGCCGAGGATCTGATGAAGAGAGAGCAGGAGGTCGCTGAGCTGAGACAGACTCTGGCTAACCTCACTGCTGTAGAGGAAGATTTAAGTGTTACTGCTAAACAGGTCAGTGAAATAGCTGATATCTCTGATATAGGAGCAATGCACCGGCCAACATGAGCCATACTTCAACATCATCAAGATCAAAGATTTCTCCTTTTGGTTTGTCCTCTGCAATTACATCTGGTCAACTGTACTACTGTTTGAGCATTTACTGAAATTCACATTTTTATTCTAACTTAAATAAAAATGAAACATTGTCTACGAAATTGTGATCTAATTTAAAAAAGATAAGATTGTTGTATGTTCAGCACATTTCTAAAAAGTGCATTAAATAAGCCCAAACCAGCAATAATATTCAAAACTATTTTAAATAAAAGGTATTATAGGAAGTGAATGCCTGAAAACTTTAACAAATAAAGATACAATTGAGAGGATGAGGAAAGACTTTCAAGCGTGTGTCGGTAAATCATTTAAAATATAGCAGTAAAGGTTAACATAGGTCACTCAATAAGACAAAGACCATCAAAACAAACATTAACATTTAAAAAAAAAAAGTATTTAAAAGATGATGCTGATTCACATAATTTACTCAGGAAGATTGTTTCAAAGTATTCTTGCCCTAATAAATAAAGTGCAGCCATGTTTTTTGTTTAGCTTGACCCAAGAAACAGAGCTGGTAACAATAACCCATTAGACGTTTGAATGACAACAGCAGCATCGTGTCTCACAGTATTTCTTGAGTTGTAAAATGTTTTTGTTTTCTTTGTTGGTTCCCTCCAGCCATATGTGGTTTAACGGTTGAGGTTAACTGGTTTGTTTTGTTTTCCCACATTTTACACTGATTTTATTTTCTTTGGTTCAATGGCTGTTCCTCTAGCGGTGTGTTTTTAGGAAACAAATGTTTTATTGAAAATTTAAGTATTTTGCCATACAGTAAATAAGGTAATTTCATAAGTCATTCTGTGTCTTGCAGGAATATTTTTGGTAAATACACTACACTCCAATCTCATGTTTTACAGTAAATATGAAGCTACAGCTGGCAGAGTACGAAATCAACAGGAAAACGGCTCCTGCTAATACTGGGTTATAGGCAGGGGTTAAATTGGGCCGGGGCTGTCCGGGGCTCAGCCCCGGCACATAGGACGATGCTCTGACGTCATCACCCTCGCTCATTTGTCATTTGTTTAAGCCATATGTTAAAACATCTCTCGTTCTTAATATAGACTTTATTTAGGGTCAATATGTGTTGACTTTACTTTAAAATAGCAGATCTCTGTGACAGGATATCGTTTTTCCGTGTGTGTGTGTGTGTGTGTGTGTGTGTGTGTGTGTGTGTGTGTGTGTGTGTGTGTGTGTGTGTGTGTGTGTGTGTGTGTGTGTGTGTGTGTGTGTGCGCGTAGAGTCTGCAGCGGTACCGCCAAACTCCCGACCCATCTTGTAACACGGAGCCCGTTTCCTAACCCATCAGGGCCGGTTCTAACCAATTTGCTGTCCTAGGCGAGATTTTAGCTGCCCCCCCCCCTACTGCCAGAATATTGTTCAGTAGAAAAGATAAAAGTATCCAAGGAATACACAATAGAATATATAAAAAATAAATGAAAAATCTCTACAAAAGACCAATACACTACA
>NW_011369945.1:12687341-12746558 GCF_000735185.1 Notothenia coriiceps | reverse complement strand
CCCCCCCAGATCTGGCACCCTAGGCGACCGCCTCTGTTGCCAATGCCAAAAACCGGCCCTGTACACCATGCTAAATGTATGTCTGCATAAAGCTGAGTTATGATCGGTCATAATCAATAATAATAATAATAATCTAGAAAAGCGCTATATAAATCCCATTTATTATTATTATTATTATTATAATAACACAACATTTGGTGATGATTACATAGTTTACAGTGAGATTTACTCCCATACTTTTGGCCATACTCACGCAGCCCTACAAATGAATTGAGATTTCCACAAACATTTTCTTTAACAAGTGTGCAGATCAGTGTTGATTTAAAAAAGCAATTTGAAGGTTGGATATTTGTAAACCTATTTTTGTATATATATTAATAATATAAAATGAATTCCAGTTTATTTGTAGTACTTTCTATTTTTATTTTGACATTTGGTGGCATCAGTGTGTGCATTTGATACAGATACTGTAGCAGTTGCTTTAGGGCCACAGCGTATATCCCTTAAGGTCAAATAATGAGATCCTCGACCTCCGCCCCCCTCTCGCACCTCCACACAGAGCCCCCCCACATATCAAATCCCAACTTAACCCCTGGTTATAGGTATAGTTAATAGGCCGAGCACAAGTAGTCAGACACATAAAAAGCCCATTTTCTTAAAATGTTAGAGTTTGGGTACATTTAAAGCAGCTTTTTATGGATCATTCAATTCAGTACAATGTACCACCCAGAAAAGCCTGTCATATTTACCAATGAGGTTTTCCAAGGCATGAGATTAGACTTTTTTTTTTTTACAAAACTATGTGGTAGGAATAGTTCCTTGAATCCGGTGGGCGCTCCACGTTACTTAAAGGGTTCATTAGGGGGCCAAACGCCTTCCAGCAAAACACAACTGCTGCCTCAGGTGAAACAGCTCTCTGCAGAGCACCTGGAAGAGAGGCAGAGCGAAACATCAAAGAAGAAAAATGGCGTGTCAGCCTGCTGCCTGCAGATGAAAGAGCTGAGCGTGTGGTATTCAGTCTACACTTATCAAAGATTGTAGATAAGGTGGCTTAACAAATTGAGCTTCATGTGAGAGGTTCACTCAGAATTATTTGTCGTATTTGAATATTGCAATCATAGGATAGGATTCATGTTTAGATTTTAGCAGCCCTTTGATACTTCACGTGACATTGTCACGTGACAATTGTGACCTATCATGCAAAATGCACTTTTGTACGTCTTTTATACATGAATGTGTCTCCGGTGTTCCAGGAAACTCACAAAGTGTCAGAAAACACAACCCTCTCTATTTTCCTCCATACCCAAATCTCTTAAAAAGGGGCTGCAACGGATCTGATACAGACTGATCCAGATTTGAACACTTCTATGACGTCACAGAAGTGGCGCTACGGCTATTGGGCCAACTCCACCAATCAGGAGGAGACAGCCACGGACATTGCCGTTCGAAAACGCTGGAGACGCTGTAGTACCTATGCCAGGCCTGTAGATGGTGCTGTTCTTACAGAATCAGCCCATGCAAAGACAGTGTTAAATGGAGCTAAATGAGGAATGGCTAAAATGCATGATCTGTTTGGTATTTTGAAAAATAAAAAGTATAAATATGCCTTTATATAGGTATGGTCCTACACTATATCATTCAAATATAGCATGATAGGTCCACTTTAATTTTCAGTCCCCACCCATACACTTAATCATGATGATACAGTTGAGGCAGCTTAAGAAAAACAACAAATGATATTTTTTCCAATAAGGTCACACCAAGAAAAGTCAAGAGTTTTTATTCTTGTAAAAAACATATGTAGTGAGTAAACAAAGGAGTGCTCAAAAAGAGCATATTATTGCATTTTGTTTGGTTTAAAAAAAATAAAAAACAGCCTTGGCACAGAAAAACAACAAAATAAAACATTAGAAAAATGAACTACAGTGCAGAATGGGTGTGGATTTGAATTCACAGATCAGCAGTACAGCTTCCTCCTGACCGAACTCCTCACATTGGCTTCTTTTCAACTAAAATGTGCAACATCGTCACCCATTTTCAGAAACAATTCTTCACAAATACAGGAAAAAGGAGTTCTGTCACTCTTTGGAATCATTGTCCACGTTTTTTGGTATGGTGATATCAGACTGCCTACTCCCTACTTTCCCTTATTGCCTTTGGATAAGCCTGCCAGTGTCTTTGTGGTCTCCTTCAGAGCCATCTGAAGGGCTTGGATAGCCTGATCGTGGCCTTCTAGCTTGGCCGCTCTGCTCTCCAGACCCTCCACCATGCTGGTGAGGCCCTGCAGCTGCTCCGGCTTCACGCTGCTGCTGCTGCTGTCCTCCAGAGCAGCCAGCCTGCTCTTCATCTCCTCCACCTGCTGACCCAGGCTGGAGTCCTTCGAAGACAGCTTGGTCTGGGCACCGCCAACAGCAGCCATGTTGGACTGCAGCTCCCCCAGACTGATTTTCAGTGCCTCCATCTCCTGCTCGATGCCACTCTTGACCTTCTCCACAGCCTGGCCTTGTGCAGCTAGCACGCTGTCTTGAGTGTCACATTTGGCGAGCAGCGATTCCACTCTGGAGGCGATGTCTGACACCGATGCCGACAGGGAGTCTCCGCTCTCCTCTGATGTTTTGACTCTGGCTTCCAGGTCTTCTGATCTTCTCAGGATCTGGTCCGCCGCTGCGTTCACTTGCTTCTCCACGTGACTGGCGGCGACGACGGCCTGCTCCACGCCGCTCTCCAGCGCCGAGCTTTTGTCCTTCAGAGCCTGAACGTCAGACTCTGCAGCAGACAGCGAATTCCTCAGATTCCCCACCGCCTCTTGCACCACTGACCTCACAGTTTCCACTTCCTGAGAGAGTGAAGCCACTTCCTGGTTACGAGTCTGGAGCTCTGACCTCACGGCGCCCACCTGCTCCCTGAAGGAGTCTGCCGATATGCCTCCTGCCTCATTGGCTGCTTTGATTTCAGCCACAGCTTCCACGATGGCGGAGAGCTCCTGTTTGACCAGCGCGGGGTCCTCCATGTCCCCCAGGCGGGCCTTGAGGTCGGATAGCTGGCCCTGCGTCTCGTCCTGAGCTTCGGTGAACTCCGACACGCTGGCCTTGATGGACTGGCTCACCTCCGCCAGGCGCTCCTCCACCGTCTTCTCCAGGGAAGAGAAGTCAATCTCTCGGGCCTCCTTCACCTCCTTGATGCCCTCTGAAAGGTCCCTGAGCAAGTCGTTCTGGAGCCTCTGAAGGGCCTCCTCCACCTTCCTGGTCTCCACCTCACCTCTCTTCATCCGGGCGATTGACCCTTCTAGCTCCACCCGTGTGATGCCCAGTGATGACTCCAGCCCGTCCACAATACTGCTCAAAGACTCCACCTGTAGACAACAGGAAAACATGCATCAGTGTATGTTTTCAACTGACATACACTATCATCAAAACACTTGTGCATTATTAGCTAAGACACACATGGCTATTTATAGCATATCTATTTGTAGCATTTATAGCACATCAAGATATATTTATTATTATTAGTCTTCACTGAAAAACTCAACTTTTGATTGACTAATGAAATGTTTTATCCCAACAAATGTCACATAAATGTATTAGGTTAGTTGAAAGCAATAATATTAAGTAATACTTTTAATTTTAACTTAATATTATTTTCGACTAACCTAATACAGTTATGTGAAATCTGTTGACTTAAGACATTTAATCAAAGTCAATGATTCAGTGTTTCAGTGTATGTGCAAATTACATTTTGATGAACGCAGAAGTTAATTTTACCTTAAAAGATGTGTGGTTAAAAACGTACAGTTTTAAGAAAAGATGACACAAGATTTGTCTTTTCTTATGGCTGTGTATTTTAGCACAATGTAAATATTCACTATGCAATCATTGCTCAAATTATGAGTGCTTTTGTGAAGTGAGCTCTGACCCAAAGGAAACACAACAAAGCTGTAAATGTGCATGGGCGGAGTTAAGTCATCAGTCACCACTGAAATGGGGTGACATATGAGTAAAGAAAAAGCTGACTGAACATAGTTTACACTAGAGATACACGGTGTACTTTTACATTCAAGAAGTGAGGAGAGAATGAATAAACTGCGAGAGTGGGCTTCAATTATATAGGTTCTGTTTTTTATTAAGTACATGGGGACCTTTTATGATCTTTGTCTTTAACAAAGTCTTTATTAATATTATATATGTATAAGATATAGATGTTTTATATTACCTGAAGACATTGAACACGTTTGTTTTACAAGTCTTTATGCATTTTTTATTCCAGCAAAAGTGTATTGATGATCAGAGATGACTTGTTCTGCACATTAAGAAAGGAGGTTGTCCCTTTCCCTGCTAGACACAACTCATCCTTATCTTCCCTGCATCTTAAGAATCAGCAAAGGCATATTTTTCTAAAAGAACATCCTAAAATATATATAAACATTTCGAAATGATTTATTAATATCAGGTCTGTTTACTTATTGGTCGTGTGTTGAATAAAAAGTGAGTTCCCTAAACCCATCACTGGTCACCAAACCTACCCAACCCCCAACAGTGAGTACATCCAGTACACCAACTGCATAATCTTATGCAATGTCTAACAACAACAATGCATTGCCCATATAGTGTACACTTTGTACTTCACTGAGAATACTGTGAACATTGTGTGTAAAAGTGTTCAGACACATTTCATTCTGCTTTTCATTGATTCACTTCATTTTCTTCCTACCTGTTGAACGACACTGTCCATTTTTACGCTCAGCTCTCCGTCGTGCCGTGCGCTGTGCTCATGTCTGACGCTGATCTGCCGCACTTCTTCCACAACTTGTTGTAAATAAACAGCAGCAAACCCTACAGCGCCTATTAGCCCGATATAAAACGCTATTGTTGCAAAAAGGCCGAGGTAGCTCCCTGACGGTGGCCCCTGAGGTGAGGGGCCACTCACCCCGTTGTTGTTGCTGCTGCTGCTGCTCTTTGGGCTTTTCTTGGGCACATCCTCCGGGCTGGATGCGGCGCTCTTCTCGCTGTTCTTGTTTCGGTTTTTCGCCGTCATCTTGGATGGGAGCTGGCTCAGGAGAGTGTGAGTGTGATGTGAGAGCTGCTGCTGGTTTTTGCAGTCGTGGATGGAGAATGTTTCCAGTCCAGGCCCACTAAGACGACCCGGCAGCGTATCAGGGAGCGCGTCGTGTCTTTCCACGGGGTTTCTAGTGTTGAGGTATGCAGATGGGGGCTGTCCCATGCAAAACTCAGGCTCTGTATGGGTCTACTTAAATGACATAATAAAACACAACAGCACAATGAATGACTTCTACTGCTCGTTTACGTTGTTGTTGTTGTTGCTCTATGTTTACATCAGATCAGCCATAGTATTTTTTTTTATTACACACCCAAAACAAGAATGAAAGTTTTGCAGAAGCATCTCTCACTGGAACAACATTTCCTTAAAGAGGGTTTTTAGCAACTTTTGGAAGTTTTCAAAGTGTTCCACAGGATCTTAATAAGCAAAAGCACTGGTAAGAGAAGTGAGAAAATGTCACTCGATTTAGTAAAAGACAAAAGATGCACCCCCAAGCCAAAGAGTTGCACCAACAGTGCATCATTCTCCAAAGTGCATCAATAGAGCCTACTGAATCTGAAAGTGACATAAACCGTGTTTTATATGTTTCTTTCACCATGACACTTTTCCACGAATGCTGTAACACTTCTTAAACACTGAAGACTGATGCAAACTTCCTGCAAGCGGTGCAAGGAGGGGCTGCTCCCCTCGCTCCTCCTTGCATACGTGGCATCTGCAGGCTGCTGTGAACTCCCATGCAACATCTCTGCACACAGAGATTATCACACACACACAGCCTTTATTTACGCTGACAAATAAGTGAAAAGACTAAGGAGTTTCAATTACATTTTCTTTATTATAAATGTGGCTGTTGCACGTTGGAGGTCTGTAGGTGGAGGCAATTTAATGAACACAATGTTCTTTTCATAGGAATCTTTCTTTTTTAGTATATCAATGATAAAAAGAGCACCAATATTAGTTTTGTGCACGTCATTTAGTTGTTCATTTAAAATTGCTTTATTATAAATGTACCAATGGTATTGCTATACTGTGCCAAATTGTTTGGTATTAGTTTTATAAAATTGCCTCATGTGCAAATTCCTCTAAGGTTTATTAGAACAATCTAGTTATTTGTTTCCAGTCATTATAGTTGCAGTCAACAAATAGTATTTACATCCTCTGTTTAAACACTAGGTGTCACTAAAAGAGCGTTTTATGGCGAAAGCAAACAGCACAGACAACCGTCTGCAGTCATATCCCCAAAGTGATTTAGGCAATGTAACAATGTCCAACTGTTGAAACAATAACACCGTAAAAAATACATTATGATATACTTTTATGGATTAAGAACATTACACATTAGCTCCAGCTTTACCAGCTGCAGAATTAAAAGTATGTACCCACTAATGCATCACTGTTTATAACCAAGATAAATAACATATTTAAAGTGTCCCTTCTGCATAATGATTACCGTACTTTGACTTTAGGCACTTTATGTTTATATGGACGCTTATACTTGCGTACTTTTTCTTTATTGTAATTAGTAATGCAGGCCTGTGTTTCAAACTATTTCTATGCTGTGGCCTTACGAATTATTCTTAAGTATAGGTTGTAAATACTTCCTCCACAACAATGTCAAAAAATAGTTTTCAAATGGTTCGAGTGTGTATAATGAACTATAAATAGATGTTTATATACAGTACAGCCTGTGATAAATATCTACGTTTACGCCTATCTACATATTCAGGGAGGGGTTTCCTAGCAGACCCTGAACGCATCATGACGCCCCGCCTAGACGCCGTGACAACAGACGCTCCTCGCGACGCGCTGCCCAGGTGTTCGTTGTGTTGCAGAGATATCCGGACCGTTTCGGAGCTTTATCAGTGGATCATCACGACATGGCCTAACTCGATATTCTTTGTCCATGAGCCCGGCTGTCACTCGGACGTCTGAGATGCCGTCTTTCCACACAAACTCCCTCATCTCTCTGAGAACAGCGGGAACACCGTTAACATGAAGACTGACACGGGGGTGATAATTTGAACCGTTTGTGTTTATAACTCGAGAGGGAGAAGCTAGCAGGGAGCTAGCTCGGATATCGGTATTGTGAAGCCATGGCTGGACTCATCAAGAAGCAGATCCTGAAGCATCTCTCCAGGTCAGTGCGCAGCGGGGTTAACAGACAGAGACAGTGAGACACCCTAGTCAACTGTCAGACTGACGATAGCTAGCTAACACCAAAAAGTCACAAACCAAATGTAACCTTTTCTGAACATGAATTGATACATTTCCTCTTGGATTTTAATAAGTTACCCCACATTCCTGCTATTTGTCAGACTGTCAGTTTCATTTTCATCCCTCGTAACCCTCACTGACCTGAGACGTGGCTAACTGAAGCTAACTAGCTAACACTGGGGTTAGCTAGTAAGGAGCTAATCCCTCACCTTTTGCTTTAGCAGGTTGAACCAGTCCAGTGTTCGAGTCAGATTGTTTAAAACAAACCATCTCAGCCTAAGTCCTAAAGGCAGTTTATCATACAACATCGTGGTTGCTAATACCCAATCTGGTTGAAAAATAAATCACATACTAATGATGTAATAAGACTTGAATTTGACAGAAGTCATTGGGTAAATGAGAAGGCAGTGACATGTACTGTGTATTGTAGTGCAAGGTACAGGTTTGTTCACACTGCTTTAAACCCTGCTTATCTGCTCTTTACACCTCTTTACATACTTTACATGGAGCCTCAGAACCCAACACAAGATCATTTAGAGGGACACTGCTATACTGCCTCCTTAATCCAACATTTGACAGCTTTTTGAGGCGCCTTTCGTGTATGAAATAATAGTAATAATGTACAGATTGATGAACCTAACAGTGGTTCGGGATCTGTTTTAATGGCGCTACCAGTGGCTAAGTAAGGCCCCATATATTTATTTTTTAATGTCTAGCTGTTATAGGCAGCATTCAGCTTGTACCGGTTGCCATGCATTATTTATTGTTTTCCACTGTCCCTCAAGGCACTTTCAATGGACTACTTCCTGGTTTTCTTCCGGAGATAAAGCTACAGAGATGTAACACTGTTTCCTCCCACACTAACCTGCTACTGACCTACAACAGAGCACCTTCAGACAGAACAGTGTATTGAATAGGATCATTTTGGCAGTATACTAAACTTTAGGTGGACAACTTTTACATGGAATATAAGAAATGAGAGCTGTCACATCTATATAGCAGCTTACAGATGACTAAATACATCATAGCCTCATTGGTATGCAGGTGGACTGGCTTCTATTCTTGGAAAGAAAAAGCACCAAGATGATGTGGTTGTTGAGAGAAGTCTTTGTGATGAGGTGTGATTAGTTAGTCCTTTTAATGGTCCATACCATAATGGTTTAAAGGGTTGCTTTGTCCTTCACACAATGCCATTTGTCAGCCTGTAAGTGGCATGCCCTTCATTGTCCTTGTTCTCTAAAGTGTGTGTGTGTGTGTGTGTGTGTGTGTGTGTGTGTGTGTGTGTGTGTGTGTGTGTGTGTGTGTGTGTGTGTGTGTGTGTGTGATGCACAAGTGTCTCGCACAAGTGTCTCTGCACATGACTGTGCATGCCCTCAGCTGCATTAGCATCAACATTGACAGAAAGTGACTGTGAGAGTAGTGATATGTGACGTCATCTTTCTTTGGGCTCGCCATCTGATCTGCTTCGTCCTGGCCTCACTGGTCTGGCACTGAGAGGACGCTCGCCTGTCTGACAGTCAGCCAATCCTGCGCCTCTCAGGTGGGATGATGTCACGGTAAAAGTGTTGATGTCAGAATGTCAAATCAGCATCACCTTATGTCCTCTTTTACTGTATGGGTGTAAATATAGTGAGAGTACAATGCACGCTTGAATTATTCAGCTTGAGGATGGGTTACAGGTTTAGTTCAGTTTTTTTATGGAAGTAAGCTTGTATGAGGTTGTTGTTTTATATAGTGTATTATTACCTACAGTAAATGGCGGTTAGCATGCACCCAGTTTGGAAAAGAAGGAAGCCTTTTTTTGGTGGTGAAACCATATTTTTCTCCTGATCACATCCTCAGCAGTACATTGCTTTGCTTCCGTGCCAGTTTCTGTCTGCTTCTCCAAACTGAAGGCGTGCAGGCCACCATCCACTGTAGATACTACACTATGGGTGGATAAGTGTACTATACAACCCTAACACAAAGAATCCGAACCATTCCTTTAAAGGTTTCCCCTGCTCAGTTGCTGCTTGGTCAGCACCAGCCAGGAATAGTGAACCCTGCTGAGCTCCATTATTCATACACAGTGTAGGTGTGCTTACACAGCTACAGGTTATGTTGTGAGTGTCAACATGTCAGCTCAGCCTCCACGCTGAACTCGTACAGAAGACACACGCCAGTTTTAATACTTTCTGTCACCAGGACACCATCTTTACAGCTCATGGACGTCTGCAATGGATTCTCCTCCTCTGGACGAGACATGTGCACTGAGGCCTTCACGACATGTACCAACTGTTACAGGAAGCAATGAGTGGTACTTCCCATGTGCAAGGATGAGTTTGTTAATAATAAGTGACAAGGCTGAATTGTTGGCATGCATTGGATTTTCTAACATGAGTGTATCGATGAAGACGTTCAAACTCAGGTAGCCCCTGGGGGTAGTTTGAATGACACGGTGTGTTTGTGGGCATTACAGACAGATTTAGATTATCGACAAGAGCCTTCTGGCCCACAGCCAGACAGACAAGATCCTATTACACACATTACACACACGCATTTAGATTGACGTTGAAATGGCTAAACGATGGTAAACATGCCTGGTCACATTCTCTCTTCTTTGTTCCCTCTGAAGAGTGATTTCTTTCTTACTTTCACACACAGTCTAAAGGTCAGCTCCAGCTTCAGAGCTGAAACATGGAGCTGGGAGATATTCAGAGCCAGGAGCCTAATTCCAAGTGTTCAAGTTGAAGATTAAGACTCAAACTTTGGTCTTGCTACAGAGATAATGGATTCCCATATGGAGCTCTGCAGCGATTGTTTTACTCTCTTCCATCTTACCTACCTAGATCCATCTTTCTCTTTTCTGTGATTCTATTTCCTTTTAATCTTGATATTGATTAATGCTTTCAAAGCGGCAATGTTTTTTTTTTAAATTGTTGCTTCATCTAATCGTAATACACATTTGATGATATCATTTGGCAATCTGCCAAAGCTCAAGATGATGTGCTCACATGTCATTTTTGACAAACAAACCGTTAATCCAACAATATTTATATAGAAATAAAGTTGTGAATTGAGCAGCAATACCTCACTTTTAACAAGATATATGTGGCATGTTTGGTATTTCTGCTTGAGGAATAAATCAATCTGATCTGTCAATCAATGTATTGGTTAATGGCTATTTCATTTTAGCTCTATGCATTGATGAGATTTCTATTTTCTTTTTAGGCAGATTGAAAAAAGAAGGTTATGCAGGTCATCTTTAAGTATCTCCATAATTTGTTCAAACATCCTAATGTTGTTGTTATGGACCCAAACAAATGTCCCCCTCCCCCTATTTATCACGTTTTGGGCCCTTAATATATATATATATTATTGCTTTGAAACCTCCCCTGGCTATCCTCTCCATACCTTCCTGATTAGAGTAAATGACTACTTATTAACGTCACAAGACCACGGCACAACAGTCCTGCAAACTCGGCATAATCTACATCTTCAGTCCCAGAGGAATGTGGTAGAGGGAGATTTGCTTGATGTGCATAAGTCAAAGCTGTTGAAAGACAAATGTACACAGAAAGGGCCCCAAAGAACGAAGCTGATCACGACCAGCTTCTAATAGACAGAGTGCATGACCTGGGAGATTAGCTGTACATTCAGGAGGGTATGAGATTTAACACAATGGCTTGAGTTTAGCCCCGCCCACCTCCTCTGCTTTTTCGGTTTTTATGTTGAATGTGAAGCATTATAGTGCAGTTTGAATCTGTCAGTGGTGCTTTCAGCATTTTGAAAGATGATTCAATTGGTTTCAGGAAATGTTATGACCGCCAAATGATCCCACAAGAATCGCATCCATTAACTTGTCATCAGTAGAGAGGAGACTGGTAAATATAGGGAAGACTTTAAAACTCTGAGTCAGCTGACGTTGAGCAGAAGGGATTGTAATGCCAGTGTTAAACCGTGTTATCCATTACGTGCATATATCACACGTCTTTTCTGAGATGTAGTGCCCATTGCAGTGCGAGAGACTCTTTCCATCCTGCAGTTTCTGTGAGATGAGGCACCGTAGAAATCAACTCCACTATTCCCAGCGTTAGCTCACAGCTGGTGGGAAGGCTATTATAGCATGAGTCACGACTGAGTGTCTGGCTGTGGGTGTCTCATCAGTGAGATATGAAGCACTTGTGTGTGTGTGTGTGTGTGTGTGACATTTGACCAGGGTCCCTTCAGGCCTTGGCATGCTCCTCTGCAGCTACAGACTGTTTTTCCCTTCACACCAAGCTTTGCTCCGCCATGAATGTCCCAGCTCTCTGGGGCCTGCCAATGTAAACTGGCTTCACTCTGAGAGGTGGCCTGTTGACATGTGTGGAGGTGGAGTATTGTGTACAGCTTTCCATGTGTTTGTCTTTGCAACTCGCTGATTGTAAGCTTGAGAGTAATTCATATAATCTCTCCTAATGATAACTTGGAGGTTACTTTTTAATAACTGTTCTGTAGGGACCGGAGCGTGATGTATTTTTGTCAAATAAACAAACCCTTTGGCTTCAATATCAGAGCAGTGCAGACTGCTGGCACTGCAGAACAATCAAAAGGCACCTTGTGTGCACCACCTATAACTATAAAATAATGGAAATATAACAATAAAAACACCTGGACTTTGCTTTTTGCTCTTTTTAAAAACTAAATAAGCAATGCATTTAGATCCTACAGGAAGTGATAAATGGTTCTTGTTATGTACCGTCATTCACACTTAAGAGGTCAACAGTAAATTCCTCAGGATGAGACTATTTTTAATGTGAATTTTAGGTAAAGGTTGTGGACAACAACAACACCAACTGGTAATTAGGAGAAGTTTGCACACTTGGGTGGTTGTTACACTGCTGGCCTATACCAGGAGTGCAACAAATACATTAAACGTATCCCTGACTGGCAATACAAATATATTTGGAAATATTGGATTACTTTTTAATGAATAGCATTTGAGAGTTCCTTTTTAAAATGAAGGCGGTTGACACCATTGTATTAAACAAAAGAGCTAAGGATTTTAGGAACATATACGTGTCATTTATTTGAATTAGCTCGATTGTCTGAGTGTGCCACATTGACCACGGGCATGCTGTTAACTTCAGTCGCTGTGGAATCAAATGTCTTGCTATCATTATTCTACTGTCGACATTCACTGTGCTAACGAAGGATTTAAAGGTCACATTCTCCCTCTCTGTTGTTGAGCCAAGCCTGTTGCTCGGTCAAATGAGCACTGGCAGGAAAGAATGGGCCAACATCCCTTTTCTTTTTTCTTCTTCTTGGAAAACCACACTCCTAAATCCCAGAGCAGTGCCAGAGGATGTCTCCTCTTTCTTTTATATTTAGTGTTTGTGTTTTTTTTTCTTCTCTTTATTCAAGTCTCTATTTTTGTTGCTACGGTCTTGGTTGCTATAACAAGCTGGCTTTCTGTTTGAGTCACTCTGGCCATCTTTGCTCATGCTCCTCTCTTGCTGGCACTGATGTCATCAGGCTGCGCCACAAACGCACCATCAGGGCACGGAAAAGTGTGTTTCCTTTTCCACAGACATCAGCATTTAAAGAGTGGTTTGTTGCTATGGTGAAACGTTGCACGCTCATCCCACAGTTGCTAACTACTTCAAGTGGATTTACACACAACATCTATGTTTTTGATGAGTATTCTTTTGTAATCTATTGCCCTTAAAAAGGACATCTTTAACAAATGGACAATTCAGAGCTTATACACAGTATGTTCCTCAGCTTTCAAATAAAAACCGAATGTTTCTAGGTCAAATGTCTAAATCACCCACCAACAGCTTATAGCCCACAACCTGGTTTTGCATATGACATGTATAATTCAACAGTAACTGAACAGATTAATTCCTTTCAAACTGCATTTGTAACACCATTCTCGTTTCATATCATTGCAATTTGAACTGCAAAGATAACCTTTACCAATCTCTTTTGGAAAATTGCCATGACCCAGAAAACGGCACCAGGTTGAAATGCACTTTTACAGAGAGGAATGTGGCCATGGATTTTCACTGTTGAGTAGTTAATATGCCCTCAGACAGGTAGACAGGCCCCTCTCCAGCCAGTAGCTAGCTCTAATCTCTTTTATGGGCTGGATTTGGTCCGCTGAACCCGGCCCTGCTGACTGGAATAATGAAAGGAGAAAGATGACGGTGTGTGAACTTAATACTCTTGTTGTTCTCAGTAATGAGTAGGATCTGTCATTGTAACTCAGCTTTAGTAGTCCATTAAACATCGGATCAACAACATATTATAAGAGAGGGTTTATTACTTTGGGAGAAGGGGAGAGGAAGAGAGGTGACCCCGGGAAGAATCCAGAGAAGGAGTGAGAGAGCTGATGTGAAGCTAGCTGCTTGATACTTGATCGGCAGCAGGAATGAATATTTCACTGCTCACAAGGCTGAGACACTCCAGCACCAACACACACCTCTCAGAGACAGACTGTGTGTTTCTGTCCCTGAGTGTGTGTGTATGCCAACGTGAGCCCATATTCAAATTGTGTTTTTGTTTGTGAGGGAGTGTTTTTGTTGTCTTGTTCCACTGAGTTTGTGTTTGTCTGCCTGCTGCTGAATAATAAAGGACACCCAACATGTTGAAGTACAGAGGAATCTAACTGTGAAAGGGGAAGTTGTTGAATGGAAAGAAACAGGAATTTGAAACGTGTGCAGCGGAACCATAAAGTGTTGCTTTTATGGGGCAAAGTGTATTTCACACTGCAGATACTGAGAGTCTCTGTGCACTTTGCTACGTCTTCCATCAGGGAACACAGACCCTTTGTCTCCCTAAAAGTATCCAGTTACTGAGTGACTCCATACATCAGCACTTTTTGACATTTGCCTTGCGAGGTCTTCTTGCTGCACCTGTGACAGTCATTATAATATCAATACATATTTATCATGTCACAGATTGAAGACTGTGGGGTTCTTGTCAGTTAGAGAAATCAATATTACCCCCATTAGAAGAGGTTCTCTTTGCCCAATCTGCAGTTTTATTATCTACCCATTCTGCTAATTATTAACCAATAATCAAACTGTTAGCCGAAAACACTAAGTTCATGGACACTGTCTTTGTATGTTCAATGGTATTTACTTAAGCTAAATAGCTAATATATTTTCCACACCATATCTTTTCATCTTACAGAGACTTTACAATATGTGTACACAGCATTTACTCATTAGAGAGGTTATACATATCAATAAAAAGCACCTTATCATCTAAGTGAGGCTTGAGTACACTTTCTGTGAACACACAAAGATATTCTGTCCATTTCCAGTATGGATGTGACAGACGGCAATTATCCTGAGACTACCACTGTACAATCTCCTTCTTACTTTCTATAAATCCTATACATTGCATCTTTGGATTTTTTCATTATTAAAACGGAATAACTAAGAACCTTGATCCTTCCTTTCCCCTCTCATAGTCAGATGATGTGGTAACTATGGAAACCTAGCAAACAAGTCTAAATAAAGAGGAAAACATGCTTTTTAATATGGGGTTTCTGTTATTTCCATATACAGTGGGGCAAAAAACTATTTAGTCAGCCACCAATTGCGCAAGTTCTCTCACTTAAAAAGATGAGAGAGGCCTGTAATTTTCATCCTAGGTGCACTTCAACTATGAGAGACAAAATTGGGGGAAAGAATCCAGGAAATCACATTGTCGGATTTTTAATGAATTAATTGGTAAATTCCTCTGTAAAATAAGTATTTGGTCACCGACAAACAAACAAGATTTCTGGCTCTCACAGACCTGTAACTTCTTCTTTAAGAGCCTCCTCTGTCCTCCACTTGTTAACTGCATTAATGGCACCTGTTTGAACTCGTTATCAGTATAAAAGACACCTGTCCACAGCCTCAAACAGTCACACTCCAAACTCCACTATGGCCAAGACCAAAGAGCTGTCAAAGGACACCAGAAACAAAATTGTAGACCTGCACCAGGCTGGGAAGACTGAATCTGCAATAGGTAAGCAGCTTGGTGTGAAGAAATCAACTGTGGGAGCAATTATTAGAAAATGAAAGACATACAAGACCACTGATAATCTCCCTCGATCTGGGGCTCCACGCAAGATCTCACCCCGTGGGGTCAAAATGATCACAAGAACGGTGAGCAAAAATCCCAGAACCACACGGGGGGACAATGACCTGCAGAGAGCTGGGACCAAAGTAACAAAGGCTACCATCAGTAACACACTACGCCGCAAGGGACTCAAATCCTGCAGTGCCAGACGTGTCCCCCTGCTTAAGCCAGTACATGTCCAGGCCCGTCTGAAGTTTGCTAGAGAGCATTTAGATGATCAGAAGAGGATTGGGAGAATGTCATATGGTCAGATGAAACCAAAATAAACTTTTTGTAAAAACTCAACAGAGTGTTTGGAGGAGAAAGAATGCTGAGTTGCATCCAAAGAACACCATACCTACTGTGAACATGGGGGTGGAAACATCATGCTTTGGGGCTGTTTTTCTGCAAAGGGACCAGGACGACTGATCCGTGTAAAGGAAAGAATGAATGGGGCCATGTATCGTGAGATTTTGAGTGACAACCTCCTTCCATCAGCAAGGGCATTGAAGATGAAACGTGGCTGGGTCTTTCAGCATGACAATGATCCCAAACACACCGCCCGGGCAACGAAGGAGTGGCTTCGTAAGAAGCATTTCAAGGTCCTGGAGTGGCCTAGCCAGTCTCCAGATCTCAACCCCATAGAAAATCTTTGGAGGGAGTTGAAAGTCTGTGTTGCCCAGCGACAGCCCCAAAACATCACTGCTCTAGAGGAGATCTGCATGGAGGAATGGGCCAAAATACCAGCAACAGTGTGAAAACCTTGTGAAGACTTACAGAAAACGTTTGACCTCTGTCATTGCCAACAAAGGGTATATAACAAAGTATTGAGATGAACTTTTGTTATTAACCAAATACTTATTTTCCACCATAATTTGCAAATAAATTCTTTAAAAATCAGACAATGTGATTTTCTGGATTTTTTTTTTTTCTCACTCTGTCTCTCATATTTGAGGTATACCTAGGATGAAAATGACAGGCCTCTCATCTTTTTAAGTGGGAGAACTTGCACAATTGGTGGCTGACTAAATACTTTTTTGCCCCACTGTACTTGTAGTTTGTGTCGTTGTCTCGTATCATGTCTTTAACAGCAATGTATAACCTTACATGAAAGGCTCATTTTGAGTGTGCTATTAAAAATATGTGGGTTTCGTTCTTAAGTATAATTTGCCTGTGATTAATAGTTATTGCCTGGAATTTTTGTTTGAGTTGCTTTGGACAGGCCCCTCTCTGTTCCCCTCCAGAACATCAAGTCTAACAGTTGGGGTTTGTTTCGCCGTCATGGTGCTTGCCAAGAACCTGTATCTATAAATAGTCCCAGGCTCAAAGCTGCACTTCTTCTCGTCTGCGTCTCCTAGGTTTGCTAAGAACCTGTCGCCGGACAAGATCAACCTGAGCACGCTGAAGGGGGAGGGCCAGATGACCAACCTGGAGCTGGACGAGGAGGTTCTGCAGAGCCTGCTGGACCTGCCCACCTGGCTCGCCATTAACCGCGTCGAGTGCAACAAGGCCGCCATCAGGGTGAGGAACCTGTCATGTGTTGAGTTTAAGGATTCTTAAAGGGATAGTTTGACAATTCTTTGCCGTCTTTTTTTGTTTCTTTTGTGATATAGCAATTACAGGAGAAGTGCATACAAATACAGTGTCACGAATACACACACGAGAGTAAAGAGCATTTAGAAGACAAATGACCAATAGAGACCAGAACAAACCGGGTAATGGGTAAATAGGTAATGCAACTTCAACCTAAAACAAAAGCAAAACAATAAAAAACAAATGAAATGTGCTTTGTGGCAGCTAGGGGAATGTAATATTGATACCACTTTAACATAAATATGAAGCTACAGTTTGTTAGCTTAGCATAAAGACTGGAAACTAAACAGCTAACCTGTCCCTGTTCAAATGTACCAACCCGTACCTCCAAAGCTCACTACATAACATTTTATATATTTTTCTTGGAAAGACGCAGTAACTTTCTTTGCTCGTTGCCTAGCAACTGCTGATAGATAAGAGATAGCCTGGCAAGTAACCCTTTGTGAAATGTTTATTTTATTTAAACCTGAAAAAAATGTGTATGTGTTTCCCCCCTAATTCTAGTGTTTCCTCTAAGCTTCCGGCAGTAGCTTTATGTGGTATCAGTCTTATCTTAATTGCTGCCAGAAAGCAAATAGGCATTTTTCAGTCAAACTTTACATCCCATTCAAGCTTTATCCCTCGAAGGGAAATATTACAACTGATGAACAACGATACGATTTGTTTTATCTTTAAAATAATGTACACATCGATTTAACATAGTTTTATTTCAGGCCTAAATTAAATAAACCCAGGAAATTGCAAAACATATTGTGTTTATATATTCAGACAGGCTGATTTTTTTTTTTTATCAAGCCAACGTGTAGATTCAAGTTAACACCTGTCAGGTACACTTTTAATTACTCTTTAAACACACGCACGCACACGCACACGCACACGCACACGCACTCGCACTCGCACAGACTCTCTGATGCACCCAATGTGGTCTTAGCCCATTTCCATGTATGGGAGCATAACACTGACACACCCTGGAAACGGGGAATGACGCAGCGTACAGTCATTTGCTTCGTCACTGGACTTTTTTAGTCAACGTTCCACCTTTTATTTTCCTCCTCCAATTCATATTTTTTTTCTCTGTACTTTCCTAAATCTGTTCTCAACCTATACAAATCTGTCACTTTGTTTAATCTCCATTTTGTCATTTTTCTCTCTTTCTCTTAACGTTTACTGCTGTGAGATATCTCTACTCAACATACTTGCTGTGTCATTGCCAGTGTGTTGAGAACTATAATACCCTCATCCTCACAGCATCAGATTTCTCAGTGAGCTGTGAAGCTGTTAAATTGAAACCCGTGGTACTGCCTGGCTGCAGTGGAAAGCGCATTACAGTGTTAACTGATAAACTGGTAGCAACATTTTACAAAGGAGAACAGATTTCAATCCCACTTCCTCACCTCGTTGTGTTCTTTTGTCCTCCTGTTGCAAAAAGACAGTCACACATATAAATGAATAGTTGCTTTATTGATGATTCATAAATACATATATAAATGGTTCTGCAGTGATGTCTCAAAGTGACAGGCTTAAGTTAACAGCCCTACTAGCACCTCCTAGCATTTCTACAACAGAGGCAAGCTGAATATAATGTGACTCTAATTCAATTACAGCAGCAAATCTTTGATTCTTGATTCATGACTTCTCAAAGAACGAGTCGCTTTGTAGAAAACTCTGCGAGTGAACATAAGCATTTCATCTCTCCTGCTATATAATTTGACATGGCCAGGAATCATGAGGCTGAGGATTAATGGAAGTGCCACTAAGTCTGGTCTCATTGATTTCTCTTTTTCCTTCATCTCCGATTTACTGCACCTTGTCTGCTGTTTTCTCATGATTTAATTCTGTACAATGTGGTTGCATTTATTCAATTTTACATCCCATTAAATGGTATTTTAGCTTATCCGTTTCAGAGCACAAAGGTCCCATGCCTGCTGTACGGGTCAGAATACGGCTGAGAGGCTGAGCCACTCTGTTTTCATTCACAGATACCATGGACAAAGTTGAAGACTCACCCAATCTCTTTGGTAAGTTTCAACCACTACACACATTTAAAACTGGTCATGAGAACTTTTTTCTTTCTACATGTATGGTCATCAAATCATCCAAAATTAGATTTACAAACAAGATTTTACAATGTACTGTATTTGGACAAATTAGCCACCTGTCCTGTTACATCATTTACTTATCGTCCATCAAAACAATCACAAGGTGAAGAGCAGGAAGCCACTGAAGGTGTTGAAGTAGTAGCCGTCGTCGTAGAGGACTCTGTTTGCGTAGAGCTGCACGAACACGCTGTCTCCGGCCTCCAGCTGCACCACCGCCGCGTTGGTGGCGCTGTCGTGGCTGTCCTCGCCTTCTGTGTCCCAGGTGGACACGATCTTCTGAGTGTTCATCATCAGGGACAGCACAGAGTTGGGCTGCCCGGAGTTGTTGTTGTACATGGTGTAGCTGAAGTAGTACATCCCCCGGACCATGGCGGTGAAGATGCCCGTGGCGGGGTTGTACCCACTGCCGATGTTGGAGAGGATTCTCTGATACTTCAGCGGCATGTCCTTCTCCACCGGACCAGCTGTGCTTCCCAGAGCGGCGGTGAAAGCTATCTTTGCCGTGACTGCAGAAGAAGCGTCCGCCAGCGCTTTCAGCTTCTCGTCCTGAGCCAGGTTTATCTTTATGAGATCCTCCGCCTGGGTTTTGTAGGCATTCAGGTTGGCTTGGACGGTGGCCATCTGCTGCATCATGTTCCCCAGGTTTTGCTGGAGGCTGCTCTGTGTCTCCGTGGCGGCTGTCAGCCTCTCCCTCATGGCAGCCACCTCGCTGAGCAAGGCGCAGGTGTCGGGCTGACAGATGGCCATGCTGCCCCCGGTCCCCAGGTGGCTGTAATTCCCAGCGCACAGACCTGTAGAAACCGACAACAACAAGAGGAATATGTGCTCCATTTTTACTCGTTGACACAAAACCTGATTACTGCGTCTGGTCCTCAGTCCTCATATATATACTCCCGACACCTGGTGTTTCGCAACATGTCGGGCTTGGCAATCTGTATTGATGTATTTTATAAGATATTGCAACAAACATATCAGGGGAACACAAAACTATCACCACACTATTTGAAAGAGATTAAGCGTTTAATCACAACCACACAGTGGGCAGCATATTTAATGGATGACAATAGCACTTTGCTGTTAGTCACCCTCCTGAAGAACACAATGTTATCACTCCACCAACAAAGGCAAGGAAATATTATACAAATACTGCCTAAAGGTGGCACGCACGGAGAAGAGAGGCCTGCTGTGTCACGACTTTGATCAATGTGAGAATAAAGGCAAAATACTTCAAGGTTTTATCTTGCGGGCACTTGCGTATCAGTAAACAACATCCAGGAGGACTCAACATCTCCAGGGGAAACGGCTAAACAGGCTGCAACACCCTTTTTTATCAATTGAACTTTACTACAAATCTTATTGTTATGACACAATACACCTCCCACAACCAAAAAACAAAAAATGACTAATGAATGAATGACTAAGCAATGGAAGAGAGTGGTATTCCCATTAATACTCTGAATATCCACGTTTAAAGTGGATGTTCTCTGTGATTAAAGTGTTCAATTTACTAGAAAAATTGGTTTATGGGTCTACTGCCGAATCAATAGCTAAGAAAACTGTTTTACGAAGACATCTGTTGGTTGAGAAGCTAATCCTGACTTGCTTGCAGACGTTGGATAAAGTGGTGATGGAGATGAGCACCTGCGACGAGCCCCGTCCTCCTAATGGCCCGTCGCCCATAGCAACAGCATCAGGACAAAGGTAAGCACTGCTGATGTTTCTGTTAACTCTTTGTACCTCCACCATCTGCACTTTGGTTCAGAGCATCCTTTCCCTGCCTGGATTATATAACGATTTGGTTCACACAAGTTTGAGTACATTTGGAAACAGTTTTATTCGTATGATAATTAGAGGTAAGGTTTATGATCTAGATCAGGGGTTTTTAAAACTCATTTTAGTTCAGGGGCCACATACAGCTTAATTTGATCTCAAGTGGGCCAGACCAGTAACATCTTAGCGTTATAACCTATAAATAACGACAACTCCAAATGGTTTCCTTTTTGTTTTAGTGCAAAAAAGTACATCCTGAAAATGTTCACATTTAATGAACTATCTTTTGACAAAACTTAAGTGCAATTTCAAAAATGGTATGCCTCCAGTTTATCATTAACACATGTGCATTACAACTCACAGATCACAGTGTATCTGCAAAGGCTAACAACATTTAGTCACAGGTATCTGGAACTGAACCATATTTAACTTGTCAAGATTTAGAAATGATTTTACATCACATTAATCCTGACAACCAGAACTGGCACACCTCCATAAAAACTATTAAGGAAGAAGGTGAAGTTATCCCCTGCCTTGTAAATGTATAACATTTAAACATACATAATACATAAAAGTCATTGTGTCACATTTACAGCTTAGTGATTGAGTACTGTAGTGCACCCTGTTGCTAGGCACCACTTATCACCTTGTTTACCAAACTCTCTCTCCACCCGTCTGTCTACTCTGCAGTGAATATGGCTTTGCTGAAAAGGTGGTGGAGGGCATATCGCTGTCCATCAACTCCATTGTCATCAGGATCAGTGCCAAGGCCTTCAACGCCTCCTTCGAGCTTTCGCAGCTGCAGGTCTACAGCGTCAACACCAGCTGGAGCATCAGCGACCTGCGCTTCACCCGCATCCAGGACCCTCAGAGGGGGGAGGTCCGTGTTCATTTACTCACTTATCTGAAAGTCTAAAAGGATGTTGTTTTGTATTTATTTTTTGTAACGCCATACCTGTTTGGTTCAGATCCTGACGTTTAAAGAGATCAGCTGGCAGATGATCCGCATCGAGGCGGACGCCATCCAGAGCGCCGAGCACGAGATGCTGAGCGCCCCCATCCGCCTCATCACCAACCAGTCCAAGATCAGAGTGACTCTCAAGAGACGGGTCAGACACACACACACACACACACACACACACACACACACACACACACACACACACACACACACACACACACACACACACAGACACCCAATCATTAATTTTATAAAGTTTGATTGATCATGTTAAAAACCCAAACTGCTCTAAGTAACCTTTTTGACTGTGAACAATAATCCCTCTGTGTGGCCTCACAGGCTGCAGGGCAAAAAGCAGCAATTCATCAGTGTGAATTCAAACAAAAGACACTACTAAGTTTTGGAAATTAAATATAATGCAGCAGAAAAACACATAAGGGCCTTTTTGTTTGCGCTCTGCGAAAGCAATTAACCCCATTGGTTTTCCTCAGGCTTTTCAGAACTGCTGAATAAAGCATTTAACACAAACCTTTCTCTCCAAAACGTGCTGTCAGTTCAGCTTAGTACAGTTCAATTTGATTCATCCCGACGGTATTAAACAAACACGTCACACAATAAGGGATTTTTTTCTACATGTTCCATTAGTGGGAGCTCTCGGGCTTCTGCCACCTGCATAATGCATGTTTATACTAACTGCTCTTCCTGCTACAGATTAAGGACTGTAACGTGGTGGCCTCCAAGCTGATCCTCGTCCTGGACGACCTGCTCTGGGTGCTCACCGACTCCCAGCTCAAAGCCATGGTGCAGTACGCCAAGTCTCTGAGCGAGGCCATGGAGAAGTCAGCGCAGCAGAGGAAGAGCATGGCCACCGAAGAGCAGGTAAACACAAGGCTGACTCAAACAAGTACATATTTTAAACAAACACAGTGACTTCATCCAGGAACCGTCATACCTCAAATATATTGTAATCCCTTATTGCCCCTCTATAGCTTACTTGCCAGCAGTGTGAACCCGGAAATGTTGAGTACCCCAAGGTTTTATGTTAGAAAGGTATACAGTAGTAAGGGTCATTTTCACAATTGACATAATTTGCTTTAATTAGCATAGAATTGCTGGAAAATGGCTTGGACAATTTTGGAGTGGTTTTTGAGGATGTTGAATCAATTTATGAAATTTTCAGGAAAAGAGAAGGCAGTTTCAACCAGAAAGTTGCCATATTTGTACACCCAGCTTATTTTGATGAATTTTGGGGTTGATTTATAAATTTTTAGGGGACTAAAAATGGACACATCCTCAATTTACCAAAATTGTTCCAAATCAGCCAAGCTTGCTATTGTCTGCATATGCTATTTAATGCTAATTACCGCATATTATGCTAATTGTGCATATTGCCCAACAAATGCAAGTTAGCATCAGGCAGTTTCTCTATGCTGGAGACCTGTGTATACATTTGTAACATAAAACTGTGGGGTACTCAACATTTCAGGGTTCACTATATGACTCTATAACCTGGCTAATGGACTACTCTGGCTTTACGCTCCCGACTGCAGCTCTTTTAGCAGTGCCCAGAGTCCACACAACTAGATAATGTGTCCGAGCGTTCAGCTACCAAGCTCCTTTTCTCTGGAACCAACTTCCTGTTTATATTGGGGAGGCAAACAGTATCCCACATTTTAGTTTTTTGCAGACCTCCCTTTTTAATAAAGCCTATAGTTAGAGCTGGTTCCAGATGACTTTATGTTTGTCCTCCTGAGTCCTACATGTTATGGTATTTGTTTTGTTGTATTTTATCTTGTATTATTTTTATCTATTTCATCCTGCGTTTTTATTATTTTATTATAATGTTATTTATCTGTTAACACTGTTATCTACATTTGTTAATCTGTAAAGCCCACTGAGGTGGTTTATGTTATTGGGCAATAGAAATAAACTTTGATTTGAACTTTGATCCCCATATAGAGATAACATTGCTCCCAGTCCAGGTCCTAATGCCCCCCCCCCCCCCCTCTGAAAAAGCCAAGTCACGGTCTGATTGTTTGTCCTTGTGTCCATGGAAATGATGTCAGATCTGCCTGCACCATCTTCCTCCCTCTCTGTTGCCGGCAGTGTCTTTCAGTCTGTCCTATATTGTTGCCTCACAAACACTGTCAAAATGCACATATTGATTGCCCACACAAATTCACAGCTATACAGATCACATAAAACATACAGTGGTCCATTTGTTATCTGTAGTTTGGTCTGATACGCCATCTGCTGGAAGAATGAAATACTGCATGATTCAGCTGTTGTAAGAACCAAATTCACCCATATACAAAATACGAATTTTAAGTATAGGTCTCAATACAGGGACATCGTTTAAAACACAAATACCACTGCTACAAGCATCGGAAAAAAACAATCCTTGGGGGAACATTTCTTTACAATCACATTTTATAGCACCTTTTCCCATGCAGCAGGAGACGTTCGTACAGAAAAACCTCCTATGATGCAAATCCTCCATCTATCTGCCCCTGAACATGATCCTAAATATCCTGAAGTCAATTCAATCATTTCTTTCCTTCCAGGTTTGACTACAGATTGACATTCTTCTGCACCGCAAAACTTCAACACTAACCTAGTTTCTGTGTCTCTTTGTGTTCCCCAGGTGTCCTCAGCCCCCCCCTCAGCCCAGCAGGTGCGCACCCAGCAGGCGTCCTCAGCAGCGGACCAGGGTGCCACCATGGCCAAGCTGTTCAGCGCCTATGACGTGTGCGAGACGTCCCACCACCTGCAGATCACACACCTCGACCTGCACATCTGCGACGACATCCAGGCTAAGGACAAAGGTAGCACATGCACTGATATACATGTACTGTACATTATAGTGTATATTTATGCACATGCAAATACACAGGGACAGTGACATATATAATTCCAGGGGCACAGAAAAGTCCAGAAATGTCCGAACTCATTCATTCACTTGGCTTTCTCAATGAAAAGCTTTAACTGACTTGTTTCTGTCTTTCTTTCTTCTGTGCAGTAGCCACTAAGAGAATAACAGGTGGAGCAATGCAGCTTTCCTTCAGCTCCATCACTTTGGACTACTACCCTTTCCACAGAGCAGGTATGAATTACCACCTTGAATTAAAGGTGGGGTATGTCATTTTGGAGAAACCAGCTCGAGTGCGCTTGAATTTGCTCTCTACAAACTCACTGCAAAAGTGCCTGAAATGTGATGATTGTTGTTTTAAAAAAAAATCGATATTCTAGTAAGCCAATGTATAATGACTGTTTCTAAAACATAACATAAAAGACTCAACCTTCTATATTTGTTGATTGTATTGCATTAGAGGATAAAAAAAGGTAGAATAAATACTACCAAAACAAGTTAGCACGTGTAAATTAAAAGACAGAAAGATGCAGCTTAGGATATTCAGTTTGTTTCAAAATCATAGATATTCACAAATGTACCTCTTCTATTTGTCCTTCTCTCCGCCCTCTCTTCAGGGGACCCTTGTGTTCACTGGATGCATTACAGCGAGGCCACAAAGACCAGAGAGGGCTGGGCTCGCAGTCTGCTCGATGAGTTCAATTCCAACGTGGAGATGTTAAAGACCACCGTTCGAGATCAGCAGGGCCCTCCCCCCGCGCACCCTTCCCCACAGCACGGTAAACACACACACCTCCGGGTGGTTATATTTTCTGTATCTCCTGGCACACACTCACACAGCACATCATCCCTGTGGGTTTTCTGTCCTCCAGCGTCCCTTATGGACGATGTGTATTGGCCTCTAGGAAGTCAGGAGAGAGCAGGAGGAGGAGTAGGGCTTAGGGAGGCAGATGAAGGACTCCTAGAGTGGAGCCCACACACACAGCCTCCGGCCCAGTGCTGCTGGTGCCTAGAGCCAGGTACCCCGGTGTGTGTGTGTGCGCACAGCTGGGTGCGGTGATACACACCTTTAGGGTGGATGCTCTGTTTGTCTCCCTCTTCGTCACCCTGATTTCATGTTTGTTCTTCTCTCTTTATCCATCCTTGTCCTTTTTTCCCCTCTCCAGGTAAAATAAACACCTCTTCCAGCGCTGCCTTCAGTCCTCCTCTCCCCCAAAGCCCCAAGACCCAGCTGATGTCCAGCTCCGTTGTTCTCAGGATGGCTGACTTCAACATCTACCAGGTCACTAAAGGCATACGCTGACACACCTTCATGTATCAAATCACTGAGGCTCCTCCTCACTAACTTTAGTAATAAAACAAAAAATAATCTCCATGCTATTTTTTAGCAATATTTCAGAACTAATCTCTGATCATACTCACATGCCTATAAAACCCATATCACATAACCACAGCAGTGTTTCCCCTAGGATGGAGTCATAGCAGCGGCGCTAAGGCACGCGGGCCTAGCAAAATGTGAGCGTGGAGCGCGTGTAATTTTTTAGTGTTATGTATGCGAAGTGCGCACCGCCAATATGTTTCTGTGTACATACAGTGGCAATATCTCAAGAGATTTAGCAAAATACACCTTTATTGAACATACAGTAACACAAATACTACAAATCAAACAATCAAACATCTATTTAAAAAAAAATGTTTAATTGTGCCGCCGCTATTTGTATATTGGCAAAACACTGCCCAGGAAGTTGATTTGATACTTAAGATCTACCTCTCTTTCCTACACAGACACCGTCACTCAAACAGAGACAAATAAAGTGGGTGGAAGAATTATATTTTTTGGACTTCAATAGTCCCCGTTTTATGTTTTCGGATATGCATCAGAAGTGGGTATGCTCAGTGTTAACAAACATGCAGCAGCTATGCATTATTTAGCGAAAGGTTACCAGTGTGGATGGACAGTAGCTGTAGACCACACAAATCTTCATTGTTAACTTTCAGTGATACTTCTTGTGCATTGCAGGTGTCGACAGCAGACCAGCGCCGCTCCAGCCCCAAGACCATGATCTCCTGCAATAAGAAGTCCCTGTACCTTCCCCCAGAGATGCCAGCCATTCATGTGGAGTTCACCGAGTACTACTTCCCTGATGGAAAAGACTACCCGAGTAAGACTTCTGTGTTTTAGCATCTTATTTTAGAAACATTCCTTTTTATTACTGTCTCATAAACTGTGTTGGTAGATGTTTTTACAATCCCACCGTTCTGGCTGAGACTTCCTAACCCTCCTTACTTTTGGATCCATTCATCTTCTTTACACTGTGGGGAAGTCATTGGCTGAGTGTCTGATTGATTTTCGCCCCAGTGTTCTGAATGAAAAATCATCCAATCAATTCATTCTTGGATTTCTCACAAATTCTCTCCATTAGGGAAAATGTTACCAACACTTGATGTTTTGCTTTTTTTGGCATGAAGTGGAGCTTTTGTTCCAATCAGTGTGAAAATGCCTCATTCCTCCTTTCTCTAAGATTCAAAAAGATGTGTAACTAACGATATATCTTTCTTACATTCCTCTAGTCCCGTGTCCTAACCTGTACGCCCAGCTGAACGCCCTGCAGCTGGTTCTGGATCCCCGCAGCCTGGTGTGGATCAACCTTTTCACCCTCGACCTCAGGCAGAGTCTGGAGGCGTTCATGGAGATCTACAAGCTCAGCGACTCGCAGAAACCTGAAGAGCATGTGGACATCAAGGTGGACGGCCTCATGCTGAAGGTAGGATGGACACAAGACCTCTTTTTGTTTATGTTTAAAGTGTGAAATGTATAGAGTGTTGCAGGGATCATTTTTCATAGGCCAACCCCAAGAAGATTTCTCTAATAGAGCAGAAAGGAAAGCTCTGTTGCAGTATACAACATATAAAGGTTTGGAGATATTAGTAGACAGTAGAATTGCCAGAAAAAGGAAAAAATCAACCACACCACTTTTCTCAATTTTAAACTCTTTAATGCAATCACCAGAAGTAAAAAGCTAGCGTTACACTATAAACAAACTAAATCATAGTCGCATGGTTTTACAACCACTAAGCTAAAGGCGGACTCATTCCTGCACCCTATTCTCGTGGTCTTATGCTAACAGCGGTTCTTCTCTATTTAGCTGGTGATCCCCACCGATCAGGACACTTCCTGTCCCCCCGATCTGCCTCGCTCTATCTCAGTGCAGACGTCAGAAATGGTGGCCACGAACACCCGGCACCCGGCGAACTGCACCCGCTCCCACCTGGAGGCCCTGCTGCAGGCGTTTGAACAGGAGCCCTTCTTCTCCCCCTCTTTCTCCTCATTCCCTCGCTCCTCCTCTTCCTCACCCCTCCTCCATCCGGTCTTTCAGCGCCACGCTCACGAACAAGACACCAGGCTGCACGACATCTACCGGGGCCTGGTGGTGCCCACGTTGGGCACGGACGCCCTCAAGATGCCGGCCGCCGCGGACTTTTGGGCGTTGCACTTTGCACAGTTCTGGGTGGACTACGAAGGCACCCGGGGGGGAAAGGGGCGGCCGCAACCCTTTGTGGACTCCTTCCCCCTGACCGTGTGGGCGGGTCAGCCCGCCAAGATCATCCAGCACCAGGAGAGACTCAGAGAGGGGTTGTCCCGGAGCACATCTGGAGAGGCCTTGGCTCGTCTGCAGAGGAAACGACTGTTAAAGGACTTTTACAGTACTGAGGGTGTTCAGGCACAGAATGCAACTCCGCCTCCCAGTAACGGACTCCATAAACCCCTCTCCTTGGACAGTCTGCCTTCCTCCTCCTCCTCTTTGTCATCATCAGGGAAAGATCCAGATGTGCAGATATTGGTGCACGTGCAGAAGCATTTAAGTGCTCAGGTATGTTTTTATCTCCTTTTATTTATCAAATGTATTAATATTACACAATATACAAATGGATACTTTATTCATCCCAAATTTGGAAAGTATTGTATAACTGCAGCAGTGTTGTCAAGCATTACACATGACTTAAAAATACTTAAAAGATATAATAAGATACTGTACAAATATAATAATAACTAAAGATTACCATTAACAGCACATATTTACAAAATGACAGTAGAAAAGACATACAGCGCTAGAGTATCTAAAAAATAGACAATATAAAGAAAATACTGAATACATTTGAACACTCTACAATATACAATTTCAAATGCACAATACATGGTGAGAAACTTGGACTGGATAAATGACTCTTTTAATGTATCGATTCACAAAAAAGTGTTTATGAACACATGGAAGTGGGTTAGAGTGATACTTGTACTGCTGCCTGTAGAGCACAAATCGGACCATAAATGCTAAACCTGGGCGAGGCAGTATATTTTGGAAATCATTGGGCAATTTTTTTTCATAATGGTCAAATCCCAGTTGACATTGAAATGAATGTAGTTGTATGTGTTACTGTATTTATAATAACTACTTCGCTGTGTGTTCAGGTGAGCCACCGGCAGTATGTGTTCCTGATGCATCTGCAGCGCAGCATCAAAGCCCTGCAGCAGACTCTGCAGCAGGATCTAGAGGCCATGGGCTCCAAGAAGGACCGCAAGGACCCCTCTGAGGATCCCGCAGACCACCAGCCCTTCACCGTCTGCCTGGGCCTCCTGCTCAAAGGCGCCGAGGTGTCCCTGCTCCTGAAGCCCATCCCCCATCCTGAGGGGTCTCGCTCTCCGCTGGGGTCCGAGCTCTCCCCCTCAGACAGCCGAGGAACTCTGGAGCCTGGAGGTGAGGCGGGAGAGGGGCTGGAGAGGGGGATTGAAGGAGGAGGGGCCTGCATTGTGGACCAGCTGTTATGCGGTGAGGGCTCCGAGGGTCCTGCCCCCCTTGTTCCCAACTCATCATCACGTCCAGACTCGGATCACAAAGCCTTACTGGAGGACAGGACTTCAGCTAAGAACTCTGGGAGGAGGAGTTCAGACGAGGCGGGGGAGGCGGGAGCAGACGGTCTGGCAGGAAATGAGGATTTGGGACTGGACTCCAAGACGGGGGACCCCCTGTCCGACTGGAGCGACAAAGACAAAGCCGGCAAGATGCCTCAGTCTGTATCCAGGTATTCAGTCTATCACACCAAAATGTATATATTAATACATTATGATCAGTAAAATCATGAGAATTAGAACATGTACGGTGTTACAACAGCAAGAGTGCAGAGGGATTAATAGGAGTACACTTACATAATATATCAAATAGTAGGCACATGTTATTATAAATAATAAGTAAGAAAAATACATACAAAATAATACATTATATACCTATATAATATAAAAAATATTTGCACGATAGCGTACTAAATGAAAAATGATACTATCTGTGAGCTTTTAAAATAATGTTCTCGGATAATTAACAATAACTGTTAGGAATTTAAAAGAATGTACCGTGATGGCGGTAAACGGATGCAAATCTAGTTGTGATTTAACTGGACTGTGTGTTAAACAAATCAAGACATTTCAAGATCCAGCATTATATCTTACATTCCATTATAAATGAAACTGTCATTGTTCAGTCTATGCAAAGATAAAACATTTTGCTATTGAACTATTTCTCACTCTTTTTAGACTTTCACTCATCCATGACCCACAGATGGATTGAGAAATTGCAGCCCTTTTTTAAAAGAAAACATATAATCCAAGTTATAATTAGTTCCAGCTTTAAACATTTCATCAGTGAATCCAAATGCCCCCCTCTGTGGTTCACTGGATGACTCTAATGAATGAGCCTGTCTCTAATGGAGTCTGTCTGCTCCTGAACACAAGAGCTGTTTGTTGTGCTTCCACATGAGTCCGTCAGTATGAATGCTCAGACTTCACGCCTCTCTGACTTTGTGAATGTTGGCTGACTTGCTCTGTCTTCCTGTGTGTGTTTTCTCATCCACTGTTTTCATATTCACTCTGGTAGCTTTGTAGGCTATTTGGCAAATGTCCTTGTTAGTTTATGACATATTCAATCAACCTCATCCTGTTCTTTTTCAGTTTCAGTTCGGCCTTTGAGTCTTATCTTATATCAAAACCGCAACTATTTGTATATTTATTTTTGCCTTTTTTAGTCAAAAGGTTCTATTTACCATTTAAATTCATCTAGTTTAGCCACATAATACCACATTGTTTCTTTTCAGAAGCCCTGAGGTTGTCATAAATGTCAATAAACAGACTTTTCAAAGACTTTAATTTTTTTAAACAAAATTTTAAGACTGTCTTTTTCCGTCAACAATATTAAATATTGATATAATCACAGTTAACCTTATACCAATGTAGTCATTGTCTTGTTATCGTCATGGAAGTTGATAAACAACATACAGTATTTAGTCATAGTTAAGGTTTACCGAATGAACACTATTCTTCATCCCTTCATATTCCTTCTTTCTTAACCCATTCACTTATTTTTCTGCCTTGACCTTGGCTTTGACCCTTGCGAGGTGTGTGTGTGTGTGTGTGTGTTTTCTCTCTACCAAGGAAAGGAAGTTTGTCTGTGGTTTCTGATCTCCTCAGCTCCTCAAACTCCAGCAGATCCACCTCCCTTTATTCCATGTCCAACATGTAAGGCACTGGATCTGTGATTAGCTGCGATAATGAGTGTGTGTGTCTCTCTGATCCTTGTATGAATACAAATCAGTTTAAATGTGTTTGTGTGAATCCCCTGAGGGCATGCCTCTGCATGTGTGCATGACACGCTGGTCCTCGTCTGTGTGTTAAATGAGTCCTGTGTTTGGGGTCTACCTGTGTACTCGTGGTGATGGAAAATGAAGCTCCCTTTTGTGACGTGTCTTTTCGTTTGAAGCCTTGTGTTCTCAGTCTGCAGGGAGCCACTTTGATTTATCTGTTGTGATTTTCCTGTAGATCATTTCCTGAGCTTTGGAGGAAAGCACACTTGATTATTTGTACATGACCTTAAACAACACCACACAAAGAAATGAAGCCATGTTTAATTCATGATTTGCAGAGTAAGCCCTGACAGCCTCTGCGCCCTATCAGATTAAACAATAGAAAAGCACCTGCTTTCTTTAAAAGCAACATTAAATGCCAATCACTCTTAAATCATCTGAGTTGTTGCGTGAGTGTTGCCCAAACAAATAAAGAAAGATATGATTTAAAATGAACTGTCTTTCACACACTTCATCTGTGTTGTAGTGGTCGTTTGATCCGAGACCGCTCCCAGTCCAGTTTCGCTGTGTCCTATAAGAACATGAAGAAGAGCCCGTCCCTGCAGTCGCTGGACAACATCTCCATAGACAGCTACCTGATGGAGGACGGAGACACGTACAGTCTGCTGGAGAGAGGTGGAGCACACTTTAACACACAGAAATACCTTTTTTAATCCAACTGATTGTGGATATATTACATTGTATGGTAATGGTATATTGAGACACACCTAATTGCGCATAAAGAATTCTGTGTTCTCCCCTAAGCTCTAGGAAAAAACATCTAACAGAGAGAGGGAAGAGCTTAAATCCTCATACAATGAGCAATTAAAAATGTTTTCTTTTATTCGATGCAAGTCACATAATGAACAAAGCATGTTTTCTTTATAGGAACCATTAAGCTGTACAAGAAGTACATTTTCAGTTCCAGCATCACTGCTCTGTAGCTCTTAAGGACCTCTGTCCTCTGTGATTAGGGGTAGATACAGAAATCTTTTAATCTTTTAAATATCCTTACTGCACATATACTGGTAGGATACTATGTTGACCAGAAGGGGGCAGCATTGCTCTGATATCTCAGTGTTGGAAGCTTCTTTAGTCCCATGATGTATTTCTAAAACATGACGATGCAAAAAAAGCTAGGGAAAAAAAGTGTGTATTTTCTGTGTAAATAATATTTGTTTGATGTGGTGACCAGATGACGTGTCCATGTCCGGCTTCAAGGATGCCATCAGCGAGCAGAGTGCCACTGAGAGCGCCACGGAGGCAGCCATTGGTCCAGAGCAGGAGGGGGGCGTGTCCCCCGACACCGTCAGCGCCACCTCCCAGAGCATCGACGACCCCACCAAAGATACAGTAAGATAACAAAGCTTTCAGAAGAGTAAAAAGTTAAGAAATCAACTATTATACATCCTCCACATTGTGGATTCAAGATTCAAAGGCTTTATTGTCATATGCACAGTAGCTACAATGTAGTTATGGCAATGACAATCTTAAGTCAAAGACTCCTCCAACGTTACAACATAAATATATATAAGACATAGAACAATAAACAAGTGAAAAAAAACTATAAAAATACTTCAAGGAATGACAGAATATAAATACAATGGTGCAAGAGAATATTGCAATACTACAGTGCAAGGAGTTCAGGAGATATACATGTAGAATAGACTCATGTAAAATAAAATACTGTATTGTGAAATAAAATACTGCTAATCTTAATAATAAAAAAAGATGTGGCACTCAAACAGATGAAGGGTAAAAAATGAACTTTACCGGGAGGTCAATATTGAGGTCATTATACTGCCTCTACATTAATAGAACTAGAAATTCAGTGCAGTAGGAAAATGTGTGGAGGATTTTGAAATCCCTGGTGTTGGTTTCTCATTGTATTGCTCTCGTCTCCTCCAGGTGTCGGTGCTGGTGCTGAAGGTGCAGTCGGTGTGTGTGAGCATGGAGGCGTTTGGAGAGAGCACGGCCGTGGCTCTGGAGGTGGGCCGGGTCACCCCCACCCAGCTGGGCAACGTCAGCCTGAGACAGTACCTCAGCAACCGCAGCCTGGGTGAGAGGAAGTCTGCAGCCATGTGATATGCTGCTGTTCATTTGATGCTTGTAGTTTATTTATATGTGTTACTTTGTTTATTGGACTTTCCATCAGACAATATTACACCCTAAAACTATTGTGACTGTTTGGCAACATTTGGAAACAGTACATTGTGAGATAGCTGATTACATCAAACTAATCCACTCAAATAAACATTTGAAACACAACAGGCTGCAACAACTAAAGATGAAAGTGAAGGGGCCTTTGTCGAGATTTTGTGTGTGTGTGTGTGTGTGTGTGTGTGTGTGTGTGTGTGTGTGTGTGTGTGTGTGTGTGTGTGTGTGTGTGTGTGTGTGTGTGTGTGTGTGTGTGTGTGTCAGTAATGGAGTGAGTGGACCCATTATTTGCCACATTAGTCTCACAGCCTTAAGTGTGTGTGTCAGTCTGTCAGATTGAAATGAACTGCAGCCGTTTGTGCAGACTGATGTTAACCCCTGGTCTCCACATTCTCTGCTCGGCCTAATTCCTCCCCTCTCTCCCCGTCTCCTCCCCCTTTCTCCCCTCCTTCCTCATCTCTCCACTGCAGCAGACTTTGCAGTTTCCCTCCAGTGATTCAGGCAATGAGAGAAACGCCAACTTTACCTCTCCTCCTCACCCCCCTATCTCACAAGAGCAATCCCTCCTCCTCCTCCCCTCTTCCCTCCAGCTCCTCCATCTTCCTGCTAATCCTCTCTCATTTAACCTCCCCTCTCTTCACCTTTTCCTTCCCCTTCATCTCCCTCCCTCTCCAGGCCATCTTCCCTCCCCTTGTCTTATCACAGTCACTCAGTCACCGGCTGCTGGCTCCCCCTTCTCTTTCTCTCTCCATTCGCCTCAACCCTATAGGATGGAGAGAGAATATGTCATTTTATCTGAGAAAAGCTGACAGCATTGTGTGTGTGTGTGTCTTGAAATTGCTCTTTGGGATTAACCTTCTGCTAAATTTCCTTCAGAGAGCGTGTTAAAGGGACGCGATGCACTTCTCACAGTCATAATAAACAGATTTCTTTCTTTAAGTGGCCATTTTCATACCCCGGCGTGTGCTTTCCAGCTCAATTTGTGTGTTAAGTTTGTGTGAAAGAAAGGTTTTAATTACCCCTAACACTCAACAAACCTCGACTTTCATCAGTTTGTCTCCACCCTCACTTCCCCATTCACCCCTTTTAATAAACAGGGATTGTATTATCAAATGAGTTGGTAATAAAAGTTGAATTCCGTTCTCAATAAAGTCTAACACCATCAAATCTTCAGTTCTCAGCATTTATAGTGTCTCAGACAGAGTGGCTCAATGGTTAAAACTTCCCTTTGAATCTTCAGTTCTTGGTGGGTGTTTCCACAGAACCCTCTAATCCCTAGTCCCCGGAAATAATGAAACATCACTGCAGCATGAGGCCGTGGGATTGAACAGAATCTCAACTCTCCTCCAGCCCACCTTCTTCCTTAATTCCTTCCTGCTTCTTTCTTTCAGCTCACTTTGTTTTTTTCCATGATTGAAACTCTCTCTCCCACTTCTCTTTCAGATATTCTGCTTCCTTCATCCCACTTCTGTCTTTACACTCCTTTAAACCTGGCCTTAACATGCACCCTTGTAGCGAGCAAAATGACATAAATCCAACTCTAATGCACTAAGTATGTCCTGATTATGATATTATTATGATAGATATGTATTTTTTAAACAAAGTGAAATGAATAAATTGGACCTCCATCGAGCATGTTTTTGATCAGTCTGTGGTTTTATATGATCAGACAAATCCCATTTGTTAAGATCATTAAGTGCAGATAAGTCATTACAATATTTCAACAAAATAATAGATTTAAATAAAGATTTTTTTAAAGACGGCAAACCACTTTGGTGCTTTTTTCTTCAATGTATTGTTAGTTATAAGCCAATATCAACATCATGCTAATATATCTGCTATAACATTATATGTTTTAGCTCTAATACCAGGCTATGTGCTTTTAATACACAATTTAAGTCAAAAAGCAAATACGTGTTCTAACAGGATTCATGTGAATTAGACAGAAGAAAGTCCTGAATCTCCTGTTTCATTTTGGGTGTATTTTAAAGTCAGGTGTGTGTGTGTCCTTCAGCTGAAGCAGACAGCAAGCTAAAGATAACGCTAACCTCCTTCCTCTCCTTTGCCATCAGGTGGAGAGACCCGCTCTGCGGCCCCCGGGGCCCTCCACAGTCCGGAGGTGCGGGCTCGCCTGGAGAGCGGGCCCTGCGCCGCCGCTCACTCCCCGCTGGCCGAGCGCAACGGCTTCCTGCAGCTGCGTCTCCACGGATACCAGGCTAACTTCCTGATGTCCACGCTGCGTAACATGGCCAACTTCCTGGAGGACGACTCGGCCCCCCAGGTGTTGCCCATGGAGATCAGCGTCAGGGACACACACGTCAACCTGAAGGTGAGACTTAGCTTTGTTTATCATGGGGTCTCCTTAATAGCCTTCCTTTGGTCCACACTTAAAAACACACATAAAAAAATACAGTCAACACAAATGGAAAACTTGACTGGTACTCACAGATAAAACTAATAGGAATATGTAAAAACTGATGACTGATTCAACATAGTTCCGATCTAAACTACAAACCCCCATGGTATCCTAAAAATATGTTTTTTCAGCGCACTTTTAAACATTTATTTCTGAGGTTATTGAGTCATAACACTGCCATCACTTAGCAATCAGTGTTTGCCTAAGGGCCTGAAACTGTTGCAGTCTGGTGACACGTTCAGATGACTCTAAATAGTTTTTTAATTGAGGATATCAATATGAAGGAATCCCTGATGTTTTGTACATTGTTGTACTTCCAGCTCCTTGGATTCACATTTTAGTTTTACCCTCAGGTCATTGTTGCAGAAACACCTGCATGACTGAATATTTGTCCTATTTTTTTTGTATCCATTTGTGTCGCAGAGTAATAGGCCCCATAACTCACCGGCGTTCAAGTTAAATATTTTGAACCGCGGCCTAATTGGAAGTTGGATTTGAACCGAATGCCTAATGACATAGAAAGGCCACTCCATGGGGTTCCTTCACAGCTGAGCAGATTAGCTGCGGAACTGAAGTGGAAACCTGGATGTGGATCATTCTCTCTCTCAGCGCCTTCCTCCTCCTCTCACATATCCAAACTTTTCCCTCCACCCTGAACATGTGCTGTCTCTGCTGCAGGACGACGGCCCCCGGGACAACCCCTCTGACTCGGACCCCTCGCCCATCACGCTGCACGTGGACAGCCTCATCATACACAGGAGGGACGACGGCTCCTTCTCTATAGGAGGTGAGAAACACACACATCCTCTTCAGCGCTGATTCACCACCGTTGTATAACACGTAAATGCTTTTAAATCTGCGCTCGGTGCATCCACACCTCCTAATTCCCTTCTGTTGTCTCTCCTCTCCTCACAGTGGACACAGCAACGGAGACAGAACCCGGGAACGAGGGGTTGTTGAGTGACGGCGCTTTGACTCCGGTTCCTGAGGTTGGACGTGTGTTCTGCGGAGTACCAAAGGCTACACAGACCCAAGCTCTGCCCAGCAGCCCTCTGCCGTCTAACAGAGATAAGGTGAGACGCTACGGTGACCAGGTGGCAACATGTGGGACAAAGAGTACGTTTGTACGGGACAATGCAGGACGTGGTACTGCGAGGATAAGAGCTAGTTTAGATTTAAATATAAAGTCTATCTAATCAGAATCAGAATTATTATGAAATGTTTTCTTCTTAACCCTTAAAATAAACATTTCTATTATAGATTATAAATATTAACGACAACACTTGGGATAATTGTTTGCTCAGACTATGCAAGTGAAGGAATTCACATCATTTGGTTTGAATGGATCTTTTTCCCAACAAAATATTGTCCGTAAACATTTGCGGGTTTTTTGAGTATGGAAAATTGAGCCGAGCTAATTTACTGCCACATTCTGCTGACCTCTAGGTGCTGCACAGTGTGGTAGACCTTCTTTATTTCAGCCTCTCTTACCTCATATGTTTGGTAATCCCAAGGAATGTATCCATGGATCGATATTTACTTTAAGAGACTGGCATTTCTTGTGAGTTTTGCATGTAGCATAGCTTCAAATCATATTCCCCTCTGTGACGTCACTTTTCGCCAAACTGCATTGTGGGAAGCGGAGCTCTGCTGGCGTGGCTCGCTGGAAAAGTTGAGACATTTTCAACTTTTGAAGCTTCTGAAGCTTTGGTGGAAGCATCAGCCAATCAAATCCCGTTTATGCAAATCTGCCAGTACAAGCGCTAGCCAATCAAACTGCGTGTATGCTCCAAAAAATGGAGGAGAAATTA
The DNA here is from genome assembly GCF_000735185.1 of Notothenia coriiceps. Classification (NCBI taxonomy): domain Eukaryota; kingdom Metazoa; phylum Chordata; class Actinopteri; order Perciformes; family Nototheniidae; genus Notothenia; species Notothenia coriiceps. Next base: position 12,708,871 of record NW_011369945.1, on the reverse strand, counting down.
ATCATAGCGATAGGGAATCACCCAGTCTTGTACGATCAGTCCCTGTTCACCTACCGGGATACAAACCGGAGGAGCCAGGCATGGAGGGAGGTGGCAGAGATAGTGCGTGAAACTGGTAGGTTTTCACCTGTTTGGGGAGTTTATATCCAGTTTACTTCGTTAACTGGATGTCGGGGGCGGGAGATTGGTGTGATTGGTTGTTGGTCGCGTTGCTCGCGAGAACTCCCCAAGCTTCAAACACGCCCACCGCCAAGCTTAAACGCACGTCGCTGTGTGGACGGGCCGCAACAGTGGGAGTGATATTTATCAATTCAAGCAGAGTTAATACAATTCATTTTCAAATGGGAGATTAAGAGTGATCCGTTACAGAATGCTGTTTTAAGTCATCTGATCCACACAACAAAACGGGTCATTTCCTTTCAACGTGAGCTGATGTGTCACTGGCAGAAAGGTTTGTTGTCACATCTAGGGGAATTATTCACCGGTAATACAACTCAACAAACACAGAGACTCGCAGATTGATGAGCAAACACCGGTCGCTCTAAGTGTTGAATGTTCTACCAATGCTGCTGTGTTTCAGGTTTTCTCAAGACAGCCAACATGTTTGGTATCATTTTATGAAGCGGACATGTGGCGGCAATTATTATTTATTTCCATTTGATTCAAGATCTTAGAGGACTTGAAGCTTTATTATTGGTTTTCAGAATTTCAGTTTGACCATCTTACTGAGCTTTCACCACGTCTCATTGCCTTCATCTGTGGGTGGAGATTGCCATGACGGTAAAGCAGACAAAACCCAATGATGAAGGCTGCAAGATGAAGCTGGAATCTCATCCAAATGTCCAGAAGTGTGACTCCATTTTATGGTTTTCAAATGAAACAAAACGGACAGTGACACCTCCCCGTGTCTCCTCTTCCTTCTTTTTTCCAGATGCTGGTGGAGGAAAATGAATGTTTGAAAGTGGAGCTGTCCCGAGCCAAGATGGCGCTGGCGGAGGCTCAGATGGAGAAGGACTCGCTGCTGCACCGCATAAAGAACCTGAAAGTGAACAGCAGCTAGACCCGCCCCTCTCTCCTGTCACTCAGCCGCCCCTGACACTGATGGGCAGCATTTAAAATGAACGGCAACATCAACAAGCAGATAAAAAGACTAAAACGGCTCCCTTTACGCGCTTTTTTGTTGTTGAGCAAGCCACCATGTGAATTTAGACTTCAGAATAATTCCCTCATAAAGCAATGCAGAGTCTGTGTGAAGACTGATGTCCTCCACTTTGGACTGCGGAGGCTTGGAGAGAGAAAACACATGTGTGTGTGAGAAATAGGATAATAATCTATATCCGTGGCTGTGCCTACAGAAAACGTACACACACTATCCCTGTTGTGCATGTAAAACGGAAAAAAGAATCACAGCTGACCTTAGACTTAATTCAATCCTGTACAAATGAAGGAACACTGAATGTCGTATCTTCAGAAGAATGTCTAAAAAAGAAACAACTTATTTTGCAAGCACATAAATTATAATTGAGTGCTTTCATATTCAGAATGGACGAGACAAATCATGCTCTCTCTCGCCCTCCGAGTGTGTACAGTGTACATTGTATTAGAATGTGAACACATAACTATTTTCTTCAGATCCTCCAATGGTTATGCAGTGTTTCTTTTTCAATGTGTGTGTGTTTGTGTCGGCCAGTAACAAGCATTTCATTACAAATAGAGGATACATTTATATCTGTCAGTTCCACAGCTTTTTCAGCAAAATGCCCCCCCACAGTAATGTCTGTAACCCCCCCCCCCCCCCCTCCTATTTTTCTATGTGTAAATAGCTACTTATCATGTGCAGCACTTTTAAAACGGAAGCACTGTAAATAAAACCACAACTGTGACAGAACAAAAGTGGAGGAATAGGAACTAATGTGTGCTCCCTGTAAAAAAAAAAAGACACATTGAAGCTGCCTGACTACATATATGTGTGTCTTTATGTAGATTTCTTATATGCCATGTGTCATTTTTCCATGGATGAAGCGTTGATCATATCTGCTGCTGCTTCATGCCTTTGTGACGACTTCAGGGGAAACTCCTGAACAGATGTTACAGATGTTAAAAATGACAGCACAAAGGATTAAAAAAAAAGGACAGTTTGAGTTTTACAAACGTTGCTTTCATGTGTAGTTTCAGTAATTCTTCCAAATCTCAATATGCAACAATCATAACCTGAACTTTAGCTTGGCCCGGTTCATTTCAATTTCTATCTTTCCAAAAAACGATTCTAGATCCTGTAAAGACAGACTCTGCACAAACATGATGTCAAGACTTGAAGTGTCAGAGGTAGAATTTTAACACGATTGTATGTGAATAGATTTGTTTGATGGAGATGATTTTCTTTTTTATGCTTTTCCCCGCTCCCCTTTCTTTGAGAAACACCTAACACCCTCTAAACCCCTGTGGAGGAAAGAAAAGACACAAAGTAATACGTTGTATTTTGTCTGTCAAAGCTGCTGAAAGACTGCTGAAAATAAAAGGGTATCCAATTTCACTTTTGCATGTTTTATTTTTTCCCCCTTATCAAATATATCTGTGCTTCTGCAGAGTGCTTGGCTTCTCAACTCATTCCAATTGTTAGTGTTAACTATAACTACAGAAATGGGCCTAACTATTTTGATTATGATTTATAATTTTCCAAACTTTTTCAAGCAAAAACACCTAAAGAAGTGATGTTGCTAAAGGCAATGTATCAGCTTTCATTCTCTGTAATACATCTATGATTTTCCAACTTGTGTGCCTTGTTTGAAGCTTAAAGCACGAGTTCATTTAATGCAGCATTTCTGAGTTATTTAAAAAAAAAAAAAAACGTTAACTGCTGAAAGAAACTCTTTGAATTTTAGTGCAGCCTCAAATGAGCCGCACATAATCGCAGCAGGAGAGAGTTTGGACTTTGTGCACATAAATGGTCATGACATTTTAGTGTGTGTGTGTGTGTGTGTGTGTGTACACACACACACGTGTACGTACAAGTTCTGCTCTGCTGCTATTCACACGAACGCCTGTTTACATACTGTAGCTTAATGTTTCTGTGATGACGGTTATGTCACAGTGCAGCACCGGTTATGTTAGCAAAGCATACACATTCATTTATATACTGTGTGTGTGAGGTTGGGGGCTTATGTGCAGCTGGATTGCGGTTCATATGATGAAAGAGAGAGTCATCAGGTTGTGTGTTGGCTCAGTGTTCTCTGTTTCAATCATTGCTTTCTGTTTTATATCTCTGACGGAGTAATGAAAAGGTGAAATTAAATAAAATGATGGCTGAATTCCATCTAGGTGCTTCAGTTTGAAGCTAAGCTTGAGCAGGGCCTTGAACACATCCTAGCTTCTTAAATGTGAGCAATTCACCCATGTGTGGACATTTTATTCCATATTTTTTTGGATTTTGCAAATTTGGTTTGACTTATTGCAAACATTTACAAAATTATATCACTTAAATAATTAATGCAAGTGCAGGATCGAAAAGCTTTGCTCCATGACAGTGTGGGTAAAAGTATTTTTACCACAGCGTTAAAACTGCATTACAAGTAAAAGTCCTAAGTTGAAAATGTTACTAAAGTAAAAGTACAGAAGTATTATCAGCTAAATGTACTTAAGCATACAAAGTAAAACTACTCATTGTGCAGAATGCCTCTTATAAGGGTTATATCATTATACATTATTATATTATTCAGGCATATAAAAGCTTTTTAAAGGGGACATTTGTCAATATGGAGAAAATATTGGAAATTAATTTCCAACATTTCCGTGAAATACATTAGCCTAATTGAGTAAATGTACTCTGTTACAATCCACCACTGCTCCCTAATTTGCTCAAGTCATCATTCATCATTAATCATCAACAATTTTCTCGCTAAAATAACTTCCATTGAAACAATACATTTACAAAAGGAAGTGTAACAGCAACAATTTTTGCTAATCAGTTAGTTGTTTAATTTAGTTCTCAAGCAAAAATACAATTGACTTAATGGTGACAGGTTTTAAATCTGAATATGTTTTACACATTTCTAACATATCATATACTAAAGGAATAATAAATTAAAGGAAAAAAAAAAATTCTTATCCAAAAATACACACGTTTTGAGTTCAGACTGAGGGCATAGCAGCTTAAGGTAGAGCTCTTGAAGGCAGCACTTAGCTCTAAATTCCAATTAAGCAGCATGTTGAAGCCATCAGGCATGTCCCAGCATGCACTCGCGGCAGAGTGGGGCTGTCAGTGGACAGATCAGAGCACGTTACAAAAAATTCCATCTTCTGCCTTTATTCATAGAAACCCTGCTCTGAACTGACCGGGAGGCTATTTTAGGAACACACCTGTTACTAAATCCTGCAGCAATGAACACACATCCAGCAGGAAGAGCAACTGCGCATATCCGTGTTTGATACAATAAGTATGAAAAATATCCACAATAAGCACAGCTGGGGGATTTTAGTGTGACTTTCTACAGAGGCTAACAAAGGCATCGCCTCCTGTTGGTGTTGTGGCATCTCCATCATCCACGCCCAGACTGTACTGTAAATCAGCGGAAGTGGCTGGCGTGGATTTCAAAATAAAAGATTAACTTTGCATAAGGAGCATCCCTGATGCTTAGATACAAAAAAACTATATTTACTTTTGCAACATAATAGCCTTATTAATTTTCTCCAGAAATGTTTTTAATTAGAATTTGGCTTCTAATCAGGCCAGGCAAGCAAAGTAATTCCAAGCACATCAAAATTCAGTTTTAAACTATGTTTGGATTTGATAGATGGGGAAATTTGTATCTCTAAAGTAGGCTACTGTTTTAACATTATAGGGGCTTTCAGTGAATGATCTAGGTATCCTCTCGTCAAATAGTTTTCTTGCCTATGCTTGAATTGGCATACTCCCAAATGAATCTGTGTTTAATCAGGTCGTCTTTTTAACATTGGCCCCAAAGCAACATATTTTGCATATCATTTTTTACAAGAGAAAATCACCAAAAATGTGCAAAAGTAATGTGTCTTGACATGTAGTCGAACCAGTAGTAGACAATTATTATCAAGTGATTGTCAAGTTAATTTGGTAGCAATAAACTGTTAACCCTGGCTGTTTTTAACCTAAAAACTAAATGAGGCGTAATAACCTATGGTAATAACCCACGTTTTAAACAACTAAGACTTGCAAAAGCGGGTGTTTAACTGAAAAAAGTGTTGAAATAGTGGCGTTTAATTGTTTGCCTTATCTAAACTTAGCTAATGTTAACTTGCTAGCTTGGGATGCAACTTAAGAAGTCTTCAAGAGTATACACATATTTTATGGTGTCAGTATAATTGTATAGTAATACATTATAATTCATATTATCATATTAATATTATAATGTGTTATTATTAAGTTGCGTGTCCTTTTACTTTTTAGGAAAGCCGAATGAAGTTGTATTTTACTAGATTGTTAACATTAGCTAGCTAACTGCCGTGTTTTTCAATGGGCACTCATAAACAAACTGGCATATAATATGCAATAAAGATAAAATATCAAAATATGAAATAAGAACAAGATATATAAAAGACGAATGAAATGTTTTTTTCATGCCAGAGGCTGGTTGGCCAAGTTTGTAACAAATTGCGAGTTTTATTTTGAAAGCTGCAACAGGAAGTGCACATTAAGTAATCAGGCTAACTTGACACCTGTGTCTCAGAGGCACCGGCCAGTGCGGTAGGTTCAGGGCAGAGAGGTGGAGAGTACAGCGGGACCGGAGAGCTTCTTGTGGAGGCGTACAGGGTTTCACCTCCCGCTGGGTGTCAGCTGATGCTTCAGACCGGACAGGAGCCTCTGCTCGGAACGAGAAGGAGTTTTCTTTCTTTTGTAAACCAGGGTACTCTTTACTTTTGACTTCGCGTTTGCTTTGGAGCTCGCGGTTCTCCCCGCTGCGCTTGTTACCCTGAGGTTACACACGGGAGCCGTGCACGAGAGGAGATTTCGGAGCCGTGCTTGTGAATGGACTGAGGTTAGAAGGCACCAGGGGATAAGTGCATGTCAAACCTGCTCTGCGGCATCAATAACACCTATTTCACCGTGCAGCATGCAGCGAGAGGAGTCCTTTCAGATGCTTTCCCTCTCCAGACAGTGAGGGAATAAGGCTCGGAGAGGAGGAGGCACTTAGGATATATATGGGAGATTTGTTGGATTTCACCCCGTCGTTGTAAACTTGTGTCCGGGATGGGGAAGGAGCAGGAGCTGCTGGAAGCCGCCCGGACCGGTAATGTCGCCGTGGTGGAGAAATTATTGAGTGGGAAGAGGGGGATTCTGGGGTCAGGCTCAGGCTCCATCCCTCTGCCCAACCTACTGAGGTAAGAAGCCGCTCTCACCTCCTTCTCATGACCGCTAAAGTGTTTAGGGAGCCCTGGGGTGCTGCAGGGGATTCCTGGGGGGTTCCCATGCTGCAAAATTAGGCATTAGCTTCATCATGGGTCAATGCACTTTAAATGAGCCTAGGCACTCATCCCCCCAGCTGCAGTATGGAGTGTACAATACACATTCAGTAGCGTTTTTTCCATATTGGAACCCTAGATGTGGTGTTTAAGAGCTTTGTGGAACATGCTGCAGTAGAGGAAAAAAAGGAAATTAAGTCTGGTGATGCAAAGTCAAGAGAGTTGTGTGAGGCAAAGTGCACTTTAAGGCCCTTAGAATTGCTGCAGGCTAAATACACTTACTGTATCTGTGACAGAATGCATGCAAGGTCTCAGGGTGCTGGTGTTGGTCTGCTTGTTGTGGGAGTCACTACCGGCTGAGCACAAAAAGAACAGACAGTACCTTCAGCCTCCCTGAATCCGGCAGCTGTCAAAATGTGGATTTGTTGAACATGAGGACAAAAGCTTGGATGATGTTGCACTTGTAACCGCTGTAGAATGTCTTCATGCATCTTTTCTGTGGACCTTTTATGCTCAAGGCTTTCCAACAGCAACCATAACCTTCCTCTCTTTGTATTTATCGGCACTGTCATGGTGGTAAAGGTCTTTTTTTTTACAATAGCATTAGTAAATTGATCCTATAGACACATTTCCTTGGTTTTTGTAAAACACTGTCTGTTCAAATGATGCTCAGAAAGCCTGGCATGCAGGATGTGTAAGTTAGCTGCAAACAGCTCTTGCTTCTTTGTGCAAGAACAATGGACCAACATGGATTTCCCCAAAAGGTGATTTGTGGATTTGTGGATTAAGAGCAGGGATGTGAGGAGAGTGAGTGGATTTGTGGATTAAGAGCAGGGATGTGAGGAGAGTGAGGGAATGTTTGTTTGTAACAGGTGGCAACATGTTAGTTCACTTAGATTTCCCTCTATCACCTTGAACCCCTGACCCCTTGCTATGAAAATACCAAGTGAATTTTCCCAGTATTATTTTAGTATCTTGTGATGTGAATGCCTGGTGCTGTTCACTATTCAAAATAAACATTAAGAATCTTCCCAGGAATATTTCCTTTTCTTTACCCAACCCACAAAGGCTTGGATCTGGCCGCAAGAACAACTGCTGAGGTTATTATTGTCCCCCCCGCCCCTGCAGCCCCCTCTCTGCTGAGACCCAGGCTGAACCAGGTGATTAGGAGATCAAAGGCGGGGGTGTCTGGGTGGAGCATCGCCTCGGGCCCCTGGGCAGAGCGTCTCATAACCGGGTGGAGGTCGCATGCCGCCATGGAGGACGCCAGCCGCTCTTTCTCTAAGGCTAAGCTAAGGGGTCATAAGCTGTGGTCTGGGGACTCCTGCGGGGCCCTTATGGACAAGAACTGTATTAGTTCAAAAATTAAGACACAATTTGAACCTCTGCCAAGGATATGTTTTTGGTTCATTTGTCAGCGGGGTTATGAGAACGACTAGCCTGATTTTCATAAAACTTGGTGAAAGTGTTAGGCATGGGTTAAGGAAGAACCCATCTCTGAGTGGATCTGCATCACAAGGCAGAAACACACATTGTTCTCCATTTAAGAAAACAGCCTTGGCTGCATCTGCACTCTCTGAAGTCTGTGTTGTTTAAACATTACTTGTATAAATCAAAGTCAGCTCAGTATGCAGGGACAGTGTTCTGCAAAGTTACCATAGCACAGCAAATCCAGAGCCAGACCAAAGTGCAGCAGCAGAGACAAATGATTGGAGAGCAGCTGATTATTCCTGCAGCTTCTGTTATCAAAGTATCGAGATGCAGCACCGCCTGCTGCAACAAGTGGTCAGGAGCATGTGGTCTATCGTCTCTGTGGGTCCCCAACCGCTCATGGAGAACGGCTGTTTACACTGTTTACTCTCGCATAGTTGTGTCCGTGTGTTTCTCTTCTTCTTTTCTGCACATCAATTCCTCTCTGAGATCATAATTGCCACGGTGAAAAGGAATTATTGTAGCCAGTTGCACGCTGATGGCGTTTTTTGTGGCTTTGTACTATTTTATGGAGGGGAAGTAGGCTTGCCATGTGAAAGCTGGGTCCCAAACCCATACTACATTTGTGAGTGAAATATCCCCAGAGTACAGGATGTTTTGCCAAACACATTATGCACAGACATTCATGTTTCCTCTTCATGAATTGTAATAACTTTGGTGATTCCCTGACTTTCACTGAACTGCCAGCATCAGCAAAACACACTCAAAACTTGATAAAGAGTAGTATGTGGTCTTCCACTGATAAATAGATGGTTGATGGTTGTTATTGTCCTTCACGCCATGGAATCTTTGTTGCTAAAAGGATTAAACAGAAGGAGGAATATACACCTTTTTATATTTGTTACTGTTATCTCGTCTCCCACGTCCCAAAAACTGTAAACATTAGTCGCATTTGTGCTCTTTTGCTTATTTTAGGATTCTGTAATTTTAGTTGAGGGACAGAGATTATTTATTTTCGAACACCCGATTCATTTAAAGCTCGTTGAGGAGATTAAAGAATGACAGTTCCAATACTGGAGGTTTAACTTGAGAGCACAAAACAGACTCTGGAGGCAGAGAGTTGCCATTATGGGTGGCAATACTCAGCAGGTTTGGCCTTGTGTTTTGGCAGTGAGTATGTCTTTTTTTACTATCCTATCCTTGGTTAATTGGTAAGTAAGACTATGCCTTCAGAGAATGTGTGTTGTGGGTCTTTCCCATCCACTACACACACACCACACACCAACACACACACACCACATCACCATTATCACATCACACACACACACACACACACTTTTGTGTGTGTCTGTGTTTTATTTTTTCCTCAGTTTTGGTGACGCCCTTTGCCGGGGCCCCGCCATGCTGATGGAGGGTCTTTTTGTTCTTTTGGAGTGAGTGAGTCAACATGAGAGGTCAAAGCGGAGGAGTGTGTGCAGGCTAATGTTACTGGGAATGATCTCTGGGAATCAATGCATAGTTTCAATCTTTAATGGCCTCTGAGGGCATTCGTAGCATTCCTAAGTCATTGAGGTTTGGCCTTTTCCCTGAAAAAGTTGGACTAAACCCCGAACTGGGACATGAAACATGATCGCACACACATAATTGTACACACACACTCGCATAATTACAGGATTGTAGAGGAAAGAGGATCCTCCGGCGGTGCAGTCCTGTGTGTGGTGCATGGGTACAGAATCAATACTGCATGATCTTCATGGTGTTTAAATGGGTCAGGTCTCTGTGGATGACATTGCCACTACAACATGGTGACCGTTTTAGCAGGACTCTGTGCTTGGTCATCTATACGAGCGCGCTGCTCTCAGTGGAGGTGGTGCTACCAGTGAAGCAATAGATGTGTCGGCGTCTCGTGGGTGTTTAATTCCAATAATTGTTTCTCTGAGAGGAACTAGAGATTAATTTATAATACAAACAACCTCTACACATGTTAATTATGGACATTTCATTGTGAAAAAGAGTTGAGAAAAGTCTGTAAAATGAATAAAAATAGTACCATTTTCCCAACAGCTTATAACTATCTTCATATAACACCTGATGAGATTCAATTGATATTTGCGCAACAGTAACTCGGGTACTCCATGGAGTTTCTGAGCTGTTTCTTTCAACACAAATGTACATTTGCCAGAGATGCACGGGATTCCCTATAATTCTGTCCCAAATTGCAATTCATATACCTGTTTTGATGGAACTTTAAGCATGGGTTCCCTGAAGGAGGTGTTAATTAAGGAGATTTCACAGAATCACGACTATTAAAATTTGGATATAAAGTTTAAAAATGCTTCAATTCAAAGAGTCAAATCTATGATACATGAACACCTTTGTATTCAAGGAAAGATGCTCAGGACAGGATTAAAGGTGCATTTGGAGAAACACGGTTGAGAAGGATATTCAGTTATTTTCAAGTTTCATACTTATTATGTTCATGGGATTTTTAGTATGGTTCATGTGCATGCTAGCAGTTTTGGAGTTACAAGCTGCTCATACCAAGCTCATATTAACAGTGAGGATGAATGGTATGATGACAAGCCATGTGTATTGGTTATCAGAGGAGATGAGTGAGGTGTGGTTGCTGAGCATGACCACACCCTGACTGTGATGGAGTGATTGAAACTGATACACTAAGAGAGGATGACTCATTGTGAAACAGATTGGAGCGTGGATCACTGCTCCACTTTCACACTCCGCCCAATAATGTTCCAGGGAAAGCATTCATTTTTTGTGTTTGTGTTTGGGGGGGGTGGTTTACCTCCCTCCTCCTTCATAAACTAACAACTCTTTAATGTGGAGTAACTCCCAGAAGAGGGACACACACACACTTTCTGTTTTAATTGGTATCCTCACAGGCGGTTCATCCCCGACATATCTTGTATGTTCCCCTGCTCGTGTTGGAGTCTATCTTTGAGCTGTGTGCGTGTTTGTGTGTCTAGGGAAGGGACTAAAAAATAACGAACAGCGAAAAAGAAACCTGCAAAACCACGTTTCATCAGTGTTTTCACGAAAACCCCCGAAACAGTCAATCAAACGACTATGACCACGCCTGGCAGACAGCATCTTTTGCCTGGACATAACCAGTGTCTTACATAAGTGTGGTGGTGTTGTGTGTGTGGGGGTGTGTGGTGTGTGTGTGTTGTGTGTGTGTGTGTGTGTGTGGGTGTTTTGTGGTTGTGGTGTGTTGTGTTTTGTGTGTGTGTGTGTGTTGTGGTTGTGTGTGTGTGGTGGGGTTGTGTGGGGGTGTGTGTGGTGTGTTGTGTGTGTGTGTGTGATGTGTGTGTGTGTGTCGTGTGGTGTTGTGTTTTGGAGAGCAGTCAGGGTGAAAGCTGAGGGGGAATCACTGAGCTACATGTGTGCAGGACACCTAATGTGGTCAAAGGTTAAGGTGTGGAGAATTGCACATATTAGGGATAGATTAGAGCGTACACACACAACCCAAGAGCATCTGTGGTCACAAATTATAATCCATTGATTGGATCTCAGTTTGATGGATGTGCCTTTTTCAAATGTGACACTAGGTCTAAGTCTCCTTAGGGGTGCATCAAATGGATATAGGTATATTTGATATAGAACTCAAACCATTTTTTTCGGTTTGATTAGTCATTGGACAGAAGATTTTATTAGCAACTAATAGCAATTGTCGCTGGTCAGGCACCAGTGCCAAATCTAAAAGATCTTGTACTAGTCATGAAACGGGGGTTTTGTTGTAGGTTGTCACCGTATGATAGTATGATAAAACATCTTTTATTTTCACCTGAACACTTGCATTCTCTTCTCTGAAAACACCGACACGCCAAACCACTTTCTTTTTATAGATGGACTTGTATGTGCAGCAGGAGTCATTCAGTAAATCTTTTTGCTTAACTTTGGTTCACTGTCGGCGTCGGAGTGCATTGAGTTTGTCTGGAGCCATAGTGATCGAGAGGGGAGGAAGGTGTGTTTGTGTGTGTGGTGTGTGTGTGTGTGTGTGTTGTGTGTGTGTGTGTGTGTGTGTGTGTTGTGTGTGTGTGTGTGTGTCGTGTGGTGTGTGTGTGTGTGGTGTGTGTTGTGTGTGTGGTTGTGTGGTGTGTGGTGTGTGTGTGTGTGTGTGTTTTTGTGTGTGTGTGTGTTGTGTGGTGTTGTGTTCAGGACCCGAGCTTTCTTCCTCAATGGCGTCAATACTCTCTGTTCGCATTTTGCCATTTTGTGTTTCAAGAAACGATAGATCCTCTGTATCTTCTCCTCTCTCTAATTCTATTCATCACATCACTCACTATCTTATCACACATCCACTCAGAGGACACACACACACCACAGACACTCACTCTTCTCTCTTTCTTTCTCTTCTCCTCTCTCTTATTGCACTTTCAATCCTCGTCTCTGCTTTGTTCCCCCTCTATATCTAAATCTAGTTTCGTCTGAGTCTCAAATCTTTCTTCTTCTTCTTTCACTCTCTCCGTCTGTTGTGCCCTGGCATTCTCTTCAGTTATGTATCTCCCTGGCTCTCCCTCCATCGCTCTCACTTTCATCTCGCAATCCCTCTCTTCCTCTTCCATCCCCTCAGAGTACGGTACTGATCCTGCCTCCACTTATCTGTCGCCCTTATTCGTTCCTCCCGCTGCTTCCTACTTCCTCCCACCTTTATCAGAAGTTGTCCCTCTCCTCTCTCTTGTCTCTCGCTCCACATCTCACGCAGCATCTTACACTGTTTCACCGTGAGGGTGATCCTACCCATCGGGCCGGTTGTTGGGGCAATATGGTGTATGTGTGATATCCGTTCATGCTCTTCTGAGAATTTGTCTTCCTCTATATCCTAGTATTTATGTATGCCGTGGTACGTCCTCTGTCAGAAGAGATAATTATAAAATGGTGTAAGTTCAAGAAAAGTGTTTTTTTTTTGTGTTTATTGATGTAGTGGTGAATATTATGTGTGACTATAGCTGCTCTCTATGTTAGTGATCTAGTTTTTTTTTAATTAAAATCTCTCGTTGTTTTTATTATCATGTGAGAGCCTCAATAACTAGTTCCTTTGCTTGGAAAGTGTTCAGATGATGTAGCAACATGGATTTAGGATGTGGCTCTATGTGTTGTTTGAGATAGCCTCTGGTTATGTTAGAATCTGTATGTTGATCTCCTTGTTTATAGTTTGTATCATTTTAATGTATGAGTCTGTGTGAATTTTGATGAATGTTGGCAATAGAGATGAGCATTTTTTTCTCCTTTGCTTTTTGGTGCATTTAAAGGCTGGATCAAAGCTCGCTCTCGCTCGCTCTTGTTTTATTTTGACAGCCCAAATTCACTCATATGAAGTCTAAATGATACTAATATATATGATTACAGTGCTATGTAATAAACAATTACATATACTGGATTATAAGTATTTTCACAGGAATATACATGAATGATGTTTGTCTAAAAGTCTTTGAACTTTATCCGTGATAAAAGTAAAAAGGTTATTATATCAGTAAATCAAGTCTGCTATGAATAGAGTACTTATTTTTCAGTAAAAGAAACTGGGTTTGTGAGTGCACATGAAGATTTTTATTATTCAAACAAAGATTTCTTTAATTTTTCTTTTTGATAAATTCTGGATTCATTCTTGATTGTTCTTATTTGTTGACTGATATAAACAGTCTCTTATTGATTCAAACAGTGTGTTTGCAAAACACATTAGGAGGTGTGTTAATCCACCGCTGACCTGGCTCGGTGGTAATAATGATTATAAACAAAACACGTCATTGCATTGCTGGGGTAATTTTTAAACCCATTAGCTCTCCTAGGGTCCTGTTTCCAGGAATTCTTGTTTAATTTAATTCTATTATGACGTTCCTCTTATTGTTGCTTCGTCGATAAGTTAATTTCCACCACTTCCTGTTCTGCCATGTGCGTGTTTTGGTCTTCTGAACGAGGACAAACATGTATTACTGAGAGAGGAGACGGCAGGGAGAGTGTGACGTCAGACTGTCACTCTAATCTCACAAGTCTTGTGACCCTACAGTAGGCACTGTAATTGTGTGGGGAGAGCCCACACACACTCACACACAATTCCTGCCCGGTCGGCTCTCTGGATAGATGCAGTAGTTAATGAAGGCGGCTGCGTTTTGAAGTAGATAAGAAGGGTGGAGAGAAGAGGCTTATGCTAATTGGTTCAATGTATGTGCGTGAGGACAGGCTGCGCTGGGAGGCCACTGAAAAGGGAGTTATGCATGAGAGTGACTTTCAAGGTGGAACTGTGGATATCGGACTTTGTGACAGCTCCAATCAGTAACTTTTTAGAACTATCTTTGGAAATATTCTTAAATATAAGCCATCGATCAATATCTGTGAGTGTTATGTGGAACACACTATTGATTATAGCGCGGATATCTTTAGGTTAGAGATGCTATCACAATACACTGACGTACCGCTTCCGACTTTGAGTGAAGGTCCGGTGTGCACAAAATTAATAGGTTGTCGTGTCATTAAGATAGGCCGAATACATGCCAGTTTGTGGTAAGTATCTACTTCGGCTAAACTACACTGACAAAAGCAAAAAATGTGGGACGTTCTAAAATATAATGGTATTAGGTAACACTATTTCACCTAACTTTATTAGGTTATTTGAAACGCTATTATATTAGAGTTTATGAATAAAATTAAGGTTCAACTTAATTATATGTCGGCTGTTCAACTTAACGCTAAGTTTGAAAGCCGACATAGTTAAGTTTCAGTTTTTCAGTCTACACCCTGTAGCTAGAGTGGGTGGTACATAATCTTGTTTGTGTTATCTCNNNNGAGGAGTGGGGATGGAGAGGAATGGATGCATTGGGGTGGGAGGGAGAAGGGGAGGAAAACAAAAGAAGGGGAATGGTGGGTTGAACCAGGGTGTGAGATGACATTACTTGAACATGGTTTCAAATATCATAAAAAGGTGCGAGTGCTAGGGGTGAGCTTGATTTAACTCTCCATGTGTGTTGGCTATTAGCTGATACACTGTCAGGAGAATAAATCAAGCACACCTCAGGCATATGACTCCCTTTGTGGAGATATTTGTAACATATTCAACTCCAATTTCAAACCGAACGGGGTCATTGAAGTCTCAAACGTCCTGTGGAAGTGCACTACATTGGACAGTTTAACGCATGGAGCTTTAACTGTTTAGCAAATAATTAAAAAAGGCATCCCACCATGGCTGTAAGTAAATAACCCCCCCCTCCCAAGTAAATTACTCGGTTTTGCATTTCCGTTTTTTTACTTGGATTTAATTGGAATTTCTAACCAGTCCTGCAGGATACGGCTCAAAGCCATGACGCGACTAGGCTGTAATTGTGGGTTAATTATTAGCTGCAGCTGTGGAGACCTGCTGAGATATGATAAACCCTATCAGCAACCAGTATGCTAAATACAACTGGGAATAACCAGGAATATATTCAGATATTTGCGCAGAATTTGAGAATGTATTTAATTGACTCTCGATATATTCTTTATAAGATGCTTAGGTTTTTATCATTTGGATTTAAGTTGTTTTTTGCATTTATTACGGATATGGTGTTGAAGGGGGAAATGGAGGGGATGACGTTGCCTGAAGCTTTCTGCAGTCGGAAATTGAATCTGCGTGCTTGGCAGCGGACTCTGCATATGGGCCTGTGTCTCTAACCTTTGAGCTATCGGACCCCTATGTTGTACATTTATTATTTATTTTTCATTTATACACCCAACATCTATCGCATGTCTGTTTGTCCCGGGAGAAGGATTCTCCTTGGATGCTCTTCACATTTTTCCCATTAATCTTGTTATTAAAAGTGATTATTTTTTGTTTCTATGGGAGGCTTTGCCTGTCCATTGATTAAAAGTGTTGTTTGAAGCATTTAAAACACATGGTCAACTCTCACTATCCAAATCAAACTCTTGGCTAACAAAAGGCAAAATGAAATCATCTCAGAGAGTTATATATTGTGCAACTCACATTACGTAGAGTTTGTTTTCTCGAGGAACAGTTTGGAAAACAGTGTCATTGTTAATTTCAGTGCACTTCATTTCCTCTTTCTGACCACTGGGAATCCAAAAAGAGCTGATATACCCGCGAGATGTGCGTCCGTCTAAGTACATAAAACAAGTTATTAACTTGAAAACTATATTTTCCCGACAGTCTGCCTCATGGGGACTTCAGGCCGAGCTATTCTTTTTTTTTCTTTCACATCTCTATCACTGCGCGGAGCTTTAATTAACACAACAAGGATTCAGTGTCCTCTGACAACATTACCCAGAGGAAAACTACAAACTCATTCAATCTCCAACAACGTGCAAAAACCAAATGGAATCAAGCCACGCTGTTTATAGTTTGGGGAAATATGTGGAATGAGAAATACACCAGGGTCAAATTGTATTTGCAGCTAATTACCGTACTTGCGTCGGTTTCCACCTGTTTGGCAACGCAGATGGGAAAGATCTGCCTCGTAGGAAATGAAATAAGTGTCACGAAGTTTATGAGTATAAATTCACGACACAACACCTTCGCCAAGATATTTCAATTGATGTGGTAAGCATCTCCCAAATCCTTCTCTAGTGAAAGTCTAAATACTTTTTTTTCATCAGGGATGAGAAGGGGCTTTGGTTTTTGTGGTGGAAGAAGTTGTCAGCTTCTTTGCTTAAGTCAAAGTACAATTACAACACTGTAAAAAATACTCCATTACAAGTAACAGTACTGTACAGACAATGGTTTCTATAGTAAAAGTATTAAAGTATGATCAGGAACATATACATAAATTGTAGGGGTAAAAGTAAATAATTTGTAAAAAATGTAATTAAAATATATAAAAGGCAAAATAAACAGATCTTTACGTCCAAGAAGCTAGGAAGTTCTCTACGCAAATAATACTTAAAGTTAGCAACATTTCTGCCAATTTTCTTCATAATATGTGTGTGTAGAATAGGAATCTATAAAGTAATTAAAGTTTAAAGTAAGTGTAGTAAAGTAAATAATATTTCCCTTTGAATTGTAGTGGATTAGAGTAAATTAAAGTAGCATACAATGAAAATACTTAAGTAAAATCCAAGTACCTTAGATTCACACTTAAGTACAGTCCTTGAGTCAAAAGTTACTTTCCACCACTAGGAAGGACTCATCAAACTTTGGGGCGGATCCAAACCTCAGGTCAGAAACATGAATCATGTTTCACTTTTATTAATATCGCAAGACAGGGTATTTAGGTCTTTGCTCTCCAGGATTTTCTAGGTTAATTTGTTTTGGTAACATTTTGATAAAAACGTTTTGATTTAAAATAAAAGCTGTTAAACGCGTTTTTTTTAATGCAAAGTTTAGGTGAAGTTAACAGTAGTGCACTCCAGGACAGGTTTCATTTGAGACTTAGCCCCGGAGCATGCAAATAAACAGAAACAAACACATAGAGGACAAATACAAATGAGTAAGGACAGATGGGTTGATGCATGGCAGCCGTGGAACCAGATGGATGGAGCAGTGGAGGATGGATGGGTGGACTAAAGATTGCTCGATGGACGGACAGATGAACAATGATAACTTAAGACAATAGCCGTAAAAAAACATTTCGTATCTGCCAGGCGAATTAATAAAACACTTGTCGGCCATCTTGTTCACCTGGTCAAGATTCTTCAAAAGCATTCATAAGTTAGTTTCTAGAAATGACCCTAGATTTGCAAAACTTTGTGAAAGCTACCATAATAACTTGTTGAGGTCAATGCCTAACCTAAACCGTGTTCTAAAAGTTTTGCAAATCTTGGGTTACCTTCTAGACACGACCCATTCACATTGGGAAACCACAAGCAGGCAAGAATCTTATACAGTACGGGAACTGAATAAAGCGCCACCTCAACCAGTGATAAGGACTTCAATCAGCATCAAAGCTCCTTCATAAACAATTACCAGCTCACAAACACACTTTGTTTTTGTCAGAGATATTGTGAGCCTCAAAATACACACATTCTTCACCAGAACAGATCAAAGAACCACCTTCAGATGTTACACTGAACTCCAAACTTTTATGCAGGGAAAACCCAACGGTTCTTCACAGAAATCTGAACCATTGTTTGTTCTCCGAAGGAAGAAGAAAGAGTGAGAGATCGCAAGCGACAGCACGGAGAGGTGAAAGACAAAAGATGTTAGAAAGACGAGATCAAACGGGAGAGAAGAGGCCGATTCAGAAGCAGAGAAGAAGAGATCAGACAACATATGTTAGCAGTCACATCAGAGGACTCTGCGGAAACACACCTCAGTGTTAAAGAACCCAGCCCGGTACCAATGGTGACCTCTAACACACATTGGCAGCATTACAATCCATCTTCGAGCACACACACACACACGACCCCAGTTGGCTAGCACACACACACGACCCCAGTTGGCTAGCACACACACAGACACACAGTACACACACAGTACACACAGTACACACAGTACACACACAGTACACACACAGTACACACAGTACACACAGTACACACACAGTACACACAGTACACACAGTACACACAGTACACACAGTACACACTAACCCCAGCGGGCCGAGACAGCTGCATAAAAAGCTCAACTTGAAAAAAGTCTTCAGCAGCAGTGAGGCCTAAGGCTGTGTGTGTGTGTGTGTGTGTGTGTGTGTGTGTGTGTGTGTGTGTGTGTGTGTGTGTGTGTGTGTGTGTGTGAGTTTTAGTAGAAGATGACATCATTCTGACTCTAGTTATGATCAAAATAATGTTGTAGTAGAAGAATAAGGCTCACAGCAGAAGAAAAACACAAGTTGTTTCAGGTCGCTGTGCGGACGTCCACTTATTCCCTCTTGGTTCTCTAAACTCAGTCAACCCCAACACAAGCTTTTCCAGGGACTGCACCAGCATATAGAAATCAGAGTAGCGATTTAGCTCAACCTCTAAAACCAATTAGACAAATGAAAAGTCAGAACTGGTCTCCAAAATCTGAAAATCAGTCCGTTCTGCTGTCAGTGGCGTTAACTTCATTAGTGTGCTATTCAACATTAAGGCGAGACACCCCAGGTGAATAGGGTACTTTTTTTAACTTAAAGATATCAGCTAGAAATTTCTCCAGTGAATTACTTACAATAACGCAATTGTTTTTTGTATTACAAGTTTTCTGAAATAGCATGTTTAAATATGCAAATGAGCCATTACCTCGCATATTTTAAACACATTTCAGGAACCAAAATCTGAACTTTGGATAAAGCCAGGTTTCCAAAGGTTTTCCAAACAGCGGTCGAGGTACTTTATGTTACGTTAGAATGCTAACTTTTGGTGAATTTAGGAGATATCTACAGACGCAAATAGACAAACTATAGTAAAAATAAACACTTAAATGTGTATTTTGTACGTTTTCCTTCCAAAAGCCTGAAAGAAAACATGTTATGGAATCAAAATAGCACAAAATCTCAAAATTGGCAGTGACGGGGAAAACAATTGTTTTTGCCTCCCGTGTCTCGCCTTAGCGCCGTAACCACAAAAGACGCCTTTATGGCAGAAAGGTGAGTCGGGTGGCGCTGAGAGCCTAGCATAGGATTGCATCATCTGTGTGCAAGATACTTGTTTTTTTGTCACTATCAGCATCAACTGGAAGATGTTGCTCTACACTTTGTATGATGTAGCTTGCTCTCCGCTCAGTCCGACAGCCATATACGCGAAGAAAGAAGACTCACTGGCGACATCCGGGGTCCACCCGGCCAAACTGGCTTTCGGTCTTGATATGAAATGTGTTTGTCAGACCGACACTCCAAAACAAGCTTTCATGCTATTTCTAAAGTGACTCACCAGCGCTTTTCCTGACTTTGAACTTGGAGCAAATAGAAAAAACACTCGGTCCAGTGGCTCTTTCTGGAGGCGGAACTCTGTTCTCTGTGGGTCAAATTGAAAAGATGCTGGCGCTCAGCAAAAGTGCAATGGTGGACTAAGTTGCTCTCTTCTCAACGCTTCACCTTTTTCAGTGTCCTTCTAATCCAAACGTTCATCACGGCACCCTTCTCAATTCTCATCCTCTTCACATAAACTTAATCGTGCCCCTGTTACCTACACGTCCTTCACCCATCATCATCATCATCATTTCAGACTTACCTATTGCCATTGTCCCATACAGAGAGGGAAGAGAGACAGAAACAGTCACAGTGAAAGTGAAAGAGAGTAAATTAAACCACAAGAGAATCAGGTGAGCATCCGAAAATGACATCTTTACCTAGGATGAAACACCTGGTCTCCATGCTGTTCGGGGATACTTGACCCTGGCTCGACTCAAGAGCGAGATGTCATTAGTTGCGGTGGGTTGGGTTCAGTGGGGTTGGGACTTAACGGCTTTAGGTTTGAACGGCGGCTGAACTCTCCTTGTTCCGCAGTTTCTCCCAGTCCATGTAGCGGAAAAGCTGTGCTCCCGGATGTCCCTCTCGCCACCATCGGGTGCACAGCCCAGCCGCTTTCGCTGGGTGCTTCGTATCAGCTGGACAGACAGAAAGAGAAGAATAACTATCAGTTCCCTCTTCACTGCCTCTCATCCAGTGCAAATGTATGTGTTCACTTTGTCAGCTGTTTTGTTATTTGGTCTGTTTAAAATGTCCTTGTTACGTTTTATTACTGGTCAGTCCTAGACCTCATTTTTTTAGTCCCCAACGCTTTGCTTCGCTTCTCCATTCTGATTTAGAAGCTTAAAGTATTTGGTCCATCGCTAAATGTTAAGGGGGCCCTATTGTGTTGTATTTTAATGTTTTGCGTTTGTATTTGTGCCTCGTGGCTGTGTAATGTTTACTGCTTTAATGTTCAGTGCTTTATTTAAAAGAAAAAAACCTAAAACAACCAGCACGAGAGGAGAAAGCTTGCAGGAATATCAGCAGTATAGTAAAAACTGTTAATTATTATTAAAAAAATGAATAACTAATAGATGCTACATGCTAAATACATGGCTACATTTCTACATTTAAGAGTGACTGATGTTTTGACACTTGTCAGATTAACATGGCTTAAATTATATCATTGTTTGTAACTAAAGAGGGATCCAACCGCTCACCATGTGCCGCTGAGAGCCCCCAAACCTTCGCCTCTGGCATCATTAACTTTCATCTAAATATTCCTGTCTCTTTTCGTCAGCAGTTTTTGTCTATGATCCTCCTTTCTTAATCTCTGTTTATAAATAAACGTCACCGCCTTTATTTTCATTTGTCCTCGGCCCCCTCCTTTTAACCAGCGTTTCAGTTCCACTATCTATCATCTTAAACGCTCTTTCTAAAACTTCCAGATATAAGCCCGTGCAAACCCACCGCCTGCAGACATGCGATGTTTGTTTTTTCTTTAACGCAGAAGTTTTCCCAGAGCCACAATTAAGGACCGTGTTTACTGTGTGTGTCCACACAAACAAGGCATTAAGAGGGCAGCATCAGGCCACTGACGTCAGAATGAGTGGTGTCGTGTGTGGTGTGTGTGTGTATGTGTGTAGGTGGGTTGTGGCCTCGCGCTCAGGAGCAGGGCAGTCATAACTCATTAAATTAGAACTAAAATAACCATTTTCCACGGGTTCAGTCAACCTAGTCACTGAAAGGAACATCACCACACAACACAGCACACACAGCACACACCACCACACACACACACACACACCACCACACACACACAACACACACACACACACACACAGCACACACACCACA
>NW_011369945.1:12652974-12685474 GCF_000735185.1 Notothenia coriiceps | reverse complement strand
TGATTCAAACAGTGGTTTCAAAACACATTAGGAGGTTGTAATCACCGCTGACCTGGCTCGTTACATAATGATATAACAAAACACGTCATTCATGCTGGTAATTTTTTAAACCCATTAGCCTCCTAGGACTGTTTTCCAGGAATTTCTTGTTAATTTAATTCTATTATGACGTTCCTCTTTTGTTTGCTTCGACATAAGTAGATTTCGCACACTTCCTGTTCTGGCCATGTCGTGTTTGGTCCTGAACGAGAAAACATGTTGATACTGAGAGGAGGAGACGCAGGGAGAGGTGTGACGTCCAGACTGTCACTCTAATCCACAAGTCTGTGACCCTACATAGCACTGTAATTGTTGTGGGGAGACACACACACTCACACACACATTCCTGCCCGGTCGGCTCTCTGATAGATGGCAGTAGTTAATGAAGCGCTGCTTTTGAAGTAGATAAGAAGTGGAGAGAAGAGGGCTATGCTAATGTCATTATGTGGTGAGGACAGGGCTGCGCTGGGAGCCACTGAGGGGAGTTATGCATGAGAGTGACTTTCATGGATGGACTCGAGCTTTTGAAGTCCAATCCTGATATCTTTTTTAATTAAGCTGACAATACCGTGTTTTGTGACCATGTTTAGTATCTTTAGGTTTGGATGCTTTTCATCCTACAAGCTCCAACTTTTGGGTGCCAAATTATTTTCCTGTCATTAAGGCCATAACATGCATTGTGTAATATACTACTTCGGCTCAAACTACACTGACAAAACAAAAAATGTGACTTTAAATAAATGTATTAGGTCAACATATTTCACATAACTGTATTAGGTTATTTGAAAGCTTTAATATTAAGTTTAAATACAAATATTAGGTTCAACTTAACTTAATATGTCGGCTTTCAACTAACCTAGTTGAAAGCCGACATATTAAGTTTCAGTTTTTTCAGTCTACACCTGCTACTAATGGGTGGTACAAATCTTGTTGTATCTCAATCTTTCTAAATGTACCTACAGTAAATGTCACATTGAAATCAGCTGCCAAGGTCTTTCTGTTGTAGCTTTGGCCATATTTCCTTTTTTATGGATTGTTGTTTTAAATGACTAATAGCTTAATTAATTAACTGTGCTTTGCTTACAGTCTTAATGGGGCTGTTTGTCATTGTTTGGGCCTGGACCTTTAGCACCAATTAAGTCACAGCGTTTACACACTCCGCTATTAATTATAATGGGACAATATTCAGAAATTCAAGTCATTCTAGGGTAATGTAAACAACATATTAGTTTTTCGGTTTAATGAATGATGCCATGGTTTTGAATGTAGTATTAAAGGTCCCATGTCATGCTTTTCCGGTTATTACCCGTCCCCTTGTGTGTTATGAAGGTTTTTCTGCATGTAAACAGTCTGCAGAGTCAAAACCCTCAAAGTACACCCTGTAGCGACTAAAACTCTAACACAGAAAATACCTCCCCAAAACGCCTCGTTGAAGATACGNCACACACACACACACACACACACACACACACAGGTAGCTCAATAAATCACAGCAGACAGAATGGGAGTAATGAGGTGGCTAGCTGTTAGCGCTCTGTAGAGCAGGCAGCACCTAGCTAGGTAAGCACTAACACGCAGTACTCCACATAGAGTACTGTGTGTGTGTGTTTAGCTTCATCAACAACAAAACTACTGAGTGAGCACAAAACTTATTTGTACAGTTATCAGGTTTAACAAAAATACTGTTTTATAAGGTCTGAACAAGTTTTTTATGTATTAAAAAAATAAAATACGCTTTTCTGGTTCTTTACCGAATATGGGACCAAAAAAGATGTTTAGTATAAAGGCTGAAAACACTGCTCTGGGCCAGGATATAGTCTGACACATAATCACAATTCACTTCTCAAGATCAAGAATCACAAGATTGCCGTGTTGATTAGTGCATTTTAGAGGCAAGCTGTTTCCCTGTTTCAAGTCTGCATGCTAAGCTAATCGACAGCTAAACGTTGGTAGCCTACCTTTTTTCAAACACTTAATGTATCACTGCGGATTGAAACAAAGCAGCTTGTCTTATGTTTAGTAAAAATGAAAATGGTTTAGGTTTGGCCCAATTTAGTGTTATCCATCTTCTAATCTAATTATCTGCAAGGAGGCAAATACAAAGAAAAAGAAAATGGATATACTGTTTGTTTATCTTGATCAAATATTGATGCAAATTTCAGGTATCGGCTCTTTAATAAAGTTGTTATGATGAGCTCATTAAACCTGCTGTCATTCCGCAAACAAATGTGCACACACACACACACACACACACAAACACAGTTTGTTTGTTTGTGTGTCCGTGTGAGTGTATGTGTCCGTGTGTCCGTGTGTGCGTNGATCAAATATTGATGCAAATTTCAGGTATCGGCTCTTTAATAAAGTTGTTATGATGAGCTCATTAAACCTGCTGTCATTCCGCAAACAAATGTGCACACACACACACACACACACACACACACACACACACACACACACACACACACACACACACACACACACACACACACACACAAACACAGTTTGTTTGTTTGTGTGTCCGTGTGAGTGTATGTGTCCGTGTGTCCGTGTGTGCGTGCGTGCGTGCATGTGTGCGTGTGTGCGTGCGTGTGTCTGTGCGTGTGTGCGTGCGTTCTCTGCAGGTTTCCAAACTAATCTTTTCCTGACGTAACAACATGCTGCTTCTCAATCTGCCCACTGTTGGAGTCCTGGCACACAAACACACACAATCGCAGTGTTTAGTAATGCTGTCAGGTTCTATAAATAGGTAAAATTGATTTGCGTGGCGGAGAGTGTGTTACAGTAGTATAAATGTACCTTAACTGTAAAAATGGACAATGCAAACTAAGACACTGCTGTGCGTGTGGGCTGCACACACAGCTTCAGTACAGTCTACAGTCATTCTTGCATCCTAATGACACTTTAACCATTTTTACCAGTAAGTTATAAAAGCCTATGAGTCTGTTTTTATGGCCAAACAACTACTCTGAGGAGCCTAACATAACACTTTTACAGTCTGTTAGCTGGTCAGTACAGCCTACCAGCAGGCCAATCTCTGCTATTGGTCCAAAGACATCAGTTGTGTAGTCGTGTATGGAATAAATCCACCTCTTTTTCTGTGAATTTTCACGATCCTACCAGCCAAAAAATCCATTGAAATGCACAGAAGCACACATCCTTTCTCCTTATTAATCCAACCATCAACCTAACGTTGATTACCCACATGTCCAGAGACCACTACACCACAGATTCTGGCCAACCCGCTTCGCCAATTTAGCTCACCAACTGCATTCACCCAAAGCTCAATATGATTGTTCAAAATCAATCGGACCACAAATGGAAACCAGAACGACTCTCTTACCAAAATGTATTCCTGTTAAATACAAATTCAGCATTAATATACAGATATCTGTCTGTAAAGATTAACAGTTAGTAGTACTGTCTACCAGTTGGCTAATGGTCTCCATTGTGGGTAAGTATTAACCTATGACTAGTTTTGCTATGTAGTTATTCTTCTTCTTGCATGTGAATGTGTGACAGCTCCCTTCTTCTGCCTTCAACATAAAAATCTGCTTTAATTAAGTTGATCAATGTTAATTAGACTTCCAAACAAAGAGGTACTGAAAGGAAACCTTTTTTGCTAACAAGAAAGGAAAGGACAAAGTAAGGACATCTTGGTCACTTCAAATGGATTTAGAGATGGCAGCACTGCAATCAGTTTCCAGGTCACAAAGGAACAGTAGTAAAGACGGAGGGAGGGAGGAAAAGAGAAAAGAGGTAAGGGGGGAAAGGTAGAGGTAGGAGGGAGGAGGATTGTTTTCGTGTGAACTGCAGGGGGCACTACAGTCAAGATGATCAGGTGTCACCATCACACACACACACACACACACACACACACACACACACACACACACACACACACACACAGATAGCTTGTCATACTGTCACCTATGTGGTAATTAACAACATCTCCGTGGCAGAAAGTCAGAGCCAACCCTGCACGATTCGGAATGTGTGTGTGTCAGTCGGATTGATCCGACTGATTATTGGGTTTGTAAAATAACAGAAAACAATAAAGAATTCAATCACATTTTTCTAAATCCCTTCTTAAGTTGCAGGTCAAAAAAGGGTCCAAAACCAACAAATAATATACATTTAATATATAAGACAAATAGAAGAGAGGACCTGGAGCCATCAAATGATTATGTTTGAAATATTAACTAATGGATGTAATAATTAAAATACCTGCAGAATATTTCTCTTTAAATCAGTTTTGCAGCTCTGCGTTTAATGTGGTTCAACAGAAAGATGTGGGAAAATACTGACAGGCTACGAAAGGGAATCCTTTACTTAAGTGAAAGTAGTAATCCATCACATACATTAAAAGTACAACAATGCTCATTATACTGAATGGACACATGCAAAGCTATTATCCACCACAGCCGGGTCAACTGTCACTGGTGGACATAACTCAAGTACCTGATTTAAAGGTTAGAAAAACGACCATAATGGAAAAACACTCTTCAGGGCTTTCCTGTGATTTATATGTACAAAAATGTGATGCTTTCTGGTGAAGCTCTGCATATATAATTTAATTACATATGTCATACATTTCTATTTAATATATTATCAATAAAACATCCAATGCAATTCAATTTACCTGACAGCTCAATTTACCTGACAGCTCAATTTACCTGACAGCTCTTGCAACCGGTTACTTAACAGATGAATATATACAAAGGCGCTTTTAAAGTATATCACTCATTTTTACTGGCTGCTTTTACTTAAGGGAAATGTATAGGTGTTTCTTTATCAGTGTTAAGGTTTCATTTGAGGGTTTTCACTTTATTATTTTCTATTTTTGTCTAGTTTTACTTTACCAGATGTATAGGATGTATTGTACTCTATTTAACTGACAGTATACGTTCATGTTCTATATAGATTTAAATTAGCTCATAAGACATACTTTTATTACTTATGTAGGAGATCTGAACACTACACTACCACTATTTATTTACTTGATTATTTCCATGTTCTGCCTTTACTTAACATTTCGAAATATATACTTTTAAAAGCAAATTCAGCAAAAATCAGCTCATGCTATATTACACTTTCAACTGATAAAACGTATATTTATTGACTTCAAAATTCAGCAGAGAAACACAGTCAGAAATGTCTTATGAATACCAAAACATGGATGGACTGAAAGGAAAAGCGACACGTAAAAAGATGAAAACACACACCGGACAGACGGACACAGTCTGTTAAAAGCATATACTGTTGTTTTGTATTTACCTTTAACTAACAGAGAAAAGAGAAAAGAAATAACACGAGTAAAACAATTTTTTAAAAAGGGAGTAAAAGAGACAGAAGAAGAAGAGGAGGAAGGTGACTTACCGGAGGAGGAGGTGATGGATGATGAAGAGAGTCCTGTAGGTTTGAAGAGCTGAACTCACTCACTGCTGCCAATCACTAATCAATGAGTCTACTACAACACTACAGGTGTGTGTTTCACCTGACTCAGAGTGCACGGTTTTTTTTTGGTGGATCACAACATCGACCGTCCATCATCAAGTATCCTGCACACTGACCACCAACTCCGGGAGAGCAGAGCCGCGCGCTCTGCGTTACACCGGGAGCAGGGCGGCGGGGCTGCGCATGCGCATCACACAAAGAGAGAGCGATAGGGAGAAAGAGAGAGAGAGAGGGCATCCTCTATTTTGAAAAATAAATGAAAAACTTAAAACATTACTGGGGAAAATGAGAGCTGCATTCTCGCATGACAGTTTGAGAGAATCAGACTAACCTGCTGTATTTACAGGTATTTTTATATATTTTATTTGTATGTTCTTATTAATGTATGATATTTACTACAGTACCAGCATTATCCTGCACAATAATCAATTACTCACCTTAACTTTTTCTGTTTTTTAATTATAGTATTTTTATGTATAGATGTCGTAATCGTACTTTGGAAATACTGTATGTCATTATGGCCATTCCAAAAAAAAAAATTGAATTGAGAGAGTGAGAGAGAGAGAGAGAGAGAGAGAGAGAGAGAGAGAGAGAGAGAGAGAGAGAGAGAGAGAGAGAGAGAGAGAGAGAGAGGTTTCTGGTTGAATTGAATTCCAGGTTTTGCTTGGCAAACAAAGGCAAACACCATCTATTTTTAACTATAAATACTGGCTGCAATGGAGACATCGTTTTTTACAGTGTTCAGTCCTTTTTTTACCAGTTTATCTCCCTGTCTCTCTTTCTGTATTTACTGTCAACTCACCTGTTCATGACGTCAAGAGGTATCAGGTTAAAACCTTAAAGGATCATCACGCCATTTCCTCCAGCCAGAGCTGAAACTGTAGTACATGGAGAGTGGCGTACTTAGATACTCTGTTACAAGAAAAGTCATGCATTCAAAATGTTACTCAATCAAAGTATTCATTATGCAAAAGGGGTTTTACCTTTAACTGATTGGTTCTTTTTAGGAGACGCGGAAATTACCAGATTACCAGACACCTGAGACATTTCACACTACCACTCTGAGAGAGACATCTACCTGTCTGTCTCTCTGAAGCTCAATAATGTTGTCAACCTCGAACAAGCCCAACACACGCACGCACGCACGCACGCACACACGCGCACGCACACACACACACACACACACACACACACACACACACACACACACACACACACACACACACACACACACACAACAACAACCAGCGCTTGCTCCAAGGCCGGGTGCAGGCGTGAAAAAGCTGTTGGGCATCAGTTAATGGAAAACTGTAAATTCCAGGCATCCATTTTAAAGACAGCACCAGGAGAACACTTATTTATTTATCTATCTATTCATTCATTTTTTTTTAATCCAACTTCAATTTTCCTCTACAGTGGTTTTACTAAGATTGTAAATGCAAGCAAACTCACAGAGCCGTCAACATAGCTGGATTTATTAACGTTTTGGAAAGCTGGCTATCAGTGAGAGATAACCAACATGTAGAGCATGGTTCAGTGTAATAACTTTTTTTTCCTCCTTCAAAATCAACTTTGCAGTCTGCAGCCACCTTGTATAACCATGTATGTAAATGAAAAATGTATCTTTTTTTTTTGTCATCTCGCATCGGGCTTATGACGCATTGTCAGTTTGTATGTTGGCGTCAGGCGTGACTGTGACATCAAGTCAAGCTTTATCTCCAGGGACCCGGCAGGGAGTGAGGAGAAGAGGATCAGGCTGTCTGAAACGCTGTCTATTATTTTCAGAAATCTCATTTAGATACATTCTTCCTTATGAACATGTGTCACACCTTTTAATATAAAAAAACTGTTCATTGTAGGGTTACTCGCAAAGTAGCAGCATATCGTTTTTGAGACAAAGAGCGCACATTGAAATGTAGTGTTTAAGGACAGATTCTACCTCGTCTTATATTTATTTAATTACATTGTGAAAAAAATCATCTCTGCCACATCTCTGAATTATTATTTGTTAAATGTTGGCTCATACAGATTCACTGCGAGCTGAAAGTGACACCAACATGCCTGTGTGACTTGTTTTCCTTTATTTTAACTGTAATACTTCCCATGTCAAACAGGCTTATTGTACAATCAGATTAAATGACAGGCAAAAATAGTTTTGTGTGCAGTTCAAACCCAGAAAAAGGGCTAAATGTACAGTGCCTCCAATGTCTGTATGCATGGGGTTTATGTATGTGTGCTTGTGTAACCACCTGGTCTCTGGGTGATCTCAGAACACACCAGGAGCTCCACTACTTCCTGTTATGTCACTCCAGACATTTCTTATTTGGTTCTTCTCTCTGTGCCTTAATGATTCCAAACGTCTCAAGATAGGAACATACTTCCCATAGCAAATTCAGATCCACTTTTTGAAAAGGCCTTATATGCACCGATTCTAAAATTAGCTTCACATTCACTGCTTTGGAGTGAGTCCACTGTAGAATTTAAAGACGGTTGTAACCGAAAGTTTGTAACCGAAAGTTTGTAACCGAAAGTTTGTAACCTGCGCCTTCATGAAGAACAGTGGTTGTTACCTTGAATTCATGTCAGAATAAAGATGGTAACACGTTTTCGCGTCAAAATAGGTATGGAAATGACCATAGAAACTTGTCAAACTCCTTCTATCAAAATACATATTAGGCTTCAAACAATTACCCCACGACATGGCTAAACCCTAACCCTGTGGAGTTTTGAGGAACAAAAAGAACCCAGCATATTTAACGGTTATAGCCACTACAGGACTACAGGACTAAAGGAATAAGTGTTGCTAACTGTGCATTGTGTCATAAACCTTACTTATAATGATGTAAATACGGGCGGGACACTTGTCGTGATCGGTTATGAATTGTTTATTCTAGATTGAGCCTTGGTTATTCTAGATTGAGCAAGCAGCAAAAGAGTATTCGTGTCAGACTGAATAATGCACAGATCCACAGAGCTGACTAGACTCCCAGCGAGGTCGGTCATTGTTATAGCAGCAATAGATGGCAACCAGCTCCACAAAGAGCTGAAAGTCGGTGGATTCCGAGTTGCCACCGAACAGCATCCCGCTCACTTGACGATAGCCGTGCTCCTGGGAGATGTGCAGGAAGCTGGGTGTAGTTTGTCATCAGCTCTCCTCTCCTCCCTGATTCTCTGCAGGCTGAAAGATTCAGGCCAGCTCCTCTTTCGCTAATGACTAGCGCAGATGTTCAGCTGTCCTCCCAAGGAACACTGAAGGGCACAAGGACATCCTCAGCCAGGCCGCTGGTCAATGACACCAAAGCTTACTTATCTTCTACTCTAGCTGCAGTGCTGAGAGTAAAACATAGTACTCACAGCACTGCTGACCATTTCTTAGCAACTGAATGTGTTTCCTATATAAAAGCTTGCCCCTAGCCCAAGGATTAATGTTCAAATTGGATGATTGTGCAGCAAGGGAGGTAGACGGGCACCTTGTTCCATTTTTCTGCAGGGAACTTGAGGCCTGTCAGCTGTAAACAAAAGTGTTAACGCCCAAAGTTGAACGTAATACATCTTTAGTTTGCTCTAAAGTGAGAGTTAGTTCTGGATACTGGATCCAAAAACCTATCCAGGGTGTCTTCGGAAATTTGAAACTGCTTTTACATGTTGAGGAGTGTGACTGGTAAACCCATTGGTGCGCCATTAAACTAAAACTAGGAATACTTGAATTAGATCCAAGACAAAGCACTTTTAGAGGGGAGATTTTGTGAAATTAGGGTCCAAACATTTTTGCTCAAAGACAAACAAATACAGCTTGCCCAGGTATACAAAGTGAACAGAATGTGGAAGTGGCTTAAAGTAGCATTCTTCAAAGAGCAACTCCCCTCGTTGCAAGAATAAGTCAGATTCTATAGAAGTCTATGAGAAAATGACCCTTCTTCTCTCTTTATTTATTACGATGGTAAAGACCTCCTGACGAGTTTATGGTCTCGATCAATAGTTTCAAGTCGTTTCCAATACAGTATGATATCCATCCTGTGAATAGAGACAGGTGGAGATTCAGGGAGGGGCTACCTTGTGATTGACAGATTAGCAATCTGTATGTCGGTGTCCAGTGCGGACTGTATTTTTTCATCTTCAACATCTTTTCACATTGGGTGTTTTCAGTTCACTGCTGAAACTTCATTTTAGTTGTTTTTAAATATGGCTTGTTTAGCATTCAGTTGTACTTAGCTGGACACTCTCCAGTCACTTATTGTTCCAAAACAATAAGATTGTGACGGCCAAAACAAAGTCTAACATCTTGGCACATTTCCTTTTTTGAAACCACTTTTATTTTGGGTGCAAGGTACAAACTAGTCTGGACTTGACGTACTACTGCACCTTGATTGAAAAAGAAAAGCCACATTCAGATGTAGGTAACCAGTTATTCATATACAATTGTGACAGACCAACAACAGAATGACCTGTTTAGCTGGATGGGTAATGTATGCTTAACTTCAAAGGTGTGTGTGACATCAAAGATAATGTTTTTGTCTTTCTTCTCGTATCTGTACGCATGCTGTAATTGTTTTTCCTGATTCCTTTAGAGGAAAGTGGGGATAGGTTTTTTTCTTTTTTTGAAGGATGTGGTTCTCTAAAAGGTTACAGTGCCTGCTGCGTCAGTGAATGCCACCACCATTACTTTCTCTGTCCTTGTGCTTTGCCACATTTTACTTTTTCTTTGTTGTGACAGCAGCAGAACAGTGCTCTGTTAACTGCAGTTTAAATCTGAAAGTCAAGTCAGTCACACACTGACTGACCAGAGGCTTTTCAAACTGTGTGCATGTATTCCAGTCAGTACCATGTTAAACAGGCACAACCCTACCCTGCTATTTACATTTTAAATACCTAGTAAACAGGAGTTTATCTTTAATTCTGAGAGTCGTTATCCCTTCAAAAGCTCAGAAAAGAAGCATCCTTCAGTTTTTTGAATCCCTTGAGGACTTGAGGGAGAGAATTTGTCTGGAATTTGTCGGTTCATTCAGGCCCCAGATTGAATCCTGAATCTGCTGCTTGTTATTACAATAGAGCACTCAGCATGCAGAAAGGGCCTCTCCTGCTCGAGCTCTTAATGGGACTTAAAGGTGGAGAATGCAGCACTTGGTCTGTCAGCCTTGGCACTTCACCGTGTTATTCCTTCATCTTTCTCACACACACACACACACACACCTTTCTCCTCTCCCCTGGAGACTCCTCTGTATGAGGCTAGACATACACGAAGCAGCGAGGCGGCCTCAGCGCTACAAGGTGAACTATTCCCCGGCACGTGTTATTATTAATAACTGCCAGAGAGAAGGGTCACCCAAGACAACTCCTTGAAAAGAACCGCGGGCGAGGCAAGTAGGCCGCAGCTGGGTGTGTTGTAAAACAATACACCCCTTCCCCCTGAGGAGACGTGCTGCTTAAAGCAAGAATAATGCATGGAGGAGAGAGGGGAGAGTCGGCGCTGGCACATTTTTCGGCCGTGAAAAATTAAGATGTCACCACCTGGCGCTTTTAAGCATACCTTTACCACTGAGCTGAAGGTATTAGAATATGAATAGGTCAGGGCTATAACTTTGAACAACCCTTTCTCCGCGTCCCTTTTTTTTCACCGCACCTCTGCTTTTATCGTTAAACTTCTGATGGCAGTGTTAAATCTAAAAAGGGCTCGCCAGCACAGAGCCACCGGGGGGGGGGAGCATAAATGAAAATGGGAGAAATGCTAATCACCAGTCAAATTATGGGACATAGTTAGTGGAATTCATGGGGGTTTAATAGCCTTCTCAGCTGTGCAGCACTGCACAAATACAGTGTGTGTGTTTAAGGTTTGGAAAGCGTGGTCTAAATGTCGGCAGTTACGAGTAAATACAGTTCAAAGCAGGACAGTATTTTGCAACCTGGAATGGCCTTACAACACAACTCATACTGAAATACAGTATATCTGAATGCCACATGTTCCCGTTTCTTTTAGATTTCTTTTAACAGAGAGATATATGTGACTTCAATTTCCTTCCTCTAACCTTTTCATGAGAGGCCTCACTCAGTTTGCATGCATTACAAATCCGGCTTCAACATCCTACATCACTACAGCACAACTCAGACCTCCATCTCTCCAAATGAAATTGGTTTTGGAGGGGTCAGAGTTCACAGAGTGGTCTATGTCCTGATTTGATCTGATCTGTGCTGAGGAATAGAATGGGGGTAATTCTCCCCCGATGAAGCTATCAGACCTATAGCTTCGTATTTCTATTCCACCGCACGAAGGTCTAAAATTGTTGCATTACTTTTTTTTCCTGTTTGTTTTGGGGATTTGGAGAAAATGTGTCCTGCTGCAGTGAGTCATCTCACACAGTTATTGAGAGGAGAGTCTGACAGTTCAGCCTGTTAGTCAGAGAGTTGATCTCAAAGATTGTCTGAGGAGAAAAACCCCTACATAATTTATTTTGTTAACTCTTAGATCCCTCAGATGACAGTTGATCCTTCCGAGGAAACCGATTTGGGCTTTATTTTATTTTCCTGTTTTATTAACAGTCCCATGTTCAAAATACCCTTGGTTTTTATGTACATGATATCACTTAAAGGTAGAGTTTTCTGAAGTTTAAAAACCTGAGAACTGATAGATTAACCAGGTTATTTGAAAGCTTTCCCTGTCTATTCATTTAATTACCTGGTAAATGTGACCATGTGTCTGATTCCATCACAGACATAATGACTGATGTTATGGTCGGATAACACACATTTATATCCGACTTAAGTAAAATACTGAAACCCAATGTCTTAACTGCTGAAACACAAGCAGTCACACATTCAAACAACATAAAAAAACCAGTAGGTTAGTCAAACTCTCTGTTGTAAACAACGATCGCAGTTTTCAGATCCACTTCCTACTTCAACTTCTCAATAAAGTTGGACTTCTTTTCCGTTTGATTCATTAAGAGGTCAACATATCTGGATAAAGAGATGGTTTGATCCTCTCTTGGCTGATAAGACTTGAATGTCCCTCTATCCTTAAAACATACTGTATCCAACCATCTTTAAGAATATACCTTATTTTCTCAGTGTTGCCATGGACTTCTATTCCATTGTTACTATGGAGCCTTCTATCTGTCATTATCCTGTAGGTCATGCTTAACTGTGCCATGAATATCCTAGCTTACGATCCACCCAAACCTGATCGTATTTCTGTGTGTATGAGATCCTCTGAGTGTGTTGCCTCCCGTCTGGCCCTGAGGCCGGCGGATACACAGCCTCCGCTCTGTGTTTCATCAGTGGGCTTATCTAATTCAGTGTCCCAAACACATCAACCAGGGTAATGAAAAATTCATTGAGTCAGTTACTTTGCGCAATTGAACACATCCATCATCTCCCGATGCTTTGTAATATTGTAAATCATGTGACTGTCCCTGTCATGAACCCGCTCTGACCAGGCAGACCTCTTTGTAATGAATATTGACTCGTATTGCTTCAAATTCACTCGAGCAAATCAAGCCTTTAAAATGTGTAAAACCCACCGTCGCCCTCTCTGGTCACGGGCACCAAAAGTGTTGGTGTTTAATTTTTTTTTTCATTACATTTTCATACAGTGTAGAAGTGGATGTTGGTAACTCCATTACCTGCTGACTGGACTCGGGCTAAATTTAACTTCCCTTCACAGTGGGAGCTCATTTGGATTTCTCTCCTCATCCCAACTATTTGATATCCTCTCTCCTTCCAGATTAACCTTTTATGGCCCTAATAAACGGTCTATATTGACATCAAAGGGATAGGAAGATGGCGCTCGGCCTTATGGGAAGGGGAACACGGGCCTTCCTGAAAGAACCTAAGCACAGCTCCCCTTCTCACGGAACAGTAATTGTGCCTGTCCTCTCCGAAATTATGCTCTTCTTTGTCTTTTTAATTAAACTCAAGTGCAGTTTGGAGGCTATTTGACCTTTGCTGGCCCCTCTTTATGGGGAGTGCCGCAGGTCATTTCCATGCATATATTAATGGCTCACCCTCCTCCCTTTTCCTCTTAGGCAATGATCCACGAGGCTTTACAGATTAAGGAGAGGTTCAGGTCCCGAGTATTGCCCGTTTTTAATCTGCTTTGCAGGAAGTTCTTTGATAGAGGAGAAGCAAAATGTTTTAAATGTTGGTTAAAATAGTTAAGGGAAGGTGTGTTTTATGTGATTGTGTTTATCTGTTTTCATGATTAACTTCCTGAACCCTGATTTGCCCCTTTAATTTCCTCTTTAGAATTAAGAAAACAATTCATATTGTCTTGTTTTTTTTGCGAGACCATTTTGCAGTGAGAATCAGAGTTGAGCTAATTTACTAGCCTACATGTGTACAAGGGATTTGTTTTGTTTCGGCAATACAAAAATTAAGTATAAAATGAGATATATTGTCTGTAATTTCCAAGTGCCAACGCAGCGAGGCCTTAAATGCTTTACATTTCATTCCCTTTAGTATATTTACGTAAAGTAAAATGTTTTATCTCTTGAAAGAATCAAAATGGAAAGAATTTTAAATCTTAAAATCAATTTTACGAACCTCTGAAAACAGGAAGTGCACTCAAATTCCCAGTCACCGTTTTGAAGACATGACCTTGTTGTGGCACTCTCACAAAATATATCCTCCTTACATATTTAGTATGCTTTGAAACTCTAAGATGTGATCCATAATGTTGGTTTTGTAACAATTAGAAATGACCATAACACATCCTGCCTTAGTCAAAGGGCTCATAACCTCATCCTTAAATAAAATAAAAGCATTATTTGATGTGTTAGTCTCATCCCTTCTGCCCTTTGTTGTGATTTGTTGTCATGTGTAATGTTGTGTGTAAGTGAAGGGACCTCTGCGGTCACTGCCTCTGCAGCCCGGCCCCATGCCTTCGCCTGGAACACACCGCAGCCACATATTTGGCTCGCCCCTCTCTTCTGCAGGCATGTGAGAGTATGATAACAGCCCTGCTGGTTGACACACAGTGATATGCAGCCCCCCTCCCCTCTTCAACCCCCACAGGCTTTGGCATTGGTTTTGTTTTGTTTCAGGGTTATGTGTTTGGGAATAATCCACAGCCTGTATACAATCGCACTCTCATAGTCAGTCCAAAAACAGACCCAAAAAAACCTCTGGAAAGTTGAGTGGTGGGGGCATGGAACCTGTGTGATGCCTGAAAGCGAAGGCAACCCTCTCCCCCGTGAACCTGCCCTCCTCTCTGTTTTCAACTATTGATGCTAAATTGCTCCAAGTGACAAAAGCAGATGTGTTGTGGCAGGTGAGATCAAATGCGGCCATGCATGATTAATGTGGCCTGCCGGAGCAGATGAGGGTATTTTTTGTGGTGGAGAAGAGGAGGGAGATTTACAGAGAACGGGATAGAACACCTGTTAGACAAACACTCCCCCTCTAGTATCTCCTTTAACCTCTACATGTGTGTGGAAGTGTCTGTGTAGTTCAGTGTCGATTCAGACCGACTTAGATGACTGGAAGCAGTTTAGAGACCAGATCTCAGGTCTGGGATCAGCTGAGGCCAATAAGGCTGGGGGTGACGAGGGCCGCTGCTGCAGCTTCAGAGAGCTGCTGATTTTGCCGGAGGGTTCCACACACTCACTGGGGGGGTCCAGTGATCGCTGTGGGCTGAGGACTCAACAGGAGGTGGTTTAGTAGGAGCTCTGAACAATTAGCAAGTCCAGTTCGACTCTACTCTATTACCCTATACTTCTCACTTGATTTATTACCTTAGATCATTGTACATTTATTATGTGTTTTATGTTCTCAATATAGTTTTAAACCTTCTTCTACAGGATATTCATTTTGTATATGGTCCCATTAAGAGTAAATCAACCTTAATGCTCTAAGGCATGGCAACCTTGCGTCTCGTTAAACCTCCTTTCAAAGTGTGTTTTCAATTGATGAAAGTTTCGTAACATTCTTGTCATCTAAATATTTCTTGTTTAGTGTTAAATTCTACTTAACTCCCCCTCTTGTGTTACTTAAACTCAAGGGTAAACTGGTAGTTCACAAACAAATGGATGACGTCAGTGTTTATATCCACTTCCTGTATACGGTCTATGATTCACAGACAGAAAATGTACTACAGTGAGGCTAAGGTAGATTTGAAAGTGCTGTTTAAATGGACCTTTACACTGCTAAAAATGTTACTGTCGACACTCATGCTCATGTTTTTTGGGGCTTCTTTAATGTCATCAAAGTGTTCCTATAACAATAAAACACTTTTTTTAAGTAGAACTCTGAATGCAATACTTGTAATGGACTATTTGTATACCATCATACTGCTACTCTTTCCTAAAAACGAATAGCAATCTACTGTTCTCTTACTTTTTCTGAATTGTTTTACTTTTAAATTTGGCTGAAACACTGAGGGCATGTCCTATGATAGCAGACGTCCCGCTCATGTCAGAGGTGGTCTTTAACATTGGGGAGGTCACCTCATATTGTTAATGGAGCTGGAGTCAAGCTCGGTCATGGAAGCGTGCAAGCAGCCCGTCTGCATGCGTGAACCTGAGCTGCTCAGCTTTCCAGCAATTAGAGTGGTGGTGTGTGCAGATGAGGCAGTGTGTGTGTGTGTGGATGTGGTGGGCTTCAGCCAGGCCTTCTGTGCCACCCCTGGTTAATGAGGCCTTTATGGAGATGAAGTGGGGGTGCGGGAGAAGAGGACGCAGAGACGAGTGCGAGCAAGGGAGACTGGAGCTGGCTGCAGCTGTTAGAACAGTGAGTGTGGAGAAGGGGGGGGGGGGGCAGGGGCAGTATTGTGGAAAACAGGATTTCAAAATGCTGATTGGTTGGTGTCAGCCCCACTTACAGGCGTTATTTGGATGGTATAGGCAGAGCTGTGAGGCCTGCGCTGAACCCCTGAGCGACTTCTCAATTAGTGGGCGGCCTAGCGTAACTGCCAGACACACTATTGTGCACCCTCCCCCCCCTCCCCCCCAACAACACCACCACCACCCGATCCTTGATCCAGCCGCCGCCCCCAAGGCCGCATGTCGACAGCCAGATCTCCACGGTGATCAGCGCAGGTCAAGTTATTCTGGCGAGAACACGCTTAGATAGAATCCGGTTGTAAACCATCTTTTGGAAAAGCACTGAAAGAACTTCTCGGCTTGTTGCGAAAGCTTTGCGAACATATTACAATGTTTCTGATGTAAGCGCAGTGCTCCGAACGGGGGAGTGTGTTGCTTTGTGATGCGTCCAACCTGAATCTCTGTGATAACACGCGCCACAATGAGGAGGGAAAGAGCCCGGCTTGCGTAACAGAGCTGAGCCAGTCTAAGTCACCGTGCTACGCTTGTGTAAAATGAGATGTAAATGCGGCAATTTTAACAGCCTGAGTTATTCATGAGGAAGCCAAAAGAAAGAGACGAATGCTAATGCTACATACTGCTTTGCCCTTGGCCAGTGCACATCAACAAACAAGTCACTCCGCAAAGGAATTAACAACTTCATTAAGTTACCTGACAACGTTTGCACGTCTTGTCCCGCACCTCGTCTGCGCTGCCTTAAGGGCCCAACATCCATTTTTTTAGACTTGAAATGTGATAACGCATCATCTCAGGATGTTTGTCCAAGCAAGGACCCTGAAAACTGAAAGAAGTCCGTCAGGCCAGATCCATACAAAGACTCATTATTGAGAAGACATCCAATCTATAATTGGTTTTGGAGGTATAAAAGAATCAATGTGTTGCTGAGGTCACGCCTGCCTCTTGTATATCTGATGTGTATCTGAGTACATGCTGGTGAAAGGCTGGAGGACACAGCACTGCAGACGGGCTGCTGCTCGCTGCATTGATTGCACCTTCCGCCAGTTTTCCATACGATTTTAATCTTTGAAATGCTAAAGAGGCAATCAAAGCGATCTGCAGCCGTGCTGTCAGAGCAGCGTCCATGTGTCAGTCTGGTGATTTCTCAGCCACCTCCGCTGCATTAAGAAGGCCTGATCAATGGGTGGGAGGGCCGGGCCTTCTGCCTGCACACACACAGAGGTGGTGAGCTGCAGAAATCATCCTGCCAGCAGACTTCAACACGTCCCAAAATAACAACTCTGCTTCATTTTTAGAGGATCTGACAATGTGCAGATGTAGCGCTAGATTTCTTTGATATTTTCTGCTATTAAAAAGATGAAGTCGTTACACTTAAAGCATGTGGAAATGAAGGCAAGGATAGCTGCATTTAGCATCAGAAGTAAAGACATTTTTAGGATGAATGACCATCCTTTATCCTTTAATTTTAAACAAAAAAACACCACAGTTTTGATAACTGAATGTCAAAAGAGAAGTTTTAAAAACACCGAAGAAATTCAATGTTACTGCTCGCGTAGAAACCGATACAACAAATTGTCCCTGAGTTTTTAGTAAATAGTCATAGAGATAACATTTGGGACGATGTTGGAAAGTACCAACTCATCATATAGAAACAGAACGCTCGGTTTCTTTAATAACAGTCAGATTGGGTTTGGTTTTCTAACATGGTCAAAATTATTAAAATCACATTGGAACAAAAGTGACATTGACTTTGAACTAATCATTTCTGCTGTTAAATACTTTTAACGTTGGTTTATAGCTCAAGGAATATCTAGCAAATGGATGTTACGAAAGGAAAATAATTCGAATGGTCGGTGTGGTGTTAATGATTACAAATGTGATGTATTGCATATTGAGATCAGCTTACACAGCGAGTAGAAGGTAAAGAGCACTCAGCCTTGAGAAACCCACCCATGAGAAAACTCATGTCGGGGAAGCATTTATTCTTAACTCCATTTACACAAAGCACAGTTGGCTTTGTGGTTTGACTTGACAAGTGGTCTTAATGATGGTTTTAGTCATGCTTTCTTGCTCATGATGTCAGAGTTCTCCCCCAGCTGCTCCTAACACAAACAGTTAAAAAGTTGCTCTGCTTCAGTGCTACAGAAAGCTTTTCAGACTTTAATGGTTTTCCATATTTGGTTTTGGCCAGACCTGGGGCTTTTGTAGGCTCTCGTTAAATTAATTGGCTGCACTTTGTCCATTCATTCTCAAGATCTATTTTGTTCCACAGATTGCCTGGCTTCATTTTCACACATCTTTGCCTCATCACCACGATTTCAGAACGATAAAGAGCCATTATACCTCAGGAAGTGTAGGAGTTGTTTCCTTAATGCCTCACTGTGATACCCAGATGTACTTAATACAGCAGCTTTTGATACTTAATGATGAGCCTATTTAGACGTTCTAACAGTTTGGATGCAGAATCTATTGAACATAAAACTTAATAAAGTAGCATCCTTGTATCGGTGACCTAAGACATACATTTCACTCATCATCATTCTTTCTTTTTATTACTAGGTTTATAATTCTATTACAATGCTTGAAATTTCAGTCAGTAAATACTACAAAAAACAATAAATCCCCCATAAAGTTTCTAGTCAGACACTTGGTTGCTGCTAACTGAGGGAAAGAGCAAAAAACAATGTAGTGTCCTCAAGAATAAAATATATTGTATCCACCAATTTGACTTGAAGGACAGAAGAAGCCACAGCATTTATTCCAGAATGACTGTCAGGTGAAACATGTTGACCTTTTCCGGGGTAGATTGTTCTGATATTTCCTCTGATACATAGCAGATAAGATAATAAGAAAACCCAATAAATATGAAAAGATATTGCTGCTGACAGCTTGTGACAGTTGGCATGCAGACAACGGTGGGAATATTTATAATATTCCTATCCATGTCAGTGTTTCAACAATGTGTCAATCAGAGAGATTTCACCTGATGGACCATGTGTCATGTCTAAATCTTGCAGATCCTGATTCGTAGGTGTAATACAATATTTAAGCTCTGGTTGTTTGGGGTTGGAATCATTCAGATGCAACACATTTATTTGATTTCAAAGATATGTTTAAGGAACAATAATTCCACCTATGAAGGTAAACTACACTGGACAGAATCTGACCCTTACAAGCCACGAGCCAGGACACTAGTTGCTTTAACATAACTCGTTTCCTATTTGGCAGTAGTTTTAAATGTCAGAAATGATATGATAAAGAAATGTGTATCTCCACACAGCTTCCACCTCAGTTAGCAGTTTAATGAAATAGCATGGCACATGGATGTTAAAATGTCCTGAAAGCACCCTATAATTGTTATGTTGTGCTTCGAAAAGCTTGGCTGCCATTAACCTCCCAACACAACAATTCACTTCACACGTCCAGCAATTACCTCGGCAATAAAGCCCCAGCTCGCAAATACGTGTGTTTCGAAGTTCCTGTAATTAAATTGGGCTTTTCACATGTAATCTGAAAATGTTATGGGGTCAAACTGAGAACCGGTATTCACGAGCAATTGA
Source organism: Notothenia coriiceps (assembly GCF_000735185.1). Classification (NCBI taxonomy): domain Eukaryota; kingdom Metazoa; phylum Chordata; class Actinopteri; order Perciformes; family Nototheniidae; genus Notothenia; species Notothenia coriiceps. The sequence goes on along the minus strand of NW_011369945.1, from coordinate 12,665,652 downwards.
GTCTGAAGGAGGGTCACACATATTGGAGGGTCTGGTTCCACCCAGCGCTTAATTGTCCCGATGAGAGGGGTCACTTTCCCTTATGGAGAGGTCAACAGTGGGTGCCTTTGTTTCCCAAAAGCACAGAAGGAATGTCATTTGATGGAATAAATAAAAGGCCTTCAACCACGATATAAATTAGCTTGTATTATATCCTGTACGATGTTGGAAGAAAGCCATTAACCAAACCTCTTGGTAGTCTAGTCATGCCGATATACAATTAAGCAACTCTACCATTTAATAAATAGCTTAAACCCACTCAAGCTGGCAAACTGACGTTGTTGATTTGTTGTTGGCTATTTTATATAGAGTTGTCGTTCTGCACTTGTCTTTCAGTATTTTATAAGCTTGTTCCAGTTCTATCTTTTCAAAAAATGCAAACAAACAATCCTTAAGGAATCACTGAAATACTGTATTTTGCCTTTTTTTTCATTTCCCTTAATAACAAGGCCATCATTTGGTTTCCATGAAGAACACAACACTGGTATTTTCATTTTAACTAAAATGCTTCAGTTCAGTCGCCCGGACACATCATTTTTTGGACCGTCCCCTCCAGTTGAGATTAGTTAAATTAGCTGTGAAGAGCAATGACTCTTGGGACTGTGCATGTTTGGTGCAGATAATTGCAGGGCTGGTATGCCACAGCCTGGCACTCAGCTTGGGATTGCAGGTGGGTTGGCGTGGGGAAGTGCCTATCGAACTGCACATCTGGCCCCTGCAGGGCTCGAAATCTTTCATTACACCCTCTTCAAAATGGACCCAAACACAGCACTGCCAAAAACGGTGCTGAAAGCTGGTTACTTTGTTTGAAACACTTTTTTTTTAATAGTTGTTTTGAGTGTATGGGCAGATGAACTTTGGTAAATTGTTACCAAGTACTATGTGATCTAACGGATGAGTAGATGTAAGGGTTAAAGATAAGGAATGGTGTCTTAATGGGTGAGGTAAAACATGTAATTTGATGGTAGTTACTCAGGACAGGACTGCCACCAGTAGTTTATCTCTTCTTCTCTCAGTTTCAGAGAAGCGTGGAGTGTTGTAATGTGGACTGGTGGGTGTTTTTCGACCTTTTCGAGGAGTTTCTATAGGAGCTAATTAGGTAGCACTCTGCAGCTGCTCTTCAGGCTGACAGTTCAGGGGAATGTTCCTCTGTATGGTCGGCAGTCTCTCAGAAAGCAGGCCATAATTCATCATTAGGATATCAGAGTCCAGGTGCAGATGAGAACTGATAGAGCCGGCAGCCAGGCAAGTCAGGGCACTCAAGGAGGAAAATCTTATCCCAGGACAATTCCCAGGTCATGCCCGTGGTAATTGAAATAATTTTGCCCCAGAGTTGTTTAATCACTGACAATCTCACACGCAGGGCGGACAAAATTGAGGAACGCACAAGTCTGATTACATTTGCTACCCTTAACTGTCTCCCCTCCCCCGACTGCGACAGTTCACATCAGTTCTTTAGATTTCTGCAACCCCTTCTGTTTCTGTGCTCTCCTGCTCATGTCAAGATTTTCTTGAGATGAAGCATTTATGGGCAACTATTTCTTGCCTCTCTTTTTTGGACACATTCTTGTTTGCACATCCAAACCATAAGCCTCTCACCGTGATTAAATTCCAAGTGGAACGCCGGGGTAGATCATCAAGTGGACAAAGCACGGTCCCCATTAAAAAAAAAAGCCTATGTTGAGATGCAACGAATCATTTGTCTGTTATTAACCCTGAGCCTGTGATTATGCAGATTGTCATAGATTTTCCCTGGTTGCCTGGAAGTGAGATCCAGGGGTTGTTCTCAGCGTGGCAGGCGGACGAGGGAACGGCCGTGCATTACTGAACTTGCCACATTCATCATGTTGACTGATGGCACAGGGAGTCGGTCCCCGGGTCCCGGTGGTTAATGTAGTGGGTAATTAACTGTCATTTGCCTAGTAATAGGCCGATGATCAATGGTTTGTGAGGAAACAAATTCTAATCCGGCAGCTGATGAATGCATGCCGAGGCTGGAGCAATTGAAGTGGTGGGAGGGATGGGAGAGACGGGGATGGGGGAGGGAGGAGGAGAGCAAAGCTGCCACCGGAATTTCAAATGGCAACTGGAGACATCGGTGCTATCAGTGTCCCACCCCTGCGCACCCCAATCACAAAAATGGTTTAACACTGACGAAGAATTGGCCTTTATGTTACTGGAATACATAGTCAGGTAAACGATAGAGGAGTGGATCAATCCTCTGGACCAAAGTTAGTTTCTTAGGCAGCGTTCAAAAACATTTCTCTATTTCCTCTAGTGGTATTTCTTATTTTGCCTGTTCAGGTTTTTCCAAGATTCCTGCAACTACAATAATGTTAAACAAAATGTATTATGTGTTGTTCACGGCAATAAAAGTCACTTTCTAGAAACAGTGTCAATGTTCACTGGGGCTGTTTTAAAATGGTTTGAAGTTGTCGATAACCACTCCACCGTCAGCCCTGTTTGCATTTGTGTCGCTACATGTATATATTCCAGGATAATGCATTTGGCTTCCGAGGCCCCAGTAATTGGCGGTCATTGTATTTCAGATTTAGCTGAGGAAACGCATTGGCATGACACCGCTCCAGCGTTCTCCACAAGGGGCTGGGGCCTGCACTCTCCGATTGGGTTTTGGGGTCCACTGGGCTAAAGCCTTGTGGAATAATTTAATTGGTGTCTGTTTTTCTCTCATCAAATAGGTACCACTGAGCCGTACCAGGCTGTAATGCACAGTGAATGCCTTTTGACTAAAACAAGGTATTGGCCGCTGACTGCCTCTATTCTCTTTCAAATTCAGATTTCAGCAAGGCATGAATTTTAATTTCATGTTGTATCTTCAACCTCTTTAAATAAACATGCTGTCTTGTCAGCCATGGATATGAAGTGTATGTCAAGCCTGCTATTCTACATATGTTATTCTGTTTTCATTCAAGCAGACCCACAGTTAGAAGCCTTCAAGGTATGGCAGACAGTTGTACACACATCAGCCTGTGAGAGATGCATTAGAAATGTATATATTTATTACTATAATATAATAATCCAGTGCTGAGAGCGTTGAGTCTCAGGCACTGGGTCTTACACACGAGGCCTCTAAACTGTCATCCTCTGATTGTGTTTAAGGCTGTGCCTTTGAATTCATAGCAACCAAACCACGCTTAATTTGCCTCCTCCCCTGAGAGCCATTAGCGTCTGTGGCATCAAACTGGCGGAGCGGCAAAAGACGAGTGGCAGGTACGCTCCATCCATCTTCCCTCCCCACAGGGTGAGCTGAGGCTTCCTGTGCGCTGCCGGTTTGAAGAGCGTTTGCCACACAAGAGCCCAGCGAGCCGCCTGGCTACATGCTGGCGCTGCCACAGATACAGTTTGCATAAATCTCTGTAGACTGGTATCAGCCGCTCCACTTCTTAATCTCAGCTTGTCGTTAACACTAAAAAGACGTTTTGATTTGAGTGTAGAGTGAATGTAGGCCTATGTGTTTTTGTGATGAATTGTGCAGCAACATTTGACGAGAAGCAACCAGGAGTTCAGATGATCTGGTTGGGAAACCTGGTTGATAGGGTTTTTATTTATTTATCTTATACAGACTCCATTTCCTCTGTAAGAAAAATGGATGCAAGTATTAGCTCAGAAATATATAAGGGTTAGGGGTTTTTGAAGCTATATCATTGTCTTATAGAGTCACTTCTGTAATACCTTCACTGTCAGCTGTGTCTGAGATGTAGTGAGACTAGAATGGAAAGCAGCATATGATAATGTCATGTTAGAGATACTGAACAACTTCGTATTTTTATTTGATGGTTCTTTTAAATATCACTTTTTTATTTATATGAATATTTTATCAGATACACATGACACAAGTTTTAAACCCTACTACACCATCTGTAAAATGTAACGTCTCTTTATTTCCTTTCATCAATTTGTGAGTTTGCAGTGTGTAAAAAAATGACATTTAAGTAACACTTTGTTTGGCCTAGTTGTCGACCGGTTGGGGGAAACTCATGAACACTGGTTGTTCACGGATGCAATGCATTTTACCCAGAATTCCGGAGAGCAAAGGAGTGTGACAGTATTTTTAAGCTGTGCAGGCCACCTCAGATTTGCACAAGATGAGAAGAGCATGGACAGAATACCGGCAGTAAGCCTATAACATCATTTTTTAACACAAATACCTTCCATCATTTATGATACGGAGCCTTGAGTGCATGCTATCTGAATATGACTCAGATTACTGAGACAAGGACATTCGCCCCTGCACAGCGAGAGGCGGCCGCATTGTGACTCTGTCGTATGATGCCGTACAAAGTGCGGCTGTTCTGCTCAAACACTCTTGCTCATTATCTTGCACTAAATCTATCATTTCCTGTTCTTTTTTTAAAGGTTTTTTAGATCAATTACTCTGCTTTGTGAGAAGAGAAATAGATGAAATATCTATTTCATGTGAAGGCCCTCTGGCAATGCACATTTGTGCGGGAAAAGAGAAAGGACAAGAGATACCACAAATGTATCTAAATTTAGATTGCTCAAAGGAAAAAGAATAATTCTTTTAATTAAGTCAGCACTAATCCATCGAATTGGCCTTCTTTGTTTTCTCCCACCTACCATGTTACAAGAGATATCCTTCATTGTCTCAAGGTGTGTTGACAGTGGCTCTTAATTCTGTAGATATTCATGAGGGCACAATCTATCTGCTTCCTTTGCCTCTGGGAAACATACTTTCTGAAGGTTAATAAACAACCCTGCATTTCCCAAGCCCTGAGATCATTTATCAGATTGCGATCTCTTACAGACTTTGAGAGTGGCATGCCGTTTTATCATTTTAACAACGACGGCTAAAAGTGCCTCAAGAAGTCTGCCTAATAGGTTATTTTGTTATATGATTTTGTTATCAGATATATTTTTTTCCCCTTGCTAGTCTGGTCTGTGTCGCTGTGTAGTAACAGCCCTGAATCCCTAATGAATACTCACATTAATGTCCCCGGAGCAGGCGAATAAATAATAGGGTCCTCCCTGGGCAGTAATGCTAGCCATGTCCCATCTATTTCTATAGCACAAGCTGTGGCTCTGCTATTTTTTACTCCGCTACTGTTGCCCAGCTCTGTCCAACCTATTTTAGAGCCTGATTCAGAGCCCCTATCTGTGTCAGCAGCTCATGTTAGTGTGTTTACCGCAATCTCTCTGACAGCGGTCACTCCATTCTCAGAGACAAAGCATAGCACAAGTATTAATTCTCTTGTACATTATGTTTAGAGTGTTTCTGCTTATAATGGTGATGCAAGGCTGGGTGGTAGGTGGAGTCAAATTCACAAATTCTAAACTTAAAGTAACAAAAACACACTAAGAGACTGGTGCGATGCCAAAAAGTCAACGCTGACTTGTTTTAATTTCCTTCTCTAACGTAATAACAACGTTCTTCCATTTCTGCCAGGTCACGATCCAAAGGAATCGTGGTTTGGTTCAACCATAGCAACTCTTTTTGTGTGTTTTTGTTTCAATGTACATTGTTAACGACATGTTTAATACTGCACAAATACTCCAAACTTATTTTAGAATGCTGTTAAGTTGTATGTTGAATGGCGTATCTTGCGATTAAAAGTCAGAGGGCAACTTGGAAAAGAGAAAATAACACAAACACCTAAAACCAAGTCAAATAAACAAATGCCCTTTCATAATGCCAGTATGTGATTTTCCCCTGTTCTAAGATAACCTATACACCTGCCAGACATGCTGTCGTGTACTGAGGCTCACTTGCATCATAAGTCTTCTTTGTGTGTGTGTCTCAGGTTATTTGGTGTAACGGGGAACTGTGCAGCCTGCAGCAAGCTAATTCCAGCCTTCGAGATGGTCATGAGGGCCAAGGAGAACGTCTACCACCTGGACTGCTTCGCGTGCCAGCTCTGCAATCAGAGGTGAGTGATTGGACCTCACCGCTGCTCCTCTCCCATCCCTGTGCCTAGGCAGATGGCTGGTCAGGGAAGCAAGATTGCGGGCGTAGTGAATCTCAAGTGCCGCTGAAAGTTGAAGAAAGATCCCATATCATAGATTTATTTCTCTAACCAGTGACCAACAAGACACCTCCGGGGGCCGTAGGGACACCTGCTGGACCTAGCACAGTGATTATAATCCTGCATTACTACTGTACAGTGTCAGCCTGGATGTACAGGTGCAGTTACATGTGCATTCATTATGCTGGCCATCAGTCTTCATTACTGAGCCTCTGCCTGTCGACAGTGTGGTCAGAGATTTTGTGAGAACTGTTTCTTACCACAGCAGCAGAGAAGAGGGTGCAGCTTTGGAAGCATTGAACTCAGTGATAGAAAAGCCCTTGTTTAATAAACTGCATTGTTACCCTCAGCGAGTCTCTCGCGTACCACTTCAAATGAGTTCATTATGTAAGCTGCTACAATTCATTGGAACCCAATACAACAATCCTGCTATATAGCTTATCTTTGAGAATTTAATCATACTCATTATCTGGGTTCAATGCTGTTGTCCACAATCATTTACATGGTTAAAGAAAGAATAAGAAACAAATACATATTTCTTTCCCAAACACTCCCCCCCCCCCTGCCTGAAACACCTCCATTGGACTCCTTTGTTTACTTCTATAACATAGTGACATCCCTATGTCACATTTGCATTGCATGTAATAGACTAAGGGGCGGGACTTCTCGAAGCGGTATACCATTCATATCGACTGGACACAATCCTTCTTGGATTTCCCAGCCGCAAACACAATGACGGTAGAGTTTGAACGACCATTGAAAAAGCACTACTGCTAATTGTAACATTGGTCTTTTTAGCTGTATGAAGTGTCTCCTTTAAATTCACAAGTACACAAGAGATTTCAATACAACCGTGACTGCATCCCATTGCCCCTTAGTCCCTTTGAAGGAATCTTGAATACTTGTGCATGTATTTGTAGTCTTATTATAAAAAAAACTATACGAATGGAGATGATGGTGTCTCCTCTCCACAGGATTCATGGTGATGCAAGTAGTTGGACAAGTAAAAAAATGACAGAATAGGTTATGTAACACACAGCTAATCTCCTAAAAAGCTGCAAAAAACATGTTTCAAGGCTACTTTGAGAAAGTCCTACAAACTCCTTTTTTTAAATCAGCTAAAGCCTCTAGCCCTGCACATCCTGGGCCTTTTTAAAAGTGTTCTCCACACATGTAAAACATTCCTGTGAATAGTTATGGGAATTTACCAGGAACTTTCCCCAAACATTCCTCCAAAGATCCATGTTCCCATGTTACTGTGAAGGAACATTCTTGGAGCTAGTAAACAAACCATAAGGTAATCAAAGGTTTTCTGAAGGTTACAGAAACACCATTAAACAGAAAACATCAGGAGGGTTATGTGTTGGCCAGAGTTCCTTTGTTTCTCACCTATTTTCCCAAACTTGGCTTTATATAAGACACACAGGCCCCCACACACACACTCACCAACCAGACACATTGCGCATGCTAAAGGCAAAGGACCTGGTTACGCACAATTAGCACTCGGTTATTGTCTTGCCACTTCAGCCGGCTGCACCAGACAACCTCTCCTAATGGAAGAAGTCAGCTAATCTTCATCAGCCGGGCCCAGGCAGGCCAACTCAGCTCTCCCACATTAAAACCCATTAAAGCGCGAGCAAATCTTTCTTTTTACATTAGGCCAGTTGATGAACTGTTGAATAAAATCGACGTCAGTGTGTTTCACATGGTCCGCTGTGGCCTTGAAAGTACCGTTCAGATGCCCATCACAATTTCTCCGAGGCCTGGCCAAGATTTATGGTGTGGCAACGCTTTAATTGAAGCTGTTCCTCAGCACTGGCTTTTTGTTTTCCATTTTGTTTTGCAACATCGGTAGAACTGTTAGGGGAGAAATACTTAAATTAATATTAACTGAAAGGATCAATCTGTTTGCCTTAAGTTCATGAGTTCACAAAACATATTGTATTGGGTTTGTACACTTCAAAATCAAGCTTGGATCAGAAATGATAACCCAAAAACAGCCACATATTTTACAGCCAATAGTTTTTTCTCAGTAGTCATAAATCAGACTTAGTGAATTAATTGACATCTGTCATTAGGATTTGAAAGTCAGAGAAGGTTTAATAGATTTTCAGTGATGACCACAGCATTGGTAAATTAATCTAGTTTGAGTATTTTAACATTTATATCCAGATTAATAGAATGACCTTTTATAAATGTTCCCAGCCTGAGATCTATCACGAGATCTCACTCAAGATTTCCTGAATAGTTTCTCAGCGTCTTGTTGCCTTGAAATGGGCTTTTTAGTCTTTGTCTAGCATACCGATCTGCTGCCTTGTTCATCTACACCAGCTCTGTCCCCTCTCGTTTTCCCAGCCTCAAACAAACATGAAAGCAACCCATCGACCCCGCTCCCCCTACGGGCCCTTCAATAAAGCAATCTAATCCATCTCACAAATGGCCAAGAGATTTCTCTGCGGAACGTCATCAGAAAATGTGAAATCTGATAAACAGAGCAGGCGATCAGCGGGGTCAGCAGGGGTCGAACATTGTAATTATCCGGCACTTCTGCAGGTCAGCCGTGGCCCATGTTGCCGTTTGAAGGTTGAATTGCTCCAATCAAGTACGAACATACAGCCCCCCCCCACCACACACAAACATACTCAGTCATGCATGTATCCACGCCATCAGCTGCTTTGTGGGTACAACCACCCTACTGTATCCCACAGAGCAAGAACAGCCAGTGATTATTCTGATTTTATCATGGACTCACTGCAGGACTCTAATGGTCATCGTTATGTTCAGCTATTAAGGGACTTGCTTAAGTTAAAGGGCCAGCAGAGATCGAGAGACTGGCCCGTCAGCTGAGTGGACATGTCACTGCAATCATGACCTGCAACTGCTCTCTTCTTCTTTGTCATCATCACCGTCAAATTGGCAGCAATCTCTTGCTTGCCACGAAAAGAAGCATTGAGAGCTGAACCTGCTTCAGGAATAAGATAAATGGAAAAAGCCTCACCAGTTATCTTACTTGTGTATCTGCCAAAGAGCAAAAGCCCCCCCTTACTCCCTCTTTCTTCGCTCTGTGCATGACTTTGAAATGGTATCAAGCTGAGGGGAGTGAATAGCTCCTGTCCCTGGTCTATCAGTGAAAATATAGGATCCAACATTGGCTCTGATTGCTCATGTCTGCACCCAACATGGCCTTACTCTGTTAAACTGGACATAAATCTGCAGTCGTGACCTTCCCACCAGCAAGACCTGTTATTTTCCCTACCTGAGTTGGGGAGAGGAAGCACCGCTGTGGTCTTAGAGGCAAAGGGACGGGGGGGCTGGTTCTAAGAAGGAGAGGGGGTGTTGGGAATAAGGACAGAGATATGAGACTCCATCCAGCAAGCAGTTAGCCACAGATCAGCCCTGGGGGACAGCTAATCGATGGGGCTGTCGTCCAGCCTCATCATCTAGCCAGTGCTGGCCCAATTTCCCCCTGATGAGCTGGAGGCCACAGTCTAGGGAGGCTGAAGGAAGGTTAGAGTAGAGGGGAGCAAAGGAGAGCAGGATGGGTGACAGTGCAGGGGAAGGTCAGTGCTGATAAGGGAGGATGCTCCACACTGGAGCTTGGGAAGGAGAGACTGACACCAATTGGGTTCAGCACAGCTAAGCTTAGCCACTGGTGCCTTGTATGTCACGAGTAAGGCTTGTTAGACAGGAGCCTAATAGCCAATAAGGGACACAGTTGTCACTTTGTGTATGATTGGTGTGGAGAAGTAAGAGCATGAGCAGCCAGCCTACTAGAGAACACCATTTAACTGTGTAATCCTGCACAATATAAAGTGAAAATGTCATATGTTATACAAAATGTCAGTTTATTTCTGCTCATGGAGATGATAAGATAGTGTTTCAACCAAGGCCACATCCTTCAAGGTCAGCATCGGTCTCTAAAAGGATGTCTCATGACTGACTGTGTTGCATTACTTTTTTTTGGACTCCATAATCTGGCAGGGCAGGGTCATATTAAATTGGATGGTGCAACATAGCTATAATGGCTTCCACCATTTGTAGACACATTGTTTGATTAACAATTGATTTTTTGGGTGCTACAGTATAGAAACCTGACATAACGCCAGATTGTGTTAAAGCACAACAGCATTGGAGGTTAACACCAAAGAGGGACACCTTTCCATATGTGAAATTATGTTCTTCATGTTACAGTCCCCGAAGAAAAAACTCATCTTCAGTGTGTCCTTGTGCGGCTGTCTGATTGCCCATCAGCAATCTGCCAGAGAAGATTTACAACATGCTGTTACAATTAGACATCAGTGTCACCAGGCCAAGTGTTTCTGAACCTGTATGCATCCCAACAGTAATTAGATTTGGTGCAGTTGAGACTATTTTCTCTCTTTGACAATCTCCCTGTTTCTTCATTTGAGTGGAAGTGAACACTCTAGTTAACACAGGCCTCCGAGGCAAATTGCTGGCATCGCAATACATCTTTTAAGTGTGTGCCTGTGGAAGCCATTCTTTCTCTTCCTCCTGCAACACGAGGTCTCTAAAGACTCATTAGTCACAGTCACCTCTAAGTAAAGGAAGGAAGACGGAGGGAGAGAAAGGAAGGCAGTACAGGAAGAGAGGAAGACAGCACCGGCAGAAGCTCAGTGAAACCATGATATGATGGCAAAACTATATGGATACTAGCAGCTGCGGTGTTAAGGGAGGCCTTTAATGAAGGTTGAGCTATAGCTAGCTAACACAATAACATGTGTTAGCTGCATATAAGTGACAAAATAAAGGGAAAAACCTGAACTGGTGTAAATGAATACAAAATAATCAAAGCAGATCCTAACAAAAAGGGTTTGGGGGCTCACTGGTATGATTTGTATGAACATGAAGTAAAGTAGGGTTAGGGTTGGGGTTAATACATTAAAACCTTAAAAATGTGTTTGATTTTCCTAAATAGATATGCCTTACACATAAGTTTTAATTGAATATTTATATTATATATATTCTCTTTTCCTATGTGTTGGTAACAGTGAGGAAAAGCCAATAAACGTTTAAAAAAGGTTGCGTTTAATGATGGTTATAAGTTCCTCAAATCAGGAGGAATTTGGGTTCATTGTTGGTTTTAAAAGCTCAAACTGGAAAAATGTACATACATAGTAGCTAATAGCTTTGGATAAAAGCATCTAACAAGTGACATGTAATGTTAAATGATGTATAATATCAGAAGTTACTTACACAAACTAGCTGGTTATCCAATGTTTACTGAAATGTCAGGAGCAGCAAACAAATATACAGTATGAGCCTTCTGCAATTGTTTTTAAGAAAGTGGAAGTACTAGGGCAACACAATGTCCTTTTATTAGACACGCCTGTGATGGGCACAGTGTAATATCGTCATCATAATTGGTGCACAGATGTCACATATGCTGTTGACATTTCACGGAGCAGAAACAATTTGTCTGTGTGAAATAAGTGGAGGGCAGGGATAAGAGCTGTGAGGGGGGGGGAGGAAGAGGATGACGGCGAGGGAGGGCGGCAGTGCAAAAATAAAGGGAGATAAAGCTAAAGTGGGAGTGGGCTCGACACAGACCCTAATACATTCTGGGAGAGAATGTGTCATTTTAACAGGTCATTTGTATCAGAGAGGATGACACCGGTACATGAAGCACACCTCTGCCTGTGTTTAATCACCGTGTCAAACAGTTTAGATGAATGGATATTAATCTTCTGTGTTTAGTTTGTTAATGAAAGTGTGCAAGCATTGTCAAACTAAAATAGACATGTGAGAAAACAATTGATTGCAGTCACCTAATGTACATATTGTATAAGTGACTGACAGACTTTAATGCTCATGTCAGAATCAGAATTTTCAGCTTTGTTTTTTTTCCAAATAAAATGTCAGCTCTTCCTCAGAGCATTTGAATTTGTTTCCAGAAACACACCATTCTCACACTTTGTATTACTTTGCGCCGGCACCTACGGTGTATTTGAATCCTGCTAATTGGTCCCAAATGGATGTAACAAATCAGCCTCTCAATCTGCCCTGCAGCCCTCAATAAATGCTGCAAACAGCCCAAGCTTGTCAGGTACCTGAGCTCCATGCGCTGTGTGCAGCTCCCAGCACTGAACTCAGCAGTCTTAACATCCAAGGAAGTCAAATGGAGGCGAGGCTCACTGTCCCCATCCCCTAACCCCAGCTCCACCTCCCCTTTGGTAAACACTGGCATCGCTGCTTGCCGACCTTGTCTAACCTGTACATTGAGAGAGATAAGCAGCCCTCAGGACAATACAGGAAGAGTTACTGCTCTTACGCATTCAACATAATCTCCACTTGGCACTATGCTGAAAGGTCAAGCGTAACTGCCCCCCCCCAACTGGGGCTGGACGGGCCGCTGCCGAGGTCGGTGGGGGTCTCTGTAAAAGCTGCAGCTGAAAAGGGAACCTCGGCTTGAAACAGAGATTATTCCACCAACCCCACCCACCCCCCACCCCCACCAGCCCTACCACCCCCATATGATTCGTAGTTTCGCTACTTAGAGTAGAATCGTGACTCGACATCCGTCGTCGCGGAATCGGTCGCACGTTGCGGACGCACACGGTCGATCCCGGAGAGGAAATCCTTTGTCAGTTGAGTTAATTTCCCCTCTCTTACGTTGCCG
>NW_011369945.1:12623277-12652929 GCF_000735185.1 Notothenia coriiceps | reverse complement strand
GGAAGCCCAATCTCGGGGACCGGAGAAAGTGGAGCAATATTCTCGCCACGCCAAGCAACAGCCTAGAACAACCTCAACCTATACAAGTAACCACGTAAGCCATGCTACTGATGCTGGCAATTTTTCAGTGGCTGCACAATAAACAGCAACATACACATTAATGTAAATAAACAGCCAAATAATGGATCAACGCTCTCTGTCTAATATGTTCGCTTGCTGTTAGTGTTGTTGCATAGCAACCACCTCCCATGTTTCGTGCAGAAGGCAACGGAGGGACTATTTTATTTTGAACATCATTATTTACTAATAAAAACTATTTAAATTAGAGTGTGTGTTTTTCTTTCATATTGCCACACTTGGTAATCTCCGCTTCGCGTCGGGCCGAACCACACCCCTTAGCTGTGATATAATGAGCATATACCACGGCCTGTCGTGAGCTATTGCTTAAATATATGTAGGACCCTCACCTTGGTGCAGGTGCAGGTGCAGGTGCAGGTGCAGGTGCAGGTGCTCCAGAACTAGATATATACAGTATATAGTATATATATATATGTGTAGGACCCTCACCTTGGTGCAGGTGCATGTGCTCCTGAACTAGATATATACAGTATATAGTATATATATGTGTAGGACCCTCACCTTGGTGCAGGTGCAGGTGCATGTGCTCCTGCAGGGCGTGCTTGGTGCTCAGAGACTTGCTGCAGACGTTGCAGATGAAGGGTTTCTCTCCACTGTGACTGCGCTGGTGAACCAGCAGCGTGTGCTTCTGAGTGAACGCTTTCCCACAGACCAGGCAGGGGAAGGGCTTCTCTCCTGGGGACATCAGGAGCATAAAGCATTACGCACCACAAATAATAATAATAATAATAATAATAATAATAATAATAATAATAATAATAATAATAATAATACTTCATTCCATTTAGAGGCGTCTTCCAAAGCACCCAAGGACACCTACATATTATTGTTATTATTATTTGATTTTGTTTTTCTAAAAGGCTTTCATGAGTTATTTATTTATGCATACAGTAATATGTCATGTCTTTATATGTGTAACTTTCTCTGACGTGACTTTGTCTGGCACTTCCATCTGACGTCCCAGCATTGATCGTCTCACCTGTGTGCGTCCTCTGGTGGATTTTGAGGAACAGATGGTTTTTGAACACCTTCCCACAGTCCTCACATCGAGCCTCGGTGTCGGGATACTTCCTCTTCCTGCCTCTCTTCCCCGGCTCTCTCCTTCCTGGTTCCTCTCCGCTCACTCGGTAGCTTTTGTACTTCACCGGAGGACGGATCTTACGTTTGCTCTGCCTCGACACCGGGTTGAAATCTGCATCGTCTTTAGACTCTGATTCTGCGTCTCCATGGAGAACATCTGTAACTTCATCCTCATGGAGAACATCTGTAACTTCATCCTCATGGAGAACATCTGTAACTTCATCCTCATGGAGAACATCTGTAACTTCATCCTCATGGAGAACAGTTTCTGAGTCTTCTTTCTGCAGATCTGTCTTACTCGGTCTTCCTCTCTTTCGTTTGGACACTTCCTGCACTTTGGGAACGCCCACCTGCAATCAAATGACCAAAAACAAATATATACATTTTTTTTTAATGTTGAGAAAAAAGTAGGAATTCTGAAAGTTAAACATTCCAAGAAAAAAGGTTTCTGAGAAAAAAGTTTCAATCAACAATCCGACGTTTGAAAAAGGGAAAATAATGGAACAAATTAATTGCATTTTAAACGATATTTCAAGTATTTGAGCTTCAAATTCAACCATCCATGTGCTTGTATACAGTATACACTCTTCTTGCACTGTTTCTATTTTATTTGTATTTATTTGCACATCTCAAGAGAATGTTTTGAGATGTGCTAATAAATAGAAATAAAATATAAATAGTGCAAGAAGAGTGTATATACAAGTAAATGGAATCTGATATATAGAGAAATAATTAGCAGGAAGCAAACAGATGGATGTTCTGGATGTTCTTCAGAGTTCAGGTGTTCAGCAGTCTGATGTCCTGAGGGAGTGTCTCTGCGTCTGGGGGTTCAGTCCTGATGCTGACTCAGGGACATTCATGTAATAATATGTAATCCTTTTAAACGTAGAACCTTTTTCTTATGCAGGAATATGTATTTACAGTTTGATGTGAGGCCATCTTTACCTCCTGCAGCTCTGATTGGTCGTCCTTCTCCTCGTCTGCAGAGCGTTCAGAAAGCGCCGTGATGAGTTCACTGACCTGCAGGAGTTTAGCGGCGGCGAGAAGCTGCTGCGTGACGTCGTCCTCCACACACACCTTGTCCTCCTCCACACACACCTGAGCGCTGTAGATGAATTGGAGCACGTTGCTGAGCGTCTCTGCAGAAACGTCCTGCAGCCGGTAGACGCTCTGAGGCTTCGAGGTGAACAGGAACAGGAAGTGGTCGCTGCTCGCGGCTAACACAGCTTTGTGGGCCCTGAACGCCTCATCATGCACCTGCAGAGTGACGTCACACAAGAGGTCCTGCTGCCTCAAGGTGTTCAGTTTACCCAGAATGCTTTGCTGGTGCGAGTGGGATTGCAGGGACCTGATGGAGGACCGGTTCGATGCCGGAGACATCTTCAGGTCCTGCAGGGGATAAAAATAACTCTATTAAACAGGGGATTTTAGTTACAGCATAATGTGACTTAAATATAAATACATGTTATACTAGACTATAACTTAAAAACTAAAACTAAGACTTAAAAAAAACTCTTTTAATACTTTTTAAAACATACCATCACTTTTTTGTTACTATTTTAAGATGAGATGTATTTTATTGGGATTTTTTGTTGCATTGCAGCAGCATAAAAAACAAGGCATTGCACATAAGTAGAAATTAAAGAGTAGAAATAAACAATTCTGGTGTAATAATAATACATGTTATTTATATAGCGCTTTTTTCTGGTTTAAATATGCAACAGCTTTCCACCAATAATGCACATACTTTATTTTATTACTACGAGTATTTAGTCATTCTATACTGCATATATATTTCATGTAAATATATCTCTATATTTCTAGTGTTATAGCCGTTTTTTAACCAACAGTTTGGTCCTTTTTCTTACTTGTTCTCTCCTTTCTCTGTGTTTATGTTATGCACCATGCAAACTCCTCTAGTGTAAACCTACCTGGTAATAAACCTGATTCTGTCTCTCTTTCTGTTCTGGAAATCTGTCCCCATTAGCACACATACATTAAATAGTTCCCCATTCATCTTTAGTGTCTCCTCTTGAGTTTGCATCCATAAAAACTATGTATTCCCTGATATGTTACCTCAGAAAGCACACAGCATTAGTTAGCATCATGCTAACAAACAATATATTCCGCGCTAGCTTTCACACACCCCAAAGCTAGCAGAAGAAGCTACGTGTGCTGCTGTAATAACGCGTTAAATAAACTCTATTTAACTCATGATTCTACTTATGTCTGCTTCAAAGCGGTGTCATTCACAAATAGTGATCTTTAAGGACCTTACCTTCTACTACAGCTGTGGACGGAGGGAGGGAATGTGAAGGAACTATCGCGAGAGTTGTGATTCTGACCAGTTTAGCGCACAGCTGATCTACAAACTCTGTGGATGGACACAGCTGATTGTGTGCGGGATGACGCGTGGTTTATAGATCAGCTGTTCCGACAGGAAGTGCGCTTTATGTGTTTATGATGTAACGATTAAAAAGGTCAGCAGCTAGTTAGAGAGAGGGTCAAAGTGTTTCTCACATTGAGCTTTTCTACATGTTCCTGGTTATGTGAGGATTCTCTCCAGGACGTGCTCCCTCTTTTACAGTCCGAAGAGAAACACTACCAGTCTGCAGAGAGCAGGTTGATCTTATTATAACTATAGGTGAGTGAAGCAATGCACAATAAACTGCCTTCTATTCACTATAGGACACTTTGTGAGACGTTTAAAAAATCGTGTTTGATTACAATAACATTAAGCAAAAATCAGCTTCAGTTAAACTCACAGCTGTCTGCACTTTAAAGGCAAAATATGGAGTTACAAACTACCTGCTGCAGGTAAACAGGGTGCAGAATATCACCTGTACAGCTGTCTCCATGCAACATGCTTCTTCAGTTTTAAAAACTACTTCAGTTAGACTGTGCATACTATAGTTATAGCAATTGTGTAGTTTTATATCTGTATTTGTTTTACTCCTGTATAATGTCAATTAGTCAGTGTTTCTTTTAGTTAATGCACAACAAATCTGTAGCAGAGCCGTTTTGATCTGAAGTGTAACATCAGGGCTGTGCAGAGGAGGCTCACATTTCACAAGGAGCTTTCTGTATAATAATGGGATAATGCATGTTTTTAAAGCAAATTCATGACATATAAAGTGTTTTTTGCACCAATATGAAACCCTAAAACTCCAGGCTGCAGCTGCCAATACAACATATAATGAACAGTGACAAACTATACTAATATTTAACTTTTTATGACATCTTATACTTTGACCTTCTTAAATCTTTTTTTTTGCAAAGAGATAATAAACTATGACTTTCTTATTTTAATAATTAACTTTTTGACGGCATGTTATACTTCGATATTCTTTAATACTAAACTTGTTTATGACTTTATAGCATGATTTATTTAATGTCTAACTTGTATGGCATCATATGAACGCTTATTTTACTTTTCATATTTAAGTTTTAATTATATACTATACTTTAAAAACACTTTTTTTCTCACATGTTTCTTCTACTATATTTTAATTTGTAACTTTTCATGACATTATTTTTGGATTTAATGCAAATATATACTTATATTTCTTTATATTATTATGGGATATTAAACTGACTTTTTATAAATCTTTTTTTGTGACATACTGATCCATGACTCTTTACATGTTTTAATTACTTTTCTGTGCAGTAACTGGAGGTTATCACCACACACTAACAACATGTTACCTGCAGTAACTGGAGGTTATCACCACACACTAACAACATGTTACCTGCAGTAACTGGAGGTTATCACCACACACTAACAACATGTTACCTGCAGTAACTGGAGGTTATCACCACACACTAACAACATGTTACCTGCAGTAACTGGAGGTTATCACCACACACTAACAACATGTTACCTGCAGTAACTGGAGGTTATACACACTAACAACATGTTACCTGCAGTAACTGGAGGTTATCACCACACACTAACAACATGTTACCTGCAGTAACTGGAGGTTATCACCACACACTAACAACATGTTACCTGCAGTCACTGGAGGTTATACACACTAACAACATGTTACCTGCAGTAACTGGAGGTTATCACCACACACTAACAACATGTTACCTGCAGTAACTGGAGGTTATCACCACACACTAACAACATGTTACCTGCAGTAACTGGAGGTTATCACCACACACTAACAACATGTTACCTGCAGTAACTGGAGGTTATACAAACTAACAACATGTTACCTGCAGTAACTGGAGGTTATACACACACTAACAACATGTTACCTGCAGTAACTGGAGGTTATCACCACACACTAACAACATGTTACCTGCAGTAACTGGAGGTTATACACACTAACAACATGTTACCTGCAGTAACTGGAGGTTATCACCACACACTAACAACATGTTACCTGCAGTAACTGGAGGTTATCACCACACACNGCGCTCGGCTACATCATGCAATCGAAAGAGAAACTTAAGCTCGCTCCATTAATAAATAAATAAATTTAAGTTTTCCGCACTCTCACGGGAATATCTCCGCAATGGAGCGAGCTTAAGTTTCTCTTTCGATTGCATGATGTAGCCGAGCGCAACACCTTCGTCCCACATGTTTCCACCTGTTTGTACCATTTTCAGCCGATTTGTAATCTGTTCTAGAAAAACGATGTGTTTTTGGATATTTGTGGAGTTAGGTGGTCTGTGAGTGTTTTTGTATTGGTTAAGTCCTTGGTATGAAAACGTTTGAGAAACAGTGCCCTAGACTGTTGCTTGGCGTGGCCAGAATATTGCTCCACTTTCTCCGGTCCCCGAGATTGGGCTTCCAGTAGCTCTGGAGAGAGCTTTCGCACCTGTGGCCACTAACGGTCATAATTTCTCTGCTT
Source organism: Notothenia coriiceps (assembly GCF_000735185.1). NCBI lineage: Eukaryota > Metazoa > Chordata > Actinopteri > Perciformes > Nototheniidae > Notothenia > Notothenia coriiceps. The sequence goes on along the minus strand of NW_011369945.1, from coordinate 12,646,849 downwards.
TGTTTCAAGACCCGCATCAGAAAGCTTTTGAATGGTGCTACTTTCCCAGTTGGTCTACCTGCTCTTCACGTAGCTCTGCATGTTGTAGTTTAGGTGCTCTCTGGAGATAGGCACTGCTCAATCCACTCCTCCATAGTGAGACCCCCCCCGAGGTCCAAGTTAATCTCAAATGTTTCCATCTTTGTTTGTTAGTTAGCTAGCTAGTTAGCTAGTTAGTTAGCTAGTTAGTTAGTTAGTTAGCTAGCTAGTTAGCTAGTTAGTTAGTTAGCTAGTTAGCTAGCTAGTCAGTTAGTTAGTTAGCTAGTTAGTTAGTTAGTTAGCTAGTTAGTTAGCTAGTTAGCTAGCTAGTCAGTTAGTTTGTTAGCTAGTTAGTTAGTTAGCTAGTTAGTTAGCTATTCAGTTAGTTAGTTAGTTAGTTAGCTAGTTAGTTAGTTTCCCAACGGCTGTAGCTTTTCTCAGATGCGAGAGAGATACTGACTTGTTGTGANTGAGGAAGTGTGAGTGTGTTTTCAGTTTGATTCATCAGAGCTGCTCAGGTTACACTGCACATGAGATCCACAACACAACAACGTGAACACAGAACCAACAGAACCAACAGAACCAACAGATACACATTTCTTAACAGAAAGCTCACTTCTTCTTTTCACTGTTATAGGTATATTCTCATATATTTAGGGTTTCAAATGTATTCTTTTTTTAGTTTTGTATAATTAGATGTTTTTAACAGGATGAGTGAGGGTAGAATGAAATGACATTCAAGATTTCATGACACCAAGAAATTAATTTGCAACAACATTTGACTTAAAAAGAATAGTACCAATTAATAAATAGATACTGCATCCCCACTCATTTGTTCAAAACAAACAAACACTGACTAGTTTTGTAATATCAGTTTCTTATAGATTAATGATGCATACATTCTTTGCCATCCAGTTGGGTATTTTATTTTCTGGGTATTTTGGAAAAGGCAGACTATTGGTGGAAAATGGATTTTATATTTGCATGTTTTTGACAGCCAATTTCGGATATCATCCCAAGTTGTTTTTATTTTATAACATTTCCAAAAGGCATGTACGAAGGAGTCGCTCTCAGTACAAGATTTTAGACATTAATCGGAGGAACTGCTATCAAATGTATCTATTTTCTCCCTACTCTAATACATTCTTGTCATTAGTTTATATTGAGTTAATTGTAGATCTTAGTTTGCAGTCATTTAATATGTAAGTTGTAAGCATTCCTTCCATTTTAGTTTTTCGTCTTCTACGTCCAGGTCTTTATTCCACTCAGGGTAAATGTGTGAAGTAATCCCCATTGTCTTCAGCACTGATACAGATATGATATACCGCTCAGATTAATGTTTGCTTTTAGAGTTCCCCTTCAGTTGAAACTCTGTTTTTAACGTCCACATTTCCTGTGAACCAATTTTTAAACTTCAAATATTTAAAAGTTTCTGTGTCTCTTAGTCCATATTAACTCTTTCATTTCTGAAATGAAAGTATTGAGCTTTCCAATATCTGATCATTGAACATTCCTCAACGTGTCCTCCTCAGCCAGTGTGACTGGGACTTCTGAAGAGTTATTGATGGGCTATTCCAAAGTTCTTTATGTTTAGGGAATTCTATTTCCTGACCTTCTATCTGTTTTATTTACTTTCCACGCAGAAGATGAACTATTAATTACAAAAAGTTTTATTTTGATCTCAGAAAAAAGAGTAACTGTAACTGATGGCTTTCAATCTCTATCCAAGGTTCTTCATTTGTGTTGTTTACTATTTAGTCAATATAAAACATACTCTCAAATGTATTCAGCTCCAGTTCCTAAAGACCAGTTTAGAAATGTTCTCAGTACGCTCCCCCCACAGGCTCTGGTTACTGCAGAGTGTGTAGCATGTCTAATGGCAGTCTTATGAAAATGGCAAACTAGTGAATATGTCAGATTTCTGTGTCTTACTTAGAGAACCGTGTGTCAGTAAAGTAGGTAAGAAATGAACAGATGATAACCTGCAGCTGTTCTCTCCATCAGACGCCTGTGAACTGGAGCTGGACATAAACACAGCTCACAGGAACCTCAAACTGTCTGAAGGCAACAGGACGGTGACACGTGTGGAGGAGGAGCAGCCATATCCTGATCATCCAGAGAGGTTTGACTATGGAGACAGCTGATGTGCAGAGAAGCTCTGACTGGTCGCTGTTACTGGGAGGTCGAGAGGAGAGGAAGGGTTCGTATATCAGTGACTTACAGAGGAATCATCAGGAGAGGAGACAGACAGGACAGTGTGTTTGGAAGGAATGATCAGTCCTGGAGTCTGGAGTGCTCTGATGATAGTCGTTACTATGTCTGGCACAATAACAGCGCAACAAGCATCACCTCCTCCCCCTCCCCCTCCTCCTCCTACTCCCCCTCCTCCTCCTCCTCTGGTAGAGTAGCAGTGTATCTGGATCATCCTGCTGGCTCTCTCTCCTTCTACAGAGTCTCCTCCTCTGACACACTGATCCACCTCCACACCTTCAGAACCACATTCACTGAACCTCTCTACGCTGGGTTTACAGTCTGGTCTGATTCCTCAGCATCTCTGCGTCCTCTGCCGGTCTGAGAGTCTCTCCTGTTCAGTTCAGTCATGGTTTAAATGTAGTTGAGTCGTTTCTATCAGGGTAACTGCTGCCATCAGGGCGTGCCTCAGCGCTGCCTGCCACAAGCTGCCATAAACACACCAACAGAAAGCCAAGATCCGTGTTGTGTCAAATGATCATATAATCATTTATATATAAATATATATTGTGTCTTGTTCTCTGATTGCCTTTTAGTCTGGGAAATTGTATTTGTATACTTATTCGTGTTTAACAGAGACATATGTTTAGGATTGAGGGTAAAGGGTAAAGGTGGATTTGTAAATGGATAAGGACTGGGGTTTATGGTTTATGGTGGGGATGTTTAGATGAGGTCTAAGAGGATTTCAGGGTAGGACCAGTAGTTCCCTTTCTTCCACATGGTGGGACGTTAGCTGTTCCTGGTCCTCCAAGCTATGATTTCTTTGGTATTATAAATGATATCTAATCAGAGTTATACTCTCCTATATTGTATATGTTTCTAAAAACTATAAAGAAAGAAATATTTTGTATCTTGAGGGGGATCTTTTGTTCATTTGGTCACAGTTTTTTCCTAAATGACGTACACCGGATTCAGGTGGTTTATTTGTGGACATGTGCACTCCGAGGCCACGCGGTCCGCGCTTTGATTTGACTTTTTTGCAATTACACTCGTATCCTGAAGGCTCAATGCGAACGTCTTGCCGGCGTACACTTTGACCTTTGTTGGGTGCCAACCAATTAAGGCCACTATATATTTTCCTCAAGAGATCGTTGTTCCAAAATGACAACACGTATCCTCTGAGACCTCGCAAACAGGTTGCAGTCGTTTCCGAGTTGCTACAATGCTGATGGAAGACGTTGGCTTCTGTATGTAATGTAGTTTTACATTGCATTTCACCATTTGTAATCATGGTGAGCTGGAGTTTGTGCAGGTTGCACAAACTCCAGTCAGGACATCGAGTCCACAGTTTCCCTCACGGGAAAAGGACCGGAGCTAGCGTTCGTTCCTGGGTGCGTTGTGCATCCACCTCTCTGCAGCACATACTCTCCACAGCTGAGGCCATGGGCTGGCATTTCCCACACAAGCACCTATCAAACAAAACGTTTATCAGGAAACCGTATTACATCTCTCTCCCCCCCTTCGCTCCTCTCTCTCTCCCCCTCCTCCTCTCTTCTGGTACACAGCACCGTAAGACGTAGTGTGGAGTTGCATTAGGTAACGCGAGATACGGCTGATACTTGCTCATTAGTTTCTATTATGGATCAGTATCAACAGTACTGCCAGTAACGTTACTATATTATCAATGCTACTTTAGTTATAGCCTGATATATGATAGCTAACTTTACAATGTTGTGATGTGACGTTAGCTAACATCCTGTAGCTAACGCCGGTCACTCACCAATATAGCTGCCCAGTTCTCCACTGGTTCTCCTCACACCACAGCTCAATTTCTCTCCGATGGCCGTTATTTCTTCTAATCCTTGGCTGCTCCTGGTCTCTTGGACGCCGAGCAGGCTCATAATTATAAGGTTGTGGTCCGTCATATGCATTCGAATATTCATGTTCAACTTCTTCTGTGTCTTCTGTGTCGAAACTAGCATTGGGATCCATGTTTATTAATTTAATACGTTAGATTACTTGGTCTTTTTTTATGCAGAAGTAAAAATGTCTTACAAAAACGACACGCCATATGTCACTGTAGTGTATATTTATGTTTTTTTTTTTTTTAAATCTAGTGTTTATCATTTTCCCACTCATTTATTCACTGGGGTCTCTAACCTGCAAGTTGCTCTTTAACAATGGGATTACCGTTCCTTTTCGCCACCATTGATTTGTAAGTTTTCAAGGCTTTTAATGGTCATACGTGCGTAGCTACAGGGTCGTTATGACGATGAAAATCTTAGGTCACAGCTCCTCCAACAGTGCAACACAATAAAACAGATACACACAAACAAATAGTGCAAGTAATAAAATACACTTTTATACTTATTACTTGGATAAGTAATAGTAAAAAAGTGAAAAAGTGAAATAGTGAAATAGTGAAATAGTGCAAGTGATGGAAGTAGCAGCCAGATAAATGTTATGATGTCGTTTCAAGTTCAGGTGTTGTAACTCCAAGTGTACGAGATACCGTAGACTTCCGGAGAACGCGGAGACCCGAAACCAGCGTCGGATCGCTCGGCATCGAGTGCTGACAAACATATTTAAGCTTCAGCACCGCAGGCCCTCCAGAATGTTTTTCTCCGAGATGCCCTAAACATCTCAGCATCCTCTCCGACTTGACGTCCACAAGAGGCTTCTGAAGTTGGATATTGAGCGAAAATGTTGCCTAGCGCGGCTGTTCAAACTGGACGTCGGGGGGAGTCTCTGCCCGGAGTCCCAGGGCCCTCACTGCTCTGGGGCCAAAACCGCGACTGAAAGATGCGCAATCCAAAATGTGTTCTGCTTCTATGGCCTCGAGAGCTTCCAAATTACAGGTGGTCTTTTCACACACCACGAGGAGTGGGTGTACCAACATGGAGGTCTCTGGGTGGTCAGGGAATAGAACCGCAGCAAAAAGAAGAAATGTGCTTTATTTTGAATGGTCGGTGAATTCAAAGTGTACAGATTGTCCATCTAGGGACACTTATGCATTGCTACATAAATCGAGGAGGTTAACATTCTTGCCCTCAAGCAATCTCTTTCATATTTACAACACTTATTCACGAGTGGGGTGGGGTGTCGGGCACAGAATTGCAGCCTCCTAGGCGAGAGGACGCAGGACTTGTGACCTTGTACATTTCAAAACCCTGTGTGTTTGAAATGTACAAGGTCATATCTCCACGATGCCTGGGCCGGTGCTACATGCATGTGACAATGGATTAGTCATAAAGCGTGCTCCATCTCTCGCTGCAGCGATTTTGAGGCCAATCCGAGCAAGACTTTAGCATTTATTTGAAACAAAGTGTTTTTAAAAAGGGCGGGAAAAATGTGACATTGCCCAAATGTCTCAATTTTCACACCACTGAATCCGTGAGTTGGATGCATGACAGAGTATCAGCTCTCAGTACCTTGGCATTTTGGAGATATGACCTTGTACACCTCAAATACCCAAGATCCTACAGTTAAGTATTTTAATTGGACATAAAATAAACACAATGCAAAATCAGCTGTTTGTCCGTCTGTCTCTAAACGGCACAAACTACAACTCCCATGATGCAACGCTGTGTCGTCTTTTCTTATAGTTTGGTTTAAAAAATGACAGATTGTATATTTAATGTTATTCAACGGCTGGAGGTCAGCAGAGTCACAGAGGGGGGTTCGTCATGTTTCCTGTCTCCTCCGACACTAACGAGCCCCGGTGGACCCCCTGGGTCTGTGTGGACACTCGGACACTAACGAGCTTCTCTAATGAGCTAATTAGCACAAACTGTATCTTGGGAGGACAACTTGTCACCATGGTTACTGCTGTAAACAGCTGTGTGTGAACTCCTGTAGGCCAGTTGAATTTCAGCCAAATGACCAAGGACCTGATGGGGGGGCTAATTAGGTCTCAGTAATGAGCAGCAGGTAAACAACTCTATTCTAATATTAAATAATAATTTAACTTTTTTAGTCATATGTTAGTATACTGGTTGCATGTAAGAGTTTTAAACAGAAAAAACAATACAAATTAACAATAATAAGGATTTGATGTGACAGTTGTAAGATACAATGACATTGATAATGTATTTTATTGTTTGCATATGAAATTATTATTGTGGGTAAAAGTAATACATACTATATGTGAAGTGAAATCAGTCGGATGTTGCAACGGCGCAATTTGAGATAATCGTGGATTATTAGAAAAACTTGTGTTTTGGTCATTTTGGGATTGTAGAATATCACACTTTTATCGCAATATTCAGACAATAAACACATTTTTGAAGCTTGTAAAGACAGGGTGACAACTCCCTCCCTACGTCTCCCCGAATGAACCAATGCCAGGCTGACCAAAACAAGGTGAGGTCAGAGATTGGGGGTTACGTCTGATCTCAAATAAAAAAATGTCTTGGCTTTAAGAACATTGACAAATTCAGATGAATAATACGGTGTAAGCTTGTAAAGTTACGGTGCAAAGTTACGGTGTAAAGTTACGGTGCAAAGTGGCGAACGGAGCCACTGAACGACAGAGGCACTGCAACAGGCGGTGTGTTTCCTTGAAAAAGAGGTACTATGCCCCCAGAATATGATCCGATCCACACCTACTGGAAAAAGAAGCTGACTGCACTCCATGGATGCCTGGCAGCACGACTGATCCAGCTGCTGACAGATGGGACCCACCCAGAGTGGTTAACCAAAGGCTGGACAGTTCTGATCATGAAGACCACCAGAAGAAGAACCAACGGACAGAAACCTGCCTCTGCACAACATGGAAGCTCCTGCCAGACATCTTTTCAGATAAGATGAGTAGCCGAACACCAGCAGGTTGACAGAGCAGTCACTGGAGGCAGTTAGACCAGACACACTAACTATGGATACTGGAATGCTAGGAGCTGTATAAGGTCAACAGGACACCAAGAGCCTTCATCCAGAACTCAATGGGACTGAGGAAGACGACCCTAGAGGCCAACTCAAAGTCAACTGCACTAGTCACCACAAAGTGTGACATGTACCAAGGAGATCAATAAGAGAGGCTACATATACCGGTTCCAAAGAGGATCGACCATCAGACACCTCCTCTTCGTGATGACATCAAGCTGTACGACAGGAATGAACCAGACATCGACTCACTGATCCACATCACTAGGCTCTACAGCAACGTCATCTGACTGTCATTGGGACTCGATAAGTGTGGTCAGATGGTAGCTAATAGAAGATGTACAAAATAAAAACTGCAATATGGCATATGTATTTTGTCTTCTATCTTATAGTGTGACATATTAAATTGAATCCTATTGAATTTGTTATGCTGATGAAGGTATAACCTTGTATGATAAAGTGTAAATAACTTTTATATTTGTGATCAATAAGTAGATTTTCAAAATATTTATTGTCATATCACATTAGCTACAGAGTATAAATGGCAATGCAATTCTTATGACATGAACTCCAACAATGCAACGTGATATTATCAAAAGGGTGGAATGTAATGGGAGATGTCCTCCTGCTGAGGAGCCTTCAGAGTTCACCATGTGCTCTTCAGAAGTTAAGATCACTCCTATCTATTGGAGAGGTTGATGGCCTTCAACCTCTCAGGAATGCAGACATTAAGGATCTCCATGCAGCAAGCAGATGTTTCCTTTACTTCTTGACCACTCCCCTTCTTCCTTTACCTGTCTGATTTTCTGAATATAAGACCTTCTCCAAATCTCCTGACTTTTGAACTTCGCTGCAGACAGCTTGACAATCTGTAACGTTTTACCTTCTTGTGAGAATAAACTCTAAAAGACTGTCTTCTTTCAAGAATCTCCTCCTCACCATTTTATTATAATTTTGTCTCGGTTTATTTCCCCCACAGAGGTCAGCCTGAACCAGCCCTCACTACAAGAGGAGAGTCTTCAGTCTATAGCAGCAGAACTAGCAGCTGGTCCCAGGTCAGTCTGAACCAGCCCTCACTACAAGAGGAGAGTCTTCAGTCTATAGCAGCAGAACTAGCAGCTGGTCCCAGGTCAGTCTGAACCAGCCCTCACTATAAGAGGAGAGTCTTCAGTCTATAGCAGCTGGATCCCAGGTCAGTCTGAACCAGCCCTCACTATAAGAGGAGAGTCTTCAGTCTATAGCAGCAGAACTAGCAGCTGGTCCCAGGTCAGTCTGAACCAGCCCTCACTATAAGAGGAGAGTCTTCAGTCTATAGCAGCAGAACTAGCAGCTGGTCCCAGGTCAGTCTGAACAGCCCTCACTATAAGAGGAGAGTCTTCAGTCTATAGCAGCAGAACTAGCAGCTGGTCCCAGGTCAGTCTGAACCAGCCCTCACTACAAGAGGAGAGTCTTCAGTCTATAGCAGCAGAACTAGCAGCTGGTCCCAGGTCAGTCAATGAATTCTTCAGGGAAGCTCTCTGCTTGGGCCCTTTGAAGAAGATGTCTCTCTGAGTCCGTACAGCATTGGGCTATGTTTGAAATGTTGTCTGCCGCCCCATAGAGCAGATTCCTGGTATCGTTGACGAGGTCGTCCCAGGTACGGTACTTGGTTGGGTCGGGAGTTTTTGTGTCCATAGTCATTACTGNAGGAGTTTTGTATTAAGTACGTCCGTGTTTTGTTCACATTACGAGTCGAACCGAAAGATGATCTCCAATTTCATGTCGAACACTCTCATACTGTTGTAAGTCCATCAAATTCTTTCTTGGTCGTCGACTGGTTTTACCTGGTTGTCCCGAAGGTCTTTAGTACGTATTAACTTCTTTTTGTGTATTATTATGTTAATATTGAAGGGTAAACCGTATGTGCGTGTTTAGATATCTCATAAATGTAATATGGTATAATATAAAGTAAATCGACTGCGAAAATAGGTTTCGTTGATGTTACTGGTTAATGTCCCTGTAAGAGGGACCTCAATTGATTCCTGATTCACGTGAATGAGTTCCCGTGTGATCACCACCCAAGACCGCACTAAACTTGAGTGGTGGAAGGCTAGAAGTGGATGGAGTGATAGGTAATCTGTGGTGATAAACCTGTCATACAACCTGAACTGCACCAAAGGACTGTGTGTGACATTTGGAAACTAGTTGGAGCTGGAAACGAAGTGGAAGTACCATTGGGTCTGTTAATATCAAAGGGGTCCGGACAGTAGTCGAACGAATGGTTAGGAGAGTAGAGAAGGTTGTGAACCTGTGTGGTGTGTGTGTCTGTAGTATATATATATATATATAGTAATAGGGTGTGATCTGATGTGTTGACCATGACTACGACGAGGTGTAGACAACCTCACACTCGCTTTTCTCTCACACAGAGGTGACATTACATTAATTAGTTGACTCTCAAACTAATGAATTAGACAGTAATCCCGGTAGGTACATACGTTCACACAAACACATAATCACACACACACTCCGTCATCCCACAAAGATACCGGGGACACATGTCGTCCGACACTGGTCTCGGTTTGTCCTCGTCTCGTCTCTAACTACTATGACCTGATTATGGTAGTAAGTAGTCCTACAACCTATAAAGTCCCTAACCCTAAACAAACCTGCACGAACGGAAGGAAGTAAAGGTTGCCCTGAAAATGGTGAATAGCCAAGTAAAGGACGAGTGACCTGACTACTAACTGTGGGTTGCAACATGGTCAAAGATTTCCGAATTAGTGTCTAACTATATGAAGATAACGCAACACGTTTAGACGAGGTGCCATAATACCTTTTTCAGGGCCTCCTCAGCTTTACGTGTAGGCTCTACGTTTTTAACTAGGGATGCTCCGATCGCCAATTTTGGGGTCGATCGCCGGAATCAGTATCGGCCGATACCGATCGAGTGGGCGGGGCCTATGTGGATCTTCCATTTAAAGTGATGTTTACAGTTAATGGGGCTCATTCACTGGCGCTTCCACAAACAACAACCAAAATAAATATCACATTCAAATGAAGTACATTATTCAAGTTTAGATTAACTTTGGATAATAACACGGGAGAAATGAGCGGAAGCGCTCTCTTTTCCTCTCTCTCTCTCCTGACAGCCTGTCAGTATCGTCTCATGCAGCTCACTGATCCAGTAATGAGTGACCCGACAGTGAAGAATACATATATGTATAACTGGTTTAGCTAGTTCCAGAGGTAGATAAAATAGGTAAGTGTGTTAGGTCTAACTCTTAGTGTGTGTGTTGCTCCGCTCACCGGTCCGTCACAGCGGGTGGAGCTGCAGGATTTCTGCTTCATATACGTTGCATAACGCTATTTTATTGTCATTTTCGGACACCTTAAAATACTGCCAGACTGGTGAAGCCATTTTGGCGAGCTCGTTTTGCCGCACACGTATGTATTTTACGTCATCATTTTACGTCATGCGATCGGCTCTCTCAGCGGCCGATCGATCGGAACATCCTACTTTTAACTAATAACTAATGTATAGTAGATATAAAAGACAACATGAGACATCTTTAATGTTGTTCAAACACAAGCTAATAACTAAATCAATACAATCAATCTCAAATTGGCAAAATTAAGGTTTGAACCAGAAACTGTCTGTTGAGATTAATCCAATAAGGAAAGAAGAGGTAAGAAAAAGCTTGTTTTCAGCTTTTGCTACTAGACAGCTTTAACTAACTTGGCGCTCTGGACTCTCTGTAGATTGGTCCGATAAAAAGTATTGATCTTCAAAAACCTCCTTATAAAAAAGGCAAAACAGTGCAGATACGAAAAAGGTTATACCTGACTAAAGCTGCTACAGTTAGTCGATTTTCCGTTAGTGTATTGGTACAAAGGAATTCGTTTTTTAAGCAAAATGCCAAATGTTCTCTAATTCCAACGTTGCAATTGTGAGGATTTTCTTCTTCTCTCTTTCAATTTCTCCATTTGTGTTTTGAATGATGGTGAATTGTTTATATGTTGGTCCTGATTTAAAAAAGAAAGTAAGTTGCTGCCCTAAAACTGAGAGGGTATAGGCCCTCTTTCACATCTAAAGAGACACTGCTTTTCTCTTGTATGTGACTTTACACTGTGCATGCTTTCCAATCTAATTCTGTCTTGTTATTATTCTCTGCTTCTTTGCTTCTGTTGGACCCAGCTCACATGGGGCGCGCTGAGAAGGGTGAGTTATGAGTGGCCAGCCAAGAGCTGAGCTTTATCTGTCATAGTCATCATCATCATCATCGTCATCATAGTCTCTAGTGTCGTAATCGTTAGCCAACAAACTTTACCTTAGCTGTCACTTTCAGTTTTCAATCTGTAGACATCTGTTATTGTGATTGAACTCATTTTGTAGTCCCATTTTGTATCTGTCTTTACTAACCATCCCATTTGGACTCATTTATAGTCGTTAATGCACCTATGAGAAATCTCACCTTTACCCAACACACCATTACATGGCTTTTAAAGTACTACTACATCTTATTAAGATAGTAGGAAATTGCAGTATGCAGTGATATTTTTCTAAAATGTCATATTAGTTCCAGTGCTTCGTGGAAATGTGCCTATTTGGCCCCTGGGAATAACCTCTACAACGACAACCTTGATTTATTAGATGAACTATTTGAAGTGCTCTTGCTGTGGTTTGTCTTAGAGACTCTGCTAACGTGTGTGTCTGTTAATCTATGTGCCATGTGTGTGTGTGAGTCTCCCCTGCTGTGTGCGTCTGTCTCTGTCTGTCTCTGTGTAGTTAGACAGCTGTCGGGAGGTTTGAAGTTTCCAGGTGCTGTTTGTTTATCTGAGCCCGGTCTTTAATAAAAGGAGCGCTGAGTCACTTTGTTCCTGCAGTAGCCCGACCACACCTCTCCATTTCTTCTTCTTCTACTTCTACTCCTTTTTGTCTTCATTTTCTTTCTTCTTCTTCATCTTCTTCTTGTTCTTCTCCTTCCCAATGTCCACTTTAACAACTCCACATCCTCTCCCTCTGTCTCACACATATCTTCTATCTTCCCTCCCCCTCAGTCTATCTCTCTGTCTCTGTCTCTCTCTCACACACACACACACACACACACACACACACACACACACACACACACACACACACACACACACACACACACACACACACACACACATGCATACAATACTACCTTAACACACAGCGTCGCTCTGTCTTGTAGGATCAGTCCCTCACTACAAAGGGAGCGGTGTGAAGTTAAGTACAGGTTTAAAACTGAACTACTGCAGTCTGTGTGTGTGTTGAGCTCTCAATGGGGATTATGATGAAAAACTCTTAATGTCTATCTGAGGAAAACATTTGAGTTCCAGGCAGTTAATCTAATGCCCCTAATCGTTTAGTGCACAGATCTGTCTCTGTTGTTCTTCATACAATTCAAATCTCTCCAGAGTTGGTACATTTGACACTTTTGGTGTCCTGTTAAAGTTCTTAGTAAATGCTCATTTCGGAAAACATTTTTTACTGACAATATTGAACTAATTGTGCGGCATAAAAGTGAAAAATACAATTGGTTGTCCTCTTCATATTTCTCTAGGATCACTACGATTGCCCATGAAATTAGACCACTCTGCAAAATAACCAAATCTAGTTTTAATCTAGTTTTACGGTTTGTTACCCAGTGGCCCTTTTTAACAAATGCAATATGTAAGCTTATTGTAGATCGGTGGAACATGGTTAAATGAAAGAGGTAAGATATGATGCCTGATGTTCTCAACGGCCACACAACATGAGCAGAATCCCTTTACGATGTTTAACATTTTCAAGTCAAGTTTTTACAACCATGTTTTTACATTGATGCCGTCCAAAATGACACCACAAAAAGGTGGTTTCTAATAATCAACATGCCTACAAAATTACACTTGGTCTCTTAGTATTTCAATGGAAGACCAAACGACATTTGAAGAGTGTTTTTTCCTTTGTTGGAAAGTGAAGGGTCAATCTGTTAATGTGTCTGCTTGGTTAAATGTTGATTTGATTGAGTCAGTCTAATCAAACATCAGCCTTGGGATTGTTTTAGCTGTACTTAAGTTACCATTTAAGACCTGTAATTAAATAACTGATGTTGTCATTTGAGAATAGAAGCAAAAAAAGACAAATATTGTCATACACTGACAACCCTTATAGTGTGCTATTGTCTGCACTGAAACAAAAACCAGAAAACACAAGAGACTTTTTTGGAATTGTTCGTAATAGGGCTGCACAGTTGATCAAAATGTTATCGGAAATCACAATATGGACTAATTCTTTTTAAATAGCAAAAAACACAACATGTTTTTATGGCTAAAATGTAGGTTTAGGTATTTCCGAGCAGCCTATAATCGTATTCTACACACAAGAGAACATATTTGTTTGGTGCAGATCCTCTAAAGAAAAGACACCATTCTCATTGTATGTTTTTTTCAATGATAATAATAATCATGATGATCAATCCCACCAATTTTGTGAATCCTATCGCAACTGCAATATCAGTCAAAATAGTCACAATTGGATAGTTTTTTAAAATCGTGCAGCTCAAATTGGTCAGTGTCCTGTCCGACACATAAACAGTGATTAATGTGAATGTCATGGCTTCAGTAAGTACCACTTTGTACTTATTTTAACTTTGCCCTTGAGCAAAGCACCTGCCTGATGTATGGCCCTGCGTCAGTGGCCACCAGCAGAAACCTGTAGTTACCGCAGCTCCGCTCCCAAGTGTGTAACCTTGTGAGCGTACAGCAGCATGCTTACAAACAGCATGTCTGCCCAACATTACTGTTCCCTGGATAAATAAAGGTTAAAGTCAAGCCATGCGCTAGCTCTGCCTCTCCGTCTGCTATCACACCTCCCCCTACACACACACGCACACACACGCACACACATCAGAGTCTCGCATACCGAAGGACGGATCGAGAGAAAGCCAGCCACATGTGGTTTCGGTTAGCCACAGTTTCCCCTCACACTGGCCCCAAACTAACCACTTCTACTTCACCATGGTCAAGTACATGTGTATATCTCCACCGCTCACTGTCTGCCGCTGTGTGTTTTGCTTGTAAATCTGCTTGTCTGTACATGTTTCAGTGCATGCTCAGTGTGTGTGTGTGTGTGTGAATGCATGTCCCAGCCCGAGGCAGAGTCGAGTAGAACAGTGAATCAAGGTTAGTGGTCCAAAGAGAGCAAGAGAGATTGAAGGAGGGGGGGGGGTTTAATGGAGGCAGCAGATGAGGGAGTGAAAAGGGAGAAGGAGCAGGTATTTTTGTTAGTTCTTGCTGCGTGTTCGACCCAAACATAATTATTTCATCTTTACCGGTGATGATGTGGAGCTGAGGATGTTAAAGCTGTTCACTGTGGAGTTCATGAAACAGGCATAGCAGGGATTTTACTTAAAGGGGACCTATCATGCAAAATGCACTTTGTGATGTCTTTTATACATAAATATGTGTCCCCGGTGCGAAAATAAAACCCTCTCTCTTTTCCTCCTGGTACAACGAGCGGATACAGATTTCCATCCGAACTGACGTGTCCCTCCGCTGTGACGTCGGCGGACCCACAGAAAGTTGCTATCAGAAACAATGCCTGACGTGTTTTGGATGTAATCTCGTCTTTGTTTACATTAGCAAGCCTCGCTAACACTCAGAGCTAACCTGTACTGTAGAGCACATGTGTTTAAAAAGCAGGAAATAAAAGCATTTGAGCTCCATACTATTTCAGAAATAATCCTTGATGTGGTTTAAACAGGGTGGCGTTTTATCACCATCAAATTTAACTTTATATCCGTTAGAATTCTGATCAGGCATTAGCTCCGCCTCCTCTTATTTATTTATTTCAAGCTAAGGACCCAAGATCCGCGTTTCTCTAACAGGGCTTCAAAAGAGGGGTTTGAGCAGTATGAGGCATGGCTACAATGGGTGATCTGTTTGGTATTTTGAAAAAAAAACTTCACAGACATATTTTGTATAGGTATGGCCCTACAATATATTATTCAAATATAGCATGATAGGTCCACTTTAATGTAAGCTTACAGTAAAGTTAGTGGATCCATCTTCAGTTGCTAAGAATGGGATACAGTACTTTTCCTGATGCCTGATTTCCCCTCCTAAGTGGATTCTCCTGGACTTATATACCACAGCTACAAGTGGCGTTGCAAAACACTGAAGCGTTAAAGGCCAAAGTGAATCGGTTAATACATGTTTCTTCTTTGCCCTTTACACATTTTATCAAAGTTTACATACCACTAGCCGAGCCAGCTATACAGTAATGGACTGCTGTTGGCATTTACTTGATTCTTCCTGGATTATACATGGCCCCATATCTCATCCATGGTAGCCAACCCTTAATACAAAGCACCTTGTACTCTAAGTTAGTGGAGAGTTAAAGTGTTAAGCTTCGGGGTGACCGTTATTATAAACATATGAAAACAAAAACATTCCCATATATACCACAAGGCTGTGAAAGTGTTTGTGTAAACATTGAGATGTGGAACATTTATTTTTCTTAGAAGGTACATTTAATTAGATCTCAATGGGTCAGTTACACACCGTTGTGTCGCTAAACATTGTTGAAATCCACCAAACCTTAATGTTTTCTAAGATAATAAACATACCAGGCTACATTGGGAGGTAATGTGCAACACATGATGCACAAGACCTCTGAAATATTTCTCTTTCTTGGTATGTTTGAATATTTGAATCAATTTGAACATGAAGCTACCTAAGGGCGGAAACGACATTTGAGGGGTTAACTGTCTATCCTCTACTTTTGTTTGTTTGTTCTATATTTAACGTTGTTTATAATGAGACTGTTCCGAGTACTCAAACACGTAGCTTCTCTTTTGGGATTTCTCCGAACATGACTCACGTTAATAATATCGCCTGGTTTTTCTTAGACTCAGAGAAAATCCACAGCCTGTTGCAACCAACGCAAGTGCAAAACCTCCATCAACTTGTGAAAAGGAATTATAAAGCCAAACTTTTTGTAAATGACACTGCGAACAAAGAGCGGGCTTGACGTCAGAGAGTTTTTCTTTTCACTCCATGGCTGTTATGATAAGCCCACTCTTCATAAGTGAATTGTAAATCATTTTTCTTGGCTGCTGTGATATCAATTGAGTGTGTTATTAGAGAATAATGAAGCGTGGTTTTAACAAACTTGCTGTATCTCGGGACTATGATATCATTAATGTTGGCTTTCCAAGTGAGCTAATTTATAAAGCTTTCTCTGTTGTCTAATAGCCCTACATGTTTGTAAAAGCATTTGTAAATGAAGAAAATCACGTGATGAAATTGTGTCAAAGCAGAGAAGTCTGTTTTGAATAACGTGTGCCATGTGAGACGGACAGAAGTGAAATGGATTCTTTTTCAAGATTTGGACCATGGAGAGGTTCTCGTTGCCAGTTCTGAATCAGATCACCTTAAATTCATGAGCTCTGTAAATGGAAATTGAACCCAGTGATGAGGTCTCTGCTGAACCTCATACTTATCCAGGTAGTATTTCTACCAGTCACAGTGTCCGTTAGATTTGCGATGTTGCAATTTCTCACTATTTCTTACTATTTCACATTTCTTTCGGGGCAAAGCTAAACCTACTTAGCACATGGCTGTCCTAGCAGATATACAGATATATCATTTTACATTTTATGCAAAAAATAAGAGTTCAAACTGTGTTATTGACAAAAAATGTGGTGGCAAAATACCACTGAAAAGTATGGGGTGAGTGTGTCTCAGCATGTTAATGGGAGTCTACCAATCTGAGGGTCGGCTGTTTGATCCCAGGCTCTTAAAGTCAACATGTTGAAGTGTCCTCAGGCAGGATACTTAACCCTGAAATTGCTCCCGTATGTAGCCATATGGTGTTAATGTGTATGTAAGTTGTTTTGGATAAAAGCGTCAAGAAAGTAAAAGAGCAGGGGTGAAGTATCTTCGAACAATGATACAAAGGCATTTTGTTGCATGATACGGACCTTTACCTTACCAGACTTGACGAAATTGAGGAGAATGAATATGGAGTAGGGAGTAGTGGCGAGCAGATAAAAGTCTGTGGGAGAAAGGGTTTGAAGTGTGATAAGCAACTCTGGCAGACTGACACAACAAACACTTGCAGCTGCACTCTCTCATTCCTCACCTCCTCTGTATCTGCTGATAACAACAGCGCAGGGTGAAAGTTATGCTGGCTTGATGGGATGCAGAGCTCTTTCTCCACTTTAGAAGTCTGCGTCCTGATTTGGGTTACATTCTTGCTGATACCATATGGAGAAGGGAACAGAAAGCATCACCTTGTATTCTCATATGATTGTTTGACCACTGTTTGACCAGCAGAAATACAAGTTGTTAACCCATATTCACGCAGAAGGAGGAAGAGACTGGAGACTTGGACTTTGTTCCTTGTTCTCGTGTGGGTTTGCTGGTTGTTTACTTTGCTAACTGGCTGGAGACTCAGTGAGTTTCTGCTGTGAAATCAGTGTTTGTCTTTCAGGGGCCTGTTTCTGTTTTACATTCTTCAGCTTTTGGCTGAGCTCTTTGGTTTCAACCAGGGAGATGTAGTGGAGGAGAAATCCACTTTTCTTCAGGCCCACTTCATTCCCACATTTGACATAAATCCTGCCATGATATGAATCTGTGCAAGCCACAACTAAGATTGAGTTGCAGAAGCTATTTGGAAATCCAATACTGATTTTTGTCTTCCTTGGTTCTTCTGAGCAAGTTTCAAAATAGTACGTTGCTAAATGTACACAATTAAAACTTCAGGAATACCTTAATATGTGTTAATCAGCAGCAAGGAAACATCTGTGACTCCTTCCAATCAAAAGCAATCAACTATGTAAACAGTCACGTAGCATCACAAGCTGTAACAGAACTTACATTTGTATTGGTTAAAATATATATATACTAAACCCTTTTAAGAATAGGTACGACTTTGTATTATTAACCATATGTGACCCGCTCTATCGAAATCAGTCGCAACGGCTCATTTCAAAATAAACGTGGATTTGCAAGCTTCCCCCAGACCAGTAATCCAAACGAAAATATCTTCCCTCCGTAGTATTTTGATCATTTGCTAATAACCAATCAGATCGATGGATTCCAGAGAAGAGAAAACTTTGAAGGCCTTTTTCTCAAAATGATGACTCTGTGACAGTCATTATATAATGTGACATATTTTGCTTAATATTTGGAGTACAAAAACAATCCTGATATCATTAGAAAGCTAGGAATCTCCTCTTTCCAGCAGTGTATACAACTCAAAATGTGTCTTCGGGTCAATGCGACTGATTTCGATAGAGCAGGTCACATATAAACAAACACAGAGAATGACTTCTGTTAATGAATGCCTTTCATTTTAATCATTAGAATTCAAGTATATATGGACAGCAATATAAACACAATTAGAGGGTAACTTAAGCTTGATTTCAGACGGACAACAATGGTGTCATTTCCCTTTTAGTCTGACTCTCCCTTCACACACAGTCATTGTTTGGTCTGTCCCATCACACTCGGAGCAGCATCAAAGACAACTGGCAGAGGCACACACTGCCTTTAGATGTGTAATCAATCGTTGTGAAAAAGATATGAATACACCGTCCTCCTCTTCCCATCTCCTGTCTTCCTTCTCCTCCTGTCTGCTCTCTTTCCCTCCGTGTTCTGTCGCTCATTACGCCGATCACTCAACTCTCACTGACACACTAGTCACACCTCATTACTGACCGTACACACACACACACACACACACACACACACACACACACACACACACACACACACACACACACACACACACACACACACACACAGTTTGAAGTCAGTGAATCTGCATCACTGTTTAATGTGGTGAGGACAAGTAGTATGTATGAGAGATCATCCGGCTGAAACACGGTTTAATATTGTTTAGCTAACTGGATGTTAGTCCTGTGGGAGAAGCAAGTAGAAATAAAAAAAAACGAAACCAACACAACTATTGATTAATCGTTTCAGCTCCAGGAAACGGTATATCAAATAATTGAAAATAACTCCACCTTGACCAACTAGATTAAAATGCTTCTTACACATGAATGCATCAGTAATAATCTAATAATACTAAGATACAGCACCCTTTTGGCATTCAATTATTTTACGTAGAAACTGACATTTTTCTGATAGTACTTCTTAACTTACATCTTCAATGAATTTCCCTTGAAAACACGTTTTTTGTGAAACTATTTTATTTCTTTAATTCTTTATTTATATGTCTTAAATATATTGTATTTTAGAGGGTGCCTGAGACTTAGGGCTGCACCATATCAGGAACACATAACACGATAACACTTGCGATATTTGGAACAAAAACGTATACATACAGCATTATTACTTTCCAACAACATGGGATTTATTGTTTATTAGTTAAAGATCACTTCGACAAAACGTCTTAAAGCCCTAATTTATTGCAGTTCAAGCCATCTTTGTGATGCGTGTACTCCAATGTTGATATCACCATAACGATATATATTGAGCATCCCTTCTTAATATCTTTAATTTGAGTATATCACCACTGCTTCATAAGACCAAGCCATGTGATTAACCGCCATTTGCAAAAAAAACTAACTTCATATAAAATCAGTACTCATAAAGCACAATAACACGAAACCAATGAATTCCACATGTATGATGTAAGTCTGCTCAAGGATTTAAGTGTGTGTGTGTGTGTGATTTGGGTGTGTGTGAATTGGGTGTGTGTGGGAGTAATAACTGGTGGTGAGTGGTGGTGAGTAACACACTGGGTATGTTGATGCATCGTGGCAGATACAGTGGAATTAACTAGAGATAGTGTGTGTGTGTTTATGACAGGTAGTTAATTATACGAACGCGTTTGTCCATTCGTATACAAACACACACACACACACACACACACACACACACACACACACACACACACACACACACACACACACACACACACACACACCAACACACACACACTGACCACAGGCCTGACAGGCAGGTCTTAATTAGTTGCCGCGGCTACTGATGATCCGTCCTGACAGTAACTGCAGTGATGACAGAATCCGCTGCCTCGGAGCAGAGAGGCATGCTGGGATTGACACAGGGTCCACTCAGTCATCACGCTTTGTTTGTGTGTATATACTGAGTGTGTGTCCGTGTGTGTGCGTGTAAAAAGTTCAGATTGAAGACAGTTTGTCAGTCTACTTCCTTGTTAGTCGGTCCGTCAATTAGTCTGCGAGGAAGGGATTAACCGAGAGGCGCCCAAACCCAAACGCCCACGCACACTCTTTGTGTTGTAAACTCGGAAATTGCTCTGTGATTTCCAATCTGTAGGTGTGAAGATGGAATGACTTCAATCACCACTTTATTCCTCCATCTCTGCGCCAGCTCCATCTGTAACCCTCTCACCCTCACCCCTCTCTCCCTTTATTCATCCCGGGAGGCAGCGGGATGCCAGGGAAAGTGAATATTACGAGATGTTTCGATGGCGTGTCACAACACATCCACAGAGACGCGGTCAGCTGTACACAAAGTGATTTACGCTGGAATTTTAAAACATTAGAACGCTCGCCTCTCCCAGAATCACGTAACAAAGCAGAGTACGAAGCCAAAAAGGGAGAAGCAACAACACGAGTAGCTTGTTGTGATCTCTAAAGTGAACTGCGTTAGTGCTGCAATTACTGCATTCATTATGCATTCAGTGTTTGGGATCGGCCTAAATGACAGGCGAGAGACAAACACAAGAGGAGAGACAATTGCTGCACTTTGACGGAGCAGAGGCCACCCCATCTGATTCTCTGTGTGTGTGTGTGTGTGTGTGTGTGTGTGTGTGTGTGTGTGTGTGTGTGTGTTGGTGTGTGTGGGTGTTTGGTCTGCTGCCTGGTAGTGAACTCAGAGATGAATCTAAATGGCCATCATTTAACCTTTCACCTCAGCTTATACACACACACACACACACACACACACACACACACACACACACACACACACACACACACACACACACACACAACATCCAGTAGTTTGCTGGATGAGGAATGGAGTGGTGAGTGGAGTACTGAAGATATTAAGTGGAGTGTGTTTGTGTGTGGCAGCAAGAGTGAGTTTTTGGTGTGTGTGTGTGTTTGTGTGTGTGTGTGTGTGTGTGTGTGTGTGTGTGTGTGTGTGTGTGTGTGTGTGTGTGTGTGTGTGTGTGTGTGTGTGTGTGTGGTGAGAGTGAGTGAGAGGTTGATCGGGGTCAATAGAAACAATTTGTCTCTGAGAGCTTTGCAGCATCCTCTTCTGATTCTGTGTAGAGCTGACGAGTAGCAGAACTCTGCACATAATTATATAATTAAATTATGAAATATATCAACTATAAAGAATCATTTTCGGTTCTCAAATATTATGTGTTAAGTTTCAGTCAACTGAAAATCAAACATTTTCCTTAATCCAGACATTTTAAAAGCTACATTGTATTGTTTCAGTTGCTTTAAACGTTATATTTGCTACTCTTTTCAATCATCTATGATAGTTAATATAATATTTGGGATTTCTAGACAAACAAATAGCAACATGAAGAAGTTCCTTTGAGTTTTTGGGCATTTTCAAAATGTTTGTGACATTTTATAGGTTTGAAACAAATTCAACTTCACACTATTCTAATATCCAGTTATTTGATTTGTACTAAATTGCTGCACTGCTTTTTATGGGTTGCAACTTGTCGGCACATTTGGCCTCCTCCCAGCCGGTGATATAACAGCATGTGTTTCCCATCACAGGAGGAACAGGCTGTTTGGATTTACAGGTAGATGACAATAAAAGATCTGTGAATCAGTTACTAACTGTGTCAATCAGAGCCACAGAAGAACAATGGTGGTTTCATTTCCAAACAGGAAGCGTAAGAGAACCTTGTTACATTCTCATTTAATGAATTCTGCAGAAACTGACAGATGATATCACTTCAGTTTCCCCCTCACCAAATCATCTCCTGCTCACATTTCGCAGCTTTGGAAGTGAGAACACTGTGTGTGGAGTCGCATGCAAACAGGAGAGCTGCTGATTTGTGGTCACATGATGCTAGTGGGTGGAATCTGTGTGTCCATCTGGTATGACCCCCTGTTCAACTCCTCAAGCACTAATGCACATATGGAGCACACGCACACACACACTTAACAGCGCATACACACTCATATGAGGGAACAGCTGAAAGAAACTGCCCACCCTTCTAGCCATCCCCCCCCCCTCCCCCCTGCAGAGCCTCAGGACTCTTCCAGGTGTCCACTTCCCTCCTCCGCCTTTTCTCTCTCTGTTGTGTTCATGTATAAATATCAACATATAGATTCCTCACTGAGAATAGAATAGAGTCACCATGAACTGTGTAGTTAACAAAAGAAACAGTTAAATAGTCCATCAGTGTTGGTTTTACTCTTCAATATAGTATTAGAGTATCACAGTTTGTCCTGATACATTTCATACGAGTCCCTCAGTTCATAAGTCTCCCTTTTAAATAAATAGTTCAACCTATTGAACATTTTAATTGAGCTGCCCATACTCACACTACAGTATGCCTTTTTAGTCATGTATTCTGTACCTGCTGTGTTTATTTATGTATTTCATTACCTTTGCTTATTATGCCTGTTTTTAAATGCCTTTTTAATAATGTATTTATGCTGTATTTGTTCATGTCTTTTGCTTTTAATCTGTA
This sequence comes from Notothenia coriiceps, assembly GCF_000735185.1. Taxonomy (NCBI): domain Eukaryota; kingdom Metazoa; phylum Chordata; class Actinopteri; order Perciformes; family Nototheniidae; genus Notothenia; species Notothenia coriiceps. Next base: position 12,624,090 of record NW_011369945.1, on the reverse strand, counting down.
AAGCACTTTGAATCGCCACATGCTGAAAAGTGCTATATAAATCAAATTGCCTTGCCTTGCCTATTACCAAAACGGATTGTATTCCTGTTTTGCTGTTTTATTAGAAGATCAAGAGATTTTTTGTGTTTGTACACTTTTTTGTGTTTGTACACTTAAAACGTAGAGATACAAGCCACCGAAACTCACTACACTCTGCATGTTACTGCACATTCACTCTCTCTCTCTCTCTCACCAGAAGCAGCGTAACAGGAACCGGGAAATTAGACGCCCGGAAAGGAACGACGGTAAAAGGAGAAACAGAATTTGGAAAGAAACAAGAATGTGATCAGGCCCGCAGGGAAGATCCTCGACCTGAAAGGAAATCAGAGGGAAGGATGGGGAGACTTCAGAGCGTCGAGCAACGCCCGCAGTGCCTCAGAGAGAAGGAGGAATAGGGTGGCGCCCGCTCTCTCAGGCCCAGAACGAATAGGACGCTGGCCGCACGCGGGCCCTCCAGGGTTCCGAAATAGCGGAGAGTGGTGCGGTCGTAGTGTAAAGTGTGACTTTGATTGGTACTGATCTCGATGCCTGTGATTTTGTTCTTAAATCACTAGTTATCTTTCTATGAAATAAGTAGGCGACTTCCGTTTTTAAGTCGAATTAGAGGTCAGACGATAATTAAAATGAAAAATGAATGGTAGGAGGCCGGCCTTTTGTGGTTCGTGTTGTGTGTGTCGTCGTGTATTCCGTGTGTGTGTGTGTCGTGTGATGTTCGGTGTGGTGTCGCGTGAGGTCGTGTGTGTGTGTGTGTGTCGTGTCGTGGTGTGTGCCGTG
>NW_011369945.1:12601887-12623232 GCF_000735185.1 Notothenia coriiceps | reverse complement strand
CTTCTGTGCTCAGGTACCGTTGCCCACGGCTGGTGTTAAGAGCTTTTTCGTAGGTCGAGGCAGTATCGTAGACAGCTACACCAACTTGTGGTTGACGAGTGAAGGTATACTTTTTTTTGCAATAGCATTTCCTATTTTAGTATGTGAACATAAGTCGTCTATCGGAAACGAATGACGAACCTTTCAGTCGTGTATTACGGTAGCAATTCTTTCTACCAAACCGCCGTAATTTATAGCACATCAAGAATAAATAAGGACTAGTCTCTAACCCGTAGTCTTTCTCGGCCTTTGATAGAAATGGACAAGGCAACACATTAAAGGGTTATTTCAATCATCCATTATAAAACAAAACTATAATTAAGGTGGAAAGATAGTTGAACGTGGGGCCAAGCACAATTCTGGTAGAAGACACAACGTAGCACCAAAAAGGTAGGAAACACAATGTTTATTAGATTTTTTAATATACCACACTATGTTTTATATGAAGCAGGCAGTTGATTGGCCTTTTGTCGTCATATAAAAGGACAATCTGTGACATTTGAACTTGGCAAAAAAAAATTGGGTTTGGTCTGGATGACCAATTTCGTGGTAATGTGCAATCTCATTAACGTCACGTGCCTCTAAACACAACGAAAATTACTCGACAAATTACGGAAAAAGAAATTGCGAGAATAAACCATTTCGTGCAAACTTACGGAACACAACTTCCACGATTATATTTATGTTGAACGACGAACTGATTCGAGAGACGTACAACACAATTACACATATACGTGACTTTTGTAAATTGATATAATTCGTCTATGTTTTATCGACCCTTTCATTCTTCCAGACTATCTTTATAATCTTTCTTTTATGTCTTTATATTACATTCCGTAGCAGAGATCTTATTTTTTACATCAGTCCTACATGTCTTCTTATTATACTCGTACGAGTTTGTCTGTTTCAGTTACTTGGCAAATAATTTTGTAATTTATTTATAAATCCAATCTATCTTCATAACATCGTGACAACTCCGTTGGACATGCGGTTCATAAGAGTCGTAACGTCATTGACGTGGCCATCAACACATCTACTTACAGGTTATGGAAACTTTTAGAACATTTAGAACTTTCCCTACCGTTTTATAGAGTAATATGCTACAGCAAAATTACTTGCTAATTCTTATTGCTCGTTACTTTATACGAATATCCCTTAGAACGTCTATCGTAAAAACAGAAGGTTCGTCAGTGCTATTTTCATAGAGAGGACTACAACCGTGAACTGTAGTGGCAAGTGAACTTAAAATGCAGTCCATTGTATTCGGACTAAATTCCCAACAAATATAAAGCTCGTAGTAATTGTTTATCACATTCTCATATGCTTTTATTTAATTACCTCAGTTTTTATGGTCCAATTGGGATGACTTACACCCTCATTTAATGTTTAATCTCGTTATTTTAACGTACAAATGACGACGACATTGTTTTTGTAAAGGGTGACTCTAGTTATTTCATCATAGATAGAAATAGATAGATTTTACTAGCTAGCCGATGACGGTATAAAACGTTTAAACGGAGACTTGAACTGTTCACGTACAAGTTCCGATAAGTCATGTTGTCCTCCGCAGTGTCTGTATTCTGGTCGACAATTTATTTATAGAAAGATGGACTCGATAGTACCCCATATATAATTAGACGTACAGTTAAAGTGGGTAAATATTACTATACTATTTTATTTTACCACTATTGTGGTTACACAAAGGGTAGGGTATTTTGGAGGTCCTAATTGTCCAAATTTCATGCGTTGACATTATGCTATATTCATGCTTTTGCATAAATTTTGATGTAAGGGTCAATCTCTACACGGTATCTGTACATGCTTTGTGTGTATATCGGTCGTAACACATCAAGACCCCCCCCCCCCACACCAGACAAGCTTAGTACAAAACCTATCCTACGGTCAGCAACCGAAGTACGGGAAAGTTTCCACGACAAACCGCCGCGGCCCGCATTGGACCGCGTGCAGTGGTTGTAGGTGCTATGTCCTCGAACTCCTGATTAGTGTCCCAAAGCTGTTTGTTTTCGCATCGACCCAGCAGGCGTCCTTTCTATAGGACCTCCTCCTCCCAGTCCATCACGAGCGTACGGATTTGATGCGCCATTTTGTAACAGTCTTAGCTGTCCCCTTTTGTGTTGGCTTTTCGTAACATGTGGAACATCTGCGGCTACTTACCCTCGCCTCCGCGGCACAAATCTTACCTTGCTTTTGTTTTGGTTTGTTTTTTTTTGTTTTTTTTTTTTTTTTTTTTTGTTTTTTTTTTTTTTGTTTTGCTTTTTTCTTTTTTCTTTTTTTTTGGTGGTGTGTGTTTTTTTTTTTGTGTTGTTTTTTTTTGTTTGTTTTGCTTTTATTTTTTTTTTTTTGTTTTCTTTTTTTGTTGACGACCGGTGTGAAATAAAAGGTAATTCCAATCCGTCTCCTTTTCTATTGACTATTGTTCGTTGGTCCATGTGTTAGATCGTCCAGGCACCACCGTTGTGCGTGATATGTAGGGTTACGGCTGCCATTTACACGAGGTATTCAAGTGTGACATGTTTAGTTCGGGTTACTGACAACACATGTATTGTCCTATTACCAAAAAAATCGACTACTCACAGCGTCTATAGTGATATTTGTCAGCTGTCATTCCTCTGTTTGAATGAAAGGTCCACATTTTTAAGAGGCAATCGGGGTTTAACCTTTACCCTGCGAACGAAACGGAAATCGACGGCAGCTGTACCTGCCTGCTACGCCACGAGGACTCGCAGTTATGCGTCGGGCGGTCCTTGCCTTGGTAACGTAGTCCTTTCGAGAACGCAGCAATACTTCGACTTTCCTCTTAGCCACGAGTTGTTGATCGGCGCGGTTTCCTGCGAGACCTGGTTCGCAGCGAGACAACGCTTAAACGCTCACTGCTGGTTGTTCAATCGTCAATGTATCATTGACTTCGGCCTATGCACGTTAGAGCAATCGTCACATAGGCATGGGGGTCTGACCAGTTTAAACTTAGAAATTTTTTCACAAGTTTGATTTTTACTGACTGTACGTATTTTCTCCATCGTACAGGATCGTTAGACTTTGGTTATTTCTGGCTACTAGAACCTATGACTAGTATTTCGCAGTTGTTCTCAAGCCTGGACCTGGTACAACCCTGTGAGCAGTTTGTTTTTTCGCATCTGGTACAGAAACTTTGGGTTTCTTGAATATAAACAACGTGTTCTTCCTCTTTCTTTCTTGAAACTTTTATTGACCTTCAACCGAGCGTCTGGTCGCGAGAGACACCTGTGGTAGACGCTTTGAGACACGCGTATTCTCGTTCGTGCAATGATCGAAGTCGTTTTCGTGTTTCTGAATGTTCGAGAAGGAGAGATTACCAAAAAGAGAGAGAGATTAGATTATATAACCAGGAGAGTCGAGAATGCTATTGAGGGGATGTCCTATAGGAAATAGAGAAGAGTTACTGACCGACTAACGCTGCTGCAGAGTGGTATGTGAGTATTTGCTTTTGTGGTTTTCTTTGTATTCTATTGGTTATATTGTGGTTAGACATATGTGGTGCGTACTTTAGTCTGAGACTCATCTAATGGTTGTGAGTGTTTAATGATAGTAGATTGAAGTTTACTTGATAGTCTAACCCCTTAGCTAATATATCTCTATGGACTCGGTTTCATGTATGCATGCGTCAGACATATATTAATCTAATGTAAGGTCTTACTGTAGGATTTTTATACAAGTTTTGCTATATTAGTGTGTTCATATGTTATCTGTTGCAACAATTTTTGGTGTATTCTTAGTTTAATCTATATATTGGTGCAGTACAGACTACCTGGTAAGTTTTACCATTTTCGTGTACTCCATGGTATACATTTATGTGGTTATATTGTTCTCTTTGTCATACATTCTCCTAAAGATCTGGTATTTTTTGGATATGCTCTAACAGGTGGTATTATGTTGATTCTGTCGGTGTATATTGAGTATCTTATGATATTCATGTTTTCATTGATTTTATGTAAATGAGTTCATGACCTGAAATCACTTGTTACCTCCATTGATCCCGACCGCTATTAGCTCAAAAATGTGCTTGTCGCACTAACGTGAGGTACTTACGAGCTTACTGCGTGTAGCACTTTGTAAGCTCATATTACACACAGTTTAGTTCAAGGGCGGCGCCGTTTACTCGCGAAAGAAAAGGGGAGTACTCTGTGGTCAGGTGTGTGCGTCGCCGGTTGTGCGTCCGGGCGATTGACGGTGTTTGTTGTGTGTACGTGTCACTGTCTTCAGTCCGAGCTGTATTCTTCCCGGGCGACCCGAGCCTTCGTTATAAATCTGGGGCCGGGTCTATTGCATGAGGTGACGGGCGAGCCGGTGATTTTTTATATACGAATTTTTTTATTTTACAGGTCACATTCCATGAAAACTGTCGTTTTTAAAGGCACTCCCGCCAACGCAACAACCCACTGCAAAGAAATAACTCTTATCCAACGGGCGCGAGGTGTCCGTTTGCCTCGGACACTTCGGACGAGCCGGTCCCTGCTTCAATTTCCTCTCACTGTCCATGCCTTACTTTCTTCTCCTCTTATTTCAAAGTCCGGTCGAACTGCTACCTCAACAAAAGATCACCACGTCACTGCCAGGATGTTGGGGAAAATATTAGATAGCTAATCTAAATACTAAGCTTTAATTTTTTGCATCCCATTGTACACCTATACTAGGCCGACTTGTTTTGCACGTAACAGTTCTGACCAACAAAAGGTGTTGGAATAAAGGTCGATAAAAGGTTTGCGGTTACCTCTTTACGTTACGAAAAAACACTCTTGGTCGTCGACTGAATGGACCAAAATCCTTGCAGGACGTGGAGGGGGCGGTTTTATCTACCGGTTATATTTTTTCCAGAGACAGCCGAGACTGTGCAGTACGGCTGGATCACGACGCTTTGTTACCCATTTTCACTTTCCTCATCTTTTATCTTTTCCATAACCGATAATCCCTTTACAGGGTCGTCAAAACTCCTTTATAATTAGACGATTCAAGTGATTCGTTGAACACCCTACTAGTATACTTTTTCATGATATTCTAATATTTAGAGATAGGATATTTGAGTTTTCTTAAGCTGTATGCCATAATCAGCAATATTAAAATAATAAAAGGCTTGCAATATTTCAGTTGATTTGTAATGAATCCAGAATGTATGACATTTTTGTTTTTTTAATTGCATTACAGAAAATAAAGAACTTTATCACAATATTCTAATTTTCTGAGACAGTCCTGTACTGCTGCTGGATATCATTACCTATAATTTGCTGTGTCATTATTTATTAGTGTTTGTTTTAGCTAATAATCTGAATCTATGAAGTTACCAAAACTGTCAAATTAAAGTACTGGAACAATAAGAACATTGGCTTGCAAAATAGTATCATAGAAACACAGAGAAACGTAGGAATTATTCACCTCTGATGGGCTGGAAGTAGTGTATTGTACTGGTTCAACAATGAACTTGTAGTGATATTATGAGAATGGGCCTCAGCATGTGTTGGGGTACCAGCAAAGAAAACTTTTCTAGCATTTGAGGCTGCCTTTATGGCATCCTATCATGTTTTCTCAATTTAAAATAAACTCTCTAGAGGGCACTGCATCTTTTTCTCTATACACACAAAGGACCACTCTTGGGCACGTTATCACATATTCTCCACAGAAGAGCATGCTAAGAGTCCACTTTATTGCATATTATCTACCATTACAACCAAGAGAGCTGAATTTTTTTCTTAACATGGGAACACCAAGGGGTATGGATGTATAGCCCTCTTACTGTATTTCTATAGTTAACCATTTTTTTATTTGTGAGGTAAAATAACAGTTATTAAATGAAAGACCATATAAATAAACAATTAACTGAATTCATTTATATATTCTTTGTGCCCGACACAGTCCACAATCCCAAATGTTTCAAATGTTTAAGTTGCAGAGTCAGCATAGAGACAATGTGTTATTTCCAGTGAGGGGTAACGTAAAGTCTCCTTAATGCTTTGAACATAATTCAAAGTTATTTGATATACTGTTGTGCAGTTTTATAATAAATAATAAAGTTTTCTATTTTAGATGCTGATGATTTGTTTTAAATCAGTTTAGAGAAAGTACAAAGTAGCATAAGATGTGAATACTAAAGTTCAAGTACTTCCAAATTGTTCTCAACTACTTAAGTAAACCTAATAAGCTACGTTCCAGCAATAATATGCAAGGGTCGATTCTACCTGCACAATGTCTACTCTTAATATTTCTGGTAAAATAGCATTTATACTTCTGGAGTATTCTAATAAAGGTATTGCCACTTTAATCATCAACATATTTTGAACAGGATCTTAAATATAAATGCTTTCAAAATCTGTATCCTGTGTTTGTTTGTGGAAAAAGTTCCCCGATGTTGTTTTGGCAGCGTGAGGAAGTGAAGCGGCTCAGCATGCAGTCAGAGATCATTTGGGCTCAAACTTCGCTCTGTGTCTGTTTCTCACATCAGAAACTGAGAGAAGAGTAGGGCTGACTACAGGATTCCTTCTGCATACTTCCACCGCTCAACAGCTGGAACTCATATTTGTAATTTCAAGTATTAAATTAAAGAGTCATATTTCAAGTATTTCAATCTTTGCAATATGAAGAGGTGTTTGCAGATTTATCGTCCTGCATGTGAGACAGCTTTACTGACGGTCAACAACAAGTTTTTTCTCAACTTCAAAATGTGTGGTTGAACTCCAACACAAAGCAACTGGAGGGTGAAAATATAATCACACCTTAAACACACCTTTTTATCTTAAGGCCAGATATAAAAGCATTATTGTTTTTGTACATTACGACCTATGACGTATTGGCATACAAACCTTTGCAACACATCAACATTGTTTTATGAATTTAGCCAAGACTAAGAATCTACTGAAGGATCGTTATACCAGTATTGGTGATAAATAAAATGAATAATTACACATGATCAGGGTAGAGGACTGTAAGGATTAGGCCTGGGAACCGTAGGGTTGCCGGTTCAAGTCCCCGAATATACCTAAATATGGAGTGTGGACTTGGAGAGATCCCCTCCTTCCCACTGCTCTTACTAGGATGGGTTAAGTGCAGAGGTCCAATTTAACTTTGTGTGACAAATAAAGAGGGTTTCATCCTCCGATTCTAATCATATTGTGGTGAGAATCCATAATAAAACATCTCGTATAAAAACTTGGAAGGTTGTGGTTTTTGATCCCAGCCCTTGCAGTCAAAATGTCGATGTATCCTTGGGCATGATACTTAACCCAGAGTTGCTCCCAATGGAAAGGCTAATGGTGAAGGAATGTGTGTGGGTGTTAGCTTCCTTGAGGAAGTGGTACATTGCTCTTTATAAATGGGGTGCAAATGGGTGAATGATGACTTGTAAATGTTAAGCACCTTGAGGGGTCGTAAGATGGGATGAAGTGCTATATAAATACGGTCCAATTGACATTTTATACATTTATGGTAATTTACTTTCCACCACTTGTGTTAAGAGTTAAAAAACGCACAATAAACAAAGTTGAAATATTGCAATAATACCGTTTTTGTTGATGATTTTGGCCACAATTAAAACTACACATATTAACGTAATATGGCGTTTGCAAAAGCAGGGAATTGACTTTGGGGACTAACATTTGTACCAATTTTTATGAAAATCTATTAAGTTGACATATGCTCATCTGGAATGAACTCTTAGTACTGACATTTCTAGAGCCATGCTGCCTGCAGGTAATTCAATGTATTCAAAAGAATAATGGGTTTTGAGAGTTTCTAACACTAATACTAACATAGATTTACATTTAACGATAGTGCATGCACTCAGATTGGTCCGCAGTGTTGTACCAACAAGGGGAGACAGAGATTTTAGAAACCCCCCCCTTGGACAATCAAGCATTGTTCTCGTGGAAGATCTACTCACATGATTGTTGTTGCTTCATTTTGTAAAAGAAAAAGTACCCGTGATGTTCCAGAAAACACCTCATCATCAGTTGAGCAATGGACAATTCAAAACAGAAACATCTCGTGGAAAACATGAGCAGAGGTTATATGTCATGTAAGGAAAGTGTTAACTCTGGCATCTCAACTACTGTAATTATAAGGATTATGTACAATTCATCAGAAGCAGATGTTTGTTGGCTTTCAGAAATAAAAACAATGTTTATCTAAAGAGACATTATGTATGGAAGCAAAACGGTGCCAAAAAATGAAAAGTTATTTACATACTCAGTCTGAACTCAGTCCAATTAGGTTTCTTTTCAAATTGGAACCACACAAATTCATATATATATACCATATTTGAATACTATACATTAAGTGTAATCTAAATGAAACATTAAAGAGAAACTGAAAACTGCTTTTCAGTTTAAACAGGCATCCTTTCACAAATAATAAAAAAGTATTATAATGTGTAGTAACTGATTGTGTTTAACTTGTGCGATCAAAAGCATAATTTGTAATCATTGAAAGCAGTGAGTGGGATTTCGCCATCTTCCCGAGTCTCCACCTTAACTGGCGGAAAAAAGAGATTCCTCTTTGGAGGTCAAGCTGATTTTTTGAAGGGTTGAAATAATGGAGAGGTCTTGGTCTCAAAACCACTTTTTTAAAGGTTTTGGTCTCGTCACAGGTTCCGTCTCAGAAACTTTAATCAAAGAATGGGCAAGACCACAACTGCTGGGTTATCTCTAAATTACAAAACAATGGTAAACATCTCTGCAATTCGTCTTGGTCATTCTATCAAGACTTTTTCCATGGCACAAATATATATAATATGGCAATAAATGAGGTAATTTAACCAAAATCCTCATTTGTATTTCATGTGTAATTTTATGGGAATGTAAATCTTACTGATATTTAGAACAATGTTGGACAAGTGTGTCAGTGTAGGAGTGGCACTGGTCTGGGTATTGACTCAACGTAAATCCTTTAAAGTATTGGTATCCTGTTCTCTTTACACTTGGTGTAGGTCGTGACATGGACTCGGTTTAGGTGTTCTTGACTACAAGACTTTTACATTTATAAAATGGGATCAGGATCGAAAGAGATATAAAAAGTAACAGTATATAAAATGTACTAACTCTAAAGGAGAGTTATTATCACTCAGTAAAATTCAGGGTCAAACTCACAGTGAGGTACTCTATTGGTCATAAAATGTGTATTATAATGATATTTCTTTGCTTCCATAAATTCCAAATAGCAGGTATCATTGCTAGAAGGAGCATCAGCAGCCAAAATAAAATAAAAAAAGTTTAATGATCAGAGTTCATCAGTAACCAGCGGACATTGGGGTTTGTTTCAGGAATGAACTTTCCGTCATACTGGATTATGTTGCATAATAAAAAGCATCCCATTCAGATTTAGAGGTTTGTATTATCGTTTGCAAGTTCAGGCGCTCTGTAGTTCAGAGAACATAACTGTCTCCTTTTAACCAGATGTTTTAACGACCTCAGAACGGGAATCATGAGGCCGATTGCGTGGAGTTAACTGTGGGAGGATTATGAGAAACCTAAAATTAAATCATCTGTGGAATGAGACATACCAAATACAAGAATAGGCTACTTTTTGAAAACAGTAAAAGATGGGTTAACTACTCAAGTTGTAAAGATAAGATGAATTCACTGTACAAGAACTGTCTCATCAAATATCCTGGTATAAAATTTTTATTTTTTACTACGATACTCAAAGAAAAAAGAACAGAATTATATTAATAAACAGCATCATAGAGTTGAAAAATAGCACAAACTTGCGGTTGCAGCATCACACTCTGATGTATTTAGAAAATGTATATTTCTTATAGACTTCAAACACTTTTTAACAAAAGAACTCTGGAGCATTAGTGTACGTCGTGAACAACAAAATGCTGTATATCAGTGTTGGACCACATTTGTGCGAGATTAAATATACTTTTTTTTCATGTGTTGTTTGTTGCTCTGGGATTAAGTAAACTAGGAAGAGTTTGACATTTAAACTAAAGCATGTTAGTTAACATGTAAGTAGCACAATAGCATATTTAATTAATTACTACATGAAAGTTCACATGAGCTACAATAATATATTTTGATCATAAATAATTAACATATACTGCAGGTTTGCAACTGTAAAGCCTTGTTGCTCCTGTCTGTACTAAGCTCATACTTTTTTAAAGGTGCCCTATTCTGCTCATTTTCAGGTTCTTATTAGTATTGTGTGCTTCTACTGTGTTTCATGTTTCCATGCTTTAATGTGTTGGAGAGTGTTACATGGTGATGTCATTATGTTACGGAAGTAAACAAAGCAGTCCAATGGCAGCGTTTCAGGCAGGGGGGGGGAATGTGTTGAAGAGGAACTCCCTCTGGAGGGAACTTGGGGATTTTAGCCTTTGAAGACCATTTACATGCACAGAAACCTATACAACACAATACAGGAGAGGGAACCCCCCCAAAAGCATAAAAGGGCCTCTTTAAATAAGTATAAATAAGCAAATGTACACAACAGAATGACCTTCACTTTTCATACCTATTTGTCAGTAAACTGCTACAACAACTTAGTGTCACTAGAAATTGAAAATAATCTCCAGCTTGAAATAAATCTGCGATATGATGAACCACTACACTATTTTATGCTTGTGAAAGTCAGCTACCTTGTTACATGTGACCTGCAGTAAGTAGCTTATTAAAATTCAAATAAGATCAAACAGGACTTCCTGTGTTGAATTAATTATTTACCTGATTAATTATGAGGTTGCCCTTCACGGAGGAAAGAATTGTGAGTTGAATCGATTCCGATCTTTACATGAGGAAAGGTTTCAAACCCTTGGAGGCACTTAAGACCCCAGCAATGAGTAATTTAATTAAACATTTAAAAGTGAAATACTATTATCCATGTGTAAATATAGAAATATTATTAAGTAATACCTGCATTAGAGAAGGACTTGCAGTTAAGTATGACGTTTTTCTTGGCCATCTAAAACAGTTACAGATATGTTTAAACATGTGAAGCTAAACACAGCATTTCCACCGATTTTCATATTAAGTCTTTGTTTGGGTTAGTTTACATTTTCCCAGATCACAACTCCAGATACAACCTTTGTGGTTTTCCTCAAACACACTTTCTAAACAATTTTTGGGCTTGTCCTAAACTTTTGGGAGATTTTTGGTGCTATGTTTTTGACATTCTAACTTAAGTTCTAGGGGGCCTAGAAAGAACCATGCCCTCTTCTGGCAATTCGGCCATTTGAACGACACTAAAGTTAAGGAATGTATTACCGTAAACACATTTTTAGCGCATCGTAGAATACTTTCCCCTGGAAATCTCCATCGTTATCATCTCAAAGGATGTTTTAATGGATCTTTAAATGTGCTAAAGGATGTAATGATCATTCAACTACGACACTATTTAAAAAAATGTTGCAACCTTTCTGTAGTACTACCTGAATAGAACTCACCTCAGTGGTCGGTTGCAATATTCTTGTCCAAAAATGTAAATGACTGGATTGTTAAGTGGACTACATGGCCATACCTAAGTGGACTAAGGGCTTGGACTGTGAGCCGTAGGGTCGCCGGTTCAAGTCCCCGAACAGACCTAAATATGGAGTGTGGACTGCTACTTGGAGAGGTCCCAGTTCACCTCCTGGGCCCTGCCGTGGTTCCCTTGAGCAAGGCACCGGACAACCCCCTTCCCGCCTAACCCCCATTGCTCCCCGGGCGCTGTACAATAGCTGCCCACTGCTCCTATTGCTAAACTCCTGGTACTAGGATGGGTTAAAAGCAGAGAACACATTTCACTGTGTGTGCTGTGTGCTCTGCATGTGTGACCATTAAAGAGGGGTTTCATCCCTCCCAATTATATTCTATTCTATATAGGGTTGTTGTTTTGTTATTTATTTGCTTTTTTGATTCCCTTTTTCCTCATTTTCATTCTAATTTAACAGACTGTCCCTAGTCTACTAGCAGGTAGTTATTAAATCATTTGGCTCATGGTGCAACACCTACAAGTCATATTTGAAAATTGGTTTAATATATTTATTTTTCCCAATTTTTTTTAAATGAACCGTCTTCTACTTTTTAAAACATTCTCCGGTGTCAAGACAACAATTAATGAGCTCGTTAAGGGAGTTTAATTTCTGAGACTCATGCACACAAACAAGTACCTTCATACCAGATGGTGTTGGCGTGAGAGAGCACTTCCTCTCCTGTACCTGCAGTTTTAGGTCATTAGAGAAGCCTACAGCTGCTGCCATGATGTGACTGCATGGGGAGTTCTCCACCAGCAGGGGGCAGAGGTGGGCTTGACAGTCATTTCCTGCTGACAGTGACCTTTGTCACAGTGGACCTGTCATTGAGACAGCACACATGTTGAAATCATGTCATGATTAAATGCCTCAGGAGATGAAATCTCACGTCAAGATTAAGGGATTTGGTCTTGACGTGAGCCGAGGTTATCACAGTGTGACTGGGTTCCTGTAAGCTATGCAGGGAGACTTGATGGATACCAGGCTTTCAATTTCCAACCCCCCCTACTGTTTGTGTGGGATACATATGTTGAAATTCACCTGCTGTTACCCGCTGACCTGCTGCAGGCTAATTGATAGTTATAGTGCTGTTAGTCTGGAAGATTATTATCACTTTAAACACAGATCAAACAGTTCACAGTCTTCATGTGGTGCACAGTTTGAAATTCATGTTCGGTATTTATCAAACAGAAAAAATTAAGATTCTGCACCAAGGGAAAGATAAAAACCCTTCAGTTTTACTCACAGACTTAATGGTCAAAACGGTTTCTTATTTTCTTTGACGTATGAATTTAAGACATCCAGTAGTAGGATGTAATTAACACAAACTGTATCGTTTTTCTGTATTCCCATCTTATTAGGTGGCGCGGGCACATCAGTTTATTGATCTTGCTGATTCATTAAAAGCATATCTCCCTATCTATGCGTAACATAAATGCTTCATGAATTCCACTGAGCTGGAACCAACATAGTTAAAGACATATATTTGCAATTGAGAAATGAAAACACAATTTTCCGGGGCATTGCCAATTTGTTGACCAGGTTTGTGCTCAGCTGAGCAAATGTTTTTGATAATATTGACAATAATACAGTGATCTCTCCTGGGATAGCATGCTGCCTTACATAAATGACCTATTCATCACAACTGCTCCTTTAATGTTGAAAAAACAAATGAAATACTGTCTACTTAGATGATCCTGCTGAAAGTGTTCTTGTTAAGTCTTTTTTGTTTCAAGTGAATGCCCCAAAGATATTTCGCATCACATGCATATCATCAGATTGTTAGGCATAAAGAGATCTTAGACTCTTGTCCTTTGACCATTATTTATTCAGCAGTTTAAGCTTTCTGCAATGACTTTGCAATGTCCCATAAACCCTAGTTCATTTCTGGCTAAAATACAGTCATCTTACTGGTAGCATGATGGTGTTTGGTAACCTGACTATAAAGAGTAGGACAGTAAACACGGCTCCATAATTCATAGGAAGTTACGTGGATTATTTTCATTCCTTCCTCAGGAAAATACAGAGCATCAGAGGTCGGACTGTTTTACCTCCAGGCGGTTAGACTTCTGAACAGCATGCCCTTTAAATCACTCACAGATTTATTATTGTAGTATGTTTTATTAGTTTTGTTTTTGAGTCAGGGCAGATGCATTTCATTGCATTTGAGCTTTCTGAATGTATATGATAGTTAACTAGAACTTGACCTTAATGTAATAAAATCCTATCTCCTATATAATAATATACATTATTCTGAAATCCTGCATAATAACAAGAGTACTTTTACTTTTTGTACTCATGATTTGGTACTATTATTTACTTCAAGTAAGATTTTTAAAGCATGATCCTTTGTAACAGAGTTCTTAAACTATTGTGTTATTATACTTTAACTTATCTGAATACCTAAACCACCATTGAAGACATCTAACTGTTGTATGTATTCAGCTTTTATGCAACTTCATTGTCTCTAATCGATTTGTTCTCCCCTACAAAAGGATTACAATTACCTTTGCCTTATTGTCTAACTTTCAAAATTAAATATCCAAAGTGTTTCTAACATCAATATAAAGGGAATTAACTTCAATCAAAAGTTAGTTTGAAGAGCCAAACTGCACTACTCTGAAAGCTGCATCTTGCTTTAGACCAATGCTACATTGCATAGTAATGGCAAAAAAAACCTTTCAGAATGTGTTTCCCTTCTATAAACAGGGGGGGCTTTAAAAGCAAATTTAACAGAGAGCAGAAAACAGAAAAAAGTATGAAATAATTCTACAGCAAGTGCTAAATAATAACTGAAGTAATTATAGTCAGGGTTAAAGCAACCAATAAAAGGAAGTCCACCAGTC
Organism: Notothenia coriiceps; assembly: GCF_000735185.1. NCBI lineage: Eukaryota > Metazoa > Chordata > Actinopteri > Perciformes > Nototheniidae > Notothenia > Notothenia coriiceps. The sequence goes on along the minus strand of NW_011369945.1, from coordinate 12,608,856 downwards.
TGACATGACTCACGCTGGGCTAATGTAATTAGCGACGGGGAAGGTCAGGATGTGGCAGCCACACTCAGCCAGAGCTTCTGTTGGTGTGCTGATGTTGAGAGTGGTGGTGGTAGCAGTCTTTATTTCATAGAGATTTGTTCCAACATAATGAGGATGCAAAAGCATTCTTGACTGTGAACAGCTATATCAAACTGCCTCTTGAGCATAAATAGTCCCATGTAAATTGAACACAGTTAAACATGCAATATGTTCCGTGACACATGTTTCAAATAAATACGGGGCAGTATTTCACCTCTGCTAGCTCGATAGAATCTCAATTTACAGTCATCAGTTGTTAAAAGAGTCTTCGACAATATGTTAACTTGTGTTTTTAGTTTTTGTTGTAGCAGATTTATTTTAAAGGGGACCTATCATGCAAAATTCACTTTTTGATGTCTTTAATACATAAATATGTGTCCCCGGTGTGTCGGGGAACTCACGCAGCATCAGAAAATAAAACCCTTTCTCTTCCGTACCCACATCTTTTAAAACAGGGGTACAACGAGCGGATATAGATTTGCTGCCGATATTACGTAATTTTGGATGGTAGACCCACAGAGAGTTGCTATCAGAAACAATGCCTGACGTGTTTTGGACTAATCTCGTCTTTGTTTACATTAGCAAGCATCGCTAACACTCAGAACTAACATGTACTGGAGAGCACATGTGTTTAAAAAGCAGGAAATACAAAAAGGAAATCACCTTGTGATAAACCCGCAAGAGAATAATATAGTTATTGCTCAAAAATAATTTGAGCTCCATACTGTTTCAGAAATAATCCTTGATGTGGTTTAGAACATGATGGCGTTTTATCACAGCAGAATTTAACTTTATCTCCGGTAGAATTCTGATCAGGCAATAGCTCCGCCTCCTCTTTTTCTTTTTCAAGCTAAGGACCCAAAATCCGCGTTTCTCTAAAGAGGGCTGGAATAGAGGGATATGAAGGATGTCTAAAATGCATGATCTGTTTGTATTTTGAGAAAAACACATCATAGACATGTTTTTATATATTTTTTGTATATCTGAGATCCATAATATATGCCTAAAAAAATGCATGATAGGTGCACTTTAAGAATAAAAACATTCAAATGTATTCATTATTTTGTGTTTTGTATTCTATATCTACATTACTCTTTATCTTAGCATTGATATATTTACAGTTTTTTTATGTAATGTGTTTCTGTTGCAATATATCTTAATGCTTTAATGTTTTACTTTTATTTGTTGTAAAGCACTTTGAATTGCCTTGTGTTGAAGTGTGATATATAAATACAATTGCCTCATCTGCCTTGCTTTTTTATTTTGTATTTAATGCGGTCAGTCATTCAGTCTGTTTGACCAAACAGCTGGAACTCTAAGAGCCGGTCAAAATAACACTGCTAATTCTAATAATCTAATCATCTTGAAATCTTGATTAATTCTGAAAAGTGATTGTGTGATTAGTTCGCTTTACCGTTGTCAGGCTGTGGTGGTCTGAGGCCAGGGCAGGCTGTTGTTGATAGCCTACATGTGTATGGCGTTATATTTGTGCCTCTATCCTGAGCACGCAATGAAACATGTTGAGCATAGAAAATGCGATTGAGCGCACACTTGAACATTTTTGAGCACAGAGAAATATATTTTCTTTCATAAAACTCCTGCTCCGTGCGCAAGCAGACCGCTGCACGCGCTCTCTCTCCCCCGCTCGCTCGACCTCTCCACCCTGTGGGCGCTCAGCTTTGCCTGTGCTCGCTCAAGTTGTCACAGCGTTACAAATGTGCCACAAAACCAACCAATCGGAGAACTCGAGAAGGTCAATTGTGATTGGCTGGTCGTCTCCAATCATATCTTCTATCTGAGATGAGAGAGGGATTTTCGGTTGCCATCAGGCTGTTGACGTTCTTATTACACATCCGTCGTTGACATTACAGGACATGACAGACTCGAATGAAGAGAATAGCACACCACAGTGTCAGGTGAGTTATACATTTCTAGTTTTCTGATATCACGTTATTGTTTGCAATGCCTGAGTTTGCTAGCCGGCAACATAGCTATAGGGGTAGTTTAAGCAAACAGCTATCAAACCGTAGCCTACATGTACGCCATGAACCCTTCTGAGGTATTGATTACTTGCTGTAAGCATTAGAGGTGGCAGAATGACAAACATGTTTCTCTCTCTATCACAATTTTGGGTTGACCAGAACCTGGACCAACTTCTGTTTCCTGTTCTACAATGGGCATAGATCTTGCGTTAATTTTCAACCGGACAACTAAACAGATTAGGCTAGGACCGGATAAAGTTAGCAACACACGTTAACCATGAACAGCCTATTAATCCGTTCTCTTAATGTTTATTCCGTCCAACGTTGTGGAATTAGAGAGAAAGGGCTTCTTAACGTGCTTTTATCCGGGGTGGAGGGAGTTAAATATAACATTGGGGCGTGTGATTGTAGTGGGTGGAGGTGGTGAAATGAGGATATCCATTTTGGAGTTCAAGCTAGCATAATATAGTTAACGTTGCACACTAATAAGGAAGAGAGCTATTTTTGTGATACATTGCTATTGATATGGATTTAGAGTGGATATTTGAGACAAGTAAACAAAAACGTAATTTATGGGTGAGTGTTTTTAGCAGAGTCATATTATGTCCTTGTGATTCTGTTGATTATTACCTTTCTGTATTATGTTGCAGCTCAGCTGATTTTGGATTGATGGCAAAGGGAGAGGGACTTAAGTTAGAGTGAAAATACAAGGTAAGTTTAAAATAGGTCAGCCATTTCCCATTCCTATAGGTTGCGGATGTATCTAACCCTTTCTCCTGTCTTTGTCTCCCTCTCTCAGCACAAGAACCCCAGGGGGATTCAATGGAGCCTGAAGACCTGCAATGAGACCCTCACCCTGAGCCTGAGTCTCAACTCCAGAGTTTTGCAAGCCTCTCCCTGTTCCTTATTTTGATTAAAAGACATTAAGCTTCCCAATGGTGTGGTCTTCGTTTTGTGAAAAAATATACCTCACATATTTTGTTGATGTTGTTGTCTTTTGTGATAGTTAAAAGGCTCCTGCTGACTTGAGCCAGCCATTCTTTCCTCCTCTCTGTGTGCAGTGGGGGAAGCCGTACATGTGTACTCCTTTCTATGAGTGATTGGAGCATCCCAGAGCCACAGCAAACCATGGGGGAGACTATATGCCAGGACAAACACAGAGGAAAAGGCACAGACAAACTGCACGCATGCTATTGAATGTTTATTGAATTCCATTTATTTACAATGGATGTTCCTAAAACAACACATTTAACATCATCATGCTGCTGCTGCTGGCTAGTGCTTTGACTCATTGTGCTGTCAGTTGACAATCATTGATAGGCACCTGTCGGTCTCCTGTCCTTTCTGAAAGTCATAAAGATTACATTAGTCCATTAGATGACTTATGTCCTCAATTACAGAAGGATTACTCGGAAACCACCATGAATTAAAGAAATGGTAGAATGAATTATTAATCAGAATTTTGAAACCTTCCTTCCCTCCCTCTAAATATATCAATAAGGATGTGATGTTCTTGACTCATACAAGTTTTAAGAAGATAATATTTGTTTAAAAGAATTAAAAGCAATAAAACACACAGCAACAGGCCCTGTAAACCAAGGTTCAACGTTAGCCCAATACATGTATGTTTAACAGGTAAAAGATAGCCTTACTTCACACCATAAGTCCATAAGTATATTCTTTATACTTTTTGGAATGTCCCATGTTATTATCATATTTAAAGATGTTCACATTTTCATGATGATGTTATAGATTCTAGATCTTTTAACTGTCTAATAGAAGTACACATGCCCTTGTCTTTTGCTGCTGCCGCGTTAACATTTCCAATTGGTATCAATAAAGTACTTCTTTTGTTCTTAATCCCTCAAATATTAGCACATTTTACCCTAAAAAAAAAACAACACATTGGCAAAGTAACTACAGTACCCACTATCCGATATGTTAATTGTATAGCATAATTGTAAATCGAACAACAAACTAATACTATTGACCAACCATTGCCTACCGAACCATGAATCATTCAAACGTGATGCAAATGCATTTCTTAACCTGCCTGTTACTTGGGATGCTACATCGCTCATAGAAAGGAGACAACAGTCCGCGATTCCCCACTGAGACATAGAGAGCACAATCAGCAGGAGATAACTATCTGGAAAAGCCCGCCACAGCAACACTAATACCGGGGAACTTACTGAGCCCATGAAACTTATGTCTAACACAACGGAACTGACAATGCAAGCATTCTGGATTCGGACTTCAGGCGCCGGGTCGCATACATCTTAGGCTCTCTTGACATGGTCGCGAGAGAGCAGGACAATCAGGAGAAAGGGTTAGATGACCTTCCATCGAGCATCCTATCCGATTGGTCGCGTAAACTACCGTATTGTTCACATTCATCGTAACAAGCCTCGTGCCAAACAAATGAAGCCGAGCAGACATACAGCAGCAAAAGCTCAGAAGCGCGCGCACAGGTGGCTGTAGAGAGTCGAGCCATAAAGAGCTGAGGAAAAGGAGAGAGAAGAGCGCGTGCAGCGGTTCTAGCTTGCGCACGAGCGAGCAGAAAGTGTATCTATGAGAGAAAAATATAGCTTTCCTCTGTGCTCTAAAATGTTCAAAGCGCGTGCCGGCCAACCTGATCGCTATATTTCATAGCTCAACCTCGAGAACACCACATGTAGGCATACCATGCTTCATTTGCGCTGCACTCAAGGATCAGACAGCCCACATATATATAGACATTCCCTCCACCAACAGATCAAAGCACGTTAAGAACATTTCTCTCTACATCACACGTTACAACACAACATCAAGACACACACACAACTGATATCATAGTTCACAGCAACACACACACACAACCACACACATCAATACACACAAGCTTCTAGGTGGCGCTGAAGATGCTGCGCAAGGCCACATATTAACCAGAGACATTACTGCTAAAACAGCAGGTGGGGAGCAGCAGGTCCTAGCTTCTGTCATCATTTGCCCCTAATCCAAAGGCGACCCTAATTAAGGCTACAATATAAACCTAAAAGAGGATATCATGGCAGGCTTGTAAATATAACATCAGACCCACGGTGTGACACACAGAAAGCACAAGAAGCCCTCCTCTCCCCCCTCCACCACACTGCACAACAAAGACCGAGGCTGCCTGAGAGCAAAAAAGGAGGAACGGAAACAGCGGGAGAAGAACAGAATAAAGTAAAAAGTAGTAAATAATCCAACATTAGAAAGAATGAAATAAACAAAACAACTTAGGAAAAGAAAGAACACCTCGTAAAATGGAGTAAAGATAGAACGCGACATTATCAAAAGCCAAACATGGGTATGGGTATAGCTTGAATATAATGAATCTAAAGAGGAGATGGGTGGAGCAGGTGTCCTTGGCTCGCCACACCTATTCAAATCTAAAGTATAAGCACCTCGCCAATATACTTATATTCGGAGGCTGAAGTCCCAAATTCTGACTGAAACCTAACCACTTTTGGCTGTGGTCCTCTCAAAACACACAGATAAAACTCAAGGAGCATACCTCAAACCCCTCTTCCCCTGAAACAGACTGAAGGCTTTTCCCTGTATTACTTTATATTCAAACTGTTGAAAAAACCCTTACAAAGATTATGTTGCCCACCCGCACAAACACGACTTCATCATATCATAACACATAATTGTGTTTTTTCCTTTTTCGATACATAGAATGAATATCCTCAACATTATAGAACGAACATACTCAACATTATGTATTACTGCTAAAATCGGAAACTAATCAGCTATCAAGATATGTTGCCTTAAAGGANCAGAGCATCAACTAGTTCCTGAACAGTGTCCTTCACATGCTGATATCCAAGAGAGGGAGTTCCACAGTCACAAGATGGAGGAATAGAAAGCAGTATTCAATGTTTTGAATACTGCTTTCTATTCCTCCATCTTGTGACTGTGGAACTCCCTCTCTTGGATATCAGCATGTGAAGGACACTGTTCAGGAACTAGTTGATGCTCTGTATGTGATGACTACTTCCATTCTGGAGAGGATCACAGATACATGGATCCTGAGATTGAAGCTCAAGCCGGTGACGAGTGATATTTTTCTAACACAAGTCAATGAGACGCATCGAGTTCCAGTGAAAACATTGTGAAAAAAGGATGCTTACTTTCTTTGAATCCAGACGGTTGGTGCACGCTTTGGAGAACTGTAAGTATTTCTCTGGCAGTCTGCTCCAGCATCTGGACCACCTTACGGATATCCTGGAGCAAAGTTCAACCAAATCTTAAGTCAATACAACATGTTTTCTATTAACAGAAATACAAATGGATGTGCCTTAAAGTGTCAAATAAACCCTATATATGAAGTCTTTCACTTTTGCACTGCATTTAGTTATCAGAGTCGGTTTAATTACAAAGTGGGTTTACACATACGAGGAATTAGCTTTGGTGTAAATACAAAGACACAGAAAGGAGAATACGCTATATTTTAAAGTAGCAAAAAACGGTTATGCACTAAATGATGTTGTCTATTTGCACAGCTGCTTAGCCATAACACAGTATGCTATATTAAGGTCAGATCAATTAAAGGTAATTACTTTGAATTGAGCATTGCTTATTACTTTAGCATTTTCAAGATTCATTCAATTCAAGATTCAATGCTTTATTGTCATGTGCACAGTAGCTACAGTGTAGATAAGGCAATGAAATACTGAAGTCACAGGCTCCTCCAACAGTGCAACATGAATATATATATAATAGGACATAGAACACATAAGACTAATAAACAGATAAGCATTGTGTATTTTGATCAAAATTACTTGAGTAAATCTAGTTAGTTACTTAACACCTCTGCTCAAATGAAATAAATAGAAACGAGTTTGTGATAATATGATTTATATACATATCATGTACTNTTATATAT
>NW_011369945.1:12582841-12601866 GCF_000735185.1 Notothenia coriiceps | reverse complement strand
TCTATCTATCTATCTATCTATCTATCTATCTATCCATCCATCCATCCATCCATCCATCCACCCACCCATCTATCTATCTATCTATCTATCTACAAACATTGTATTACATTATTTTAATAGTATGATCTTATACTAATCATAATTGTACCAAAGGTTATTTTTTATAGCACATATTACCACCAGTGCTTTACAACAAACACATGAAACACAACAACAAAATACATATAATGCTTGAATAAGTAATAAACTAAACTATATGATGAAAAAAATATAATTCAGCGTGACGTTGAAATGATGACATCATCTCCGCGCGCCACATAAAGCAGGCGGTTCCTTTTCCAGCTTCCAGCACGTTGATGTTTATATGTTAGCTTCTTAGCTTAGCTGCTGCACACGTTTCATCTTCAGTATCTTAATTAACATTTGACTAAAATCAGAAATGTCTGTCACCGAGATGTTCAGTCACATCCAGGGCTTCCTGAGCGCCGACCAGGACATCAGAGAGGTAACAATATTAATGAATATATTAATATATATTCCGCAGCTAGCTATCGGCTAACCGGAATCCTGTCAACACAATGAATACACATTCAGGTTCATAGGAGTACATGATATGTATATAAATCATATTATCACAAACTCGTTTCTATTTATTTCATTTGAGCAGAGGTGTTAAGTAACTAACTAGATTTACTCAAGTAATTTTGATCAAAATACACAATGCTTATCTGTTTATTAGTCTTATGTGTTCTATGTCCTATATATATATATANCACCCACCCACCTACCTACCTACCTATCTATCTATATATCTATCTACAAACATTGTATTACATTATTTTACAATTATGATTAGTATAAGATCATACTATTAAAATAATGTAATACAATGTTTGTAGATAGATATATAGATAGATAGGTAGGTAGGTAGGTGGGTGGGTGGGTGGATGGATGGATAGATAGATAGATAGATAGATAGATAGATGGATAGACAGACAGACAGACAGACAGAAGACAGGATAGATAGATAGATAGATAGATAGATAGATAGATAGATAGATAGATAGATAGATAGATAGATAGATAGATAGATAGGTAGATAGATAGATGGATAGATAGATAGATAGATAGATAGATAGATAGATAGATAGATAGATAGATAGATAGATAGATAGGCCGATGACTGGGAAACCATGGTTCTTATTTACAAGGCAGGTATGTGTTGACTTGATGAACAGAAACAGGATGTGATGACTCTTCTTGCTCTGTCTGGTTTTAACCTATGGTTTTAACAGAGATGCTGCATTACCTCCTCCCTCCTGCTGATGGAGCCAGAGCATCTCTCTTCCTCATGTTGCCTTCAGGTGCTGCTGGAAAAACTACAGCTGTTCTCTTTAGATTCAGATTCAACGGTTTGATTCTCATATGCACATAAGCTAAAGTGTAAAAATGGCAATGAAATTCTTCTGACCTGATGACATTGTCTCCAACAATGCAACATATATAATAAAATACAAAATAAAAAGTAGTGCAAAAAGTCTATATACATGTCAATAGAATATAGGATATGTACATACATCCATATACATCCTTGATAATAATTGACAACACAAATATTATAACACTTTATGCTTTTTAGAAGATTGTTTTATTTGTTTGTTCACTAATTACCATTTATTTACAACTTAAGGAAACAAGTTGTATTCTTACTGGACTCTAGGCTCATCTAAACGTCTCACAAAGGGATGCATTTCTGACATAAAAATACATTCAAATAAGTAAATGTACTGACATTAATTAAAATACTCAAAGTATGTCACTACATTATGTTTTATTTACAAGATAAGTCAAACATGTGACTTATTGTGACTATAGTGGAATAGTAGTTAATTAACTTTATTGAATAATATATTCATCTTGATCCTTATTCGGCATCTTTTCATACATTTAATAAGACTAAGAAAAGACGACCTTGGTTTTTGAATACCACTCTTAAAAATGTTTTGATTTTAAAACCTTTGAATTTTCAAACAATTATTATTTATGTATTTATTTAAATTATTGTTTTCCTGTGTATTTTTTTATACTTTTTGATTTTTTTTTATCATTGTTTCATAAGACCGTACCCTTGCGTTGTTTCGTCCTTTATTGTTTTATTGACACGATTTGATTTAAAATATATATAATATAATATTCTCTTTTTCTGGCCGCCTTGAAGACTAGCGACCACTTTGTGTTGAATCCATTATTATATAATTTCCTATGGTACCTGAAGGCATCACCACAGAGCGCAATTGACGCAGAGAGAGCAGTCAGCCTCCTGTTGCTCAGACTAGTTCACCAGACTGATCTCTGCAAGACAGGAGCAACAAACCGGAACATTCAGACTTTTTCTCTCTCATTGAAGTCTCTTATCCAAACCATAGTGTGTTTTTAAATGCTACTTTTGTATTCGTCACTTCGGGACTTTGAAACAATGCTGCTAAATGTTTGAGATGGAGAAAACCTCAGCAGAAGATGACTGCGTGGATTCAGGAGCCGAGACTGCAGGGTGAGAGAAGCAGAAAACATGTGATTTAATGATATATTCATCATTCAGATGTTCTTATATTTATTGGAGTACAGGTAAACATTGTTGACATGGTAATACAACTTTTACTATAGAAAACCAGACAAAAAAGATCATTCCAAGTATTTTTAGTTGTAAAAAATGTCTGAAAGCATGTTTTTATTTAGACAGTGTCTTCATGTTATCAGCCGACCTAAAGCAAACATGTGTTAACAATGAGAAATTCAACTATTAAGAGCTTATTCTTGTCAAATAAGCGATAAAACTTTAAATTAGCCCTTTTTTAAATGGAGTTTGGTTTGGTGCTACCCAACTCATAATAAAGTTATGTGTGTATTTAATATACGTTATACACGTTCATTATGCATTTGTATCACAGTAAGACTTGTTTATTGATATGATTTGTATCCTTATGAGTATAATTATTACTTTAAATGCTGATTATCCTGGATTGCACCCTCGAGCTGTGCCAATACTTTATGTAAAGTCTAATGAGGGCATATGGAGGAGGTGTGATCCTAACTCTTTTGTGGAAAGTTCAGTCTTAGTCAGCAAATCAGTTGTTGTTAAAGTACAGGCTAAGATGGAGCTTAATGGAAGAATGTTTTGACAACAGAGTTAATTTATTGTCCCCTTTGTTTACAGCTATTAGACAAAGATGTGCTTCTCATGCGGTATGTCAAATATGATGGATGAAGTGTTGTGGTAGTTGAGGGTGTGTGTGTGTGTGTGTGTTTTAGTGCCAAACCCTAGATGACCTTTAACCTCTTTAAAGACATCATCAAAAACTACTGACTTACATTTTTATTAACAAGAGTATATAATATTCAAGTATGAGTTTTCTACAGTCACTAAATGTATTGCAAATGACTTCAAACATTCGGTAAAGTGTGTTTCTTGGATGAATGTAAACGCAAAATAAAGTCAAGCAGCAAGGCAGACATGTATATATGAGGTTTAAGCATATAGAAAATAAACCTTTTGAATTGTAATACAGCAACTTCATTAAAGTACATGACAGAGACATTATACAGCAACAGAATACCAGGCCTAATGTTCTCCTTACTCTTCTATTGAAAGTTATTAAGGTGGGAAACGTAGTCCATCCGAACATCAATGAGTCCCCTGCAATTACATTAGCTGTGAACTGGAACCAACAGCATCATGTGTGAGAGAGAGAGCCCGTGTTTCATGGGAACTCAGCAGCAGAGACCTCGGTGTGAAGCATGATGTGAGAGGGAAAAGCATGGCTGATAACCCGAGAGCCAACGCCTCCATCAGGTCACTTCCTCCCCCACTGGCTCCACTTCCTGTTCACCTCCATTTTCACTCTCTCTACCATCAGCTCTTCCAACAATCACAATTAGACTCTATAGGCCTTTTATACTTTAAAGAGGCCCTATTATGCTTTTTGGTGTTATCCCTTTCCTGTATGTGTTAGTGCATGTAAATGGTCTGCAAAGGCTAAAATCCCAAAGTTCCCTCCTCAAACGCCTCCATTGGACTCCTTTCTACTTCCTGAACATAGTAACATAATATAACTCTTGCACTTCTATTGGCTAGCGCTCCAACACATTGTACATGATAGGCTAAGGGGCGGGACATCTTTAAGCGGCTGACCAATCACAACAGAGTTATTTTTCGAAGTTTCATGGAAATTCGGCCAGTAGTTTTTCCATAATCCAGACAAACGAACGGACAGGTAAACAGAAACAAAGTATTAGCTACAGGTAATGAAGATTGAAGCCTGCCTCATACATAAAATGGCAACTGTTATCATGTTCAACATTACATATAACCAGTGGCGAACCGTGTCTATCACAACTGGACCTTCTGTAGACACACACACCCCCCGCCGCTGCCGCCCCTCCCCTCCGCGGCATTATAATGTCCGTCTTTTCACTGAATTGTCGTCTTGAAAACGGTACTTACAACAATTCTGCAACAACTTCATCTTCACCTGATGCCAGGGTTGCCAACTTTGGGTACCTGGCTGGAGTGAGATTTTAATATCATGGGTTTAATTACACATATGCGCACTAAATGACTGCTATCGTGTCAGTAAAGGGACATTATTATATATATAGGATATATACAATATATACAAATACACAATATTGGACAGACTATAAAGGGCACAAAGTTTCATTCACTAATGAAAGTCAAACACATGTTTGTTTCCACTGTTTTATTGTGTGCCTGTCGCGATAAGCCATTAATTGACTTATCGTATGATAAATAAAAATGAACTCGATAAATTGCCATTTACATGAGGATGTGACTAGCAGTTTGAAAGGATGTACTTGAATTATTATTATTATTATGATTATTATTATTATTATATATTGTCTTTATGTCAGTGGTCTAAAATGGTCATACAACGGTGCCGACAGTATCATCGTTTGTCGCAATAATTTCCGGGAAAATAGCCTATCCAACAAAATGTCGTGAGAGGCCACATGAAACACACACACAGACCAATCTGCAGACTTACTCCAAACTGCCAAATATATTAATTAACACACTCACTCTCATATACTCTTTGACTCTATTTTGGCCTAGTAGAACAATAAGTAGCAGACTTTTACTTATCATTTCTACTGGATCTTAGATCTGCGCATGAGCAATATGGGTCGGGGATTGACCAACCGGCTCCCACTGCTCTGCTGTCTGTTAACGTTGTTAAGAGTGGTGGGGGCGGATCGACAGCTTGAGAAGCTGTCAACTCAACATTGTAAATAACCAACCAAAAACGATCGCCGGTTCATCTTGTTTTTGGTGTGAGAATAGTTTGGGCAGCGTGAGAGCGTGAGATTGAGAGTGAAAGCGAAAGCGTGTGTCACACGCCAGATGAGAGAGAGTTGGCAGCCCTGCTGTTCACTTGTCATTTCAACGTTAAAAACAATAAAACGGCATTAATTGCTTCGTCGCATTCATTTATACATTTTAAGAATGGCGTTTATCTTTTTTGAGAATGAGTTCTTATTTGATTTTATTTATTGGAGTCTACAACAGATGATACAAATGTTTGTGTCAGTAAATGTGTACTAACAGAGGCGGGGGTGTTTGTGAAAATAACGGGGACAGAGCTGCTGTCAGACGATCAGCTGTGCGGCGTCATCACAAACGGACGTCACTTCACGTGACGCTCCGGAGGAAAGGANGCACTTATATACTAATAAAGGGCTGGCTTATCTAAAGCCAGTTGAGTAGCACTTGAAATGTTTGGCTCTATGAAACCTGATGTACTTATATGATTCTGTTTTCTTCAAGGTTGTATCTTCCTGGTCTAATGCACTTATTGTAAGTCGCTTTGGATAAAAGCGTCACCTAAATGTAATGTAATATTGATTAGAGTGCACAATATAAATAAAATAATTGAGAGAAGAAAAAGAGATATATTATCTATCAAAACCCAGTTAGATTAACATTCATTGGATTGCACACTTTGTCTCTTTGTTTGGATATGTAGCACATTAACATTTGAATAGCACTTAATGACTGACTGAATGGAAATGACAATAAATGAAAATGTAAAACGAAAAAAGTGATCATGAAAATGTTTCCAAAAAATGAATAAAAAGATTCTTGACCACTTTGTTGTTCAGTATATCACATATTTGTAACTAAATGATACATTAATTGAAACAAAACACGGTATAAACTGAGGAGTGAGGTTCATGTATTTTCTTCACTCCGCTGGGAAACTGCTCTCATGTCAAGAAGCATCAGATCAGTGCATGCGCTGCATCGTCCAATCAGTGAGCGATACACAGTAACGGGGCGGGGCGAGTGTCTGAGGATTTAATCGAAGGGTGGTCTGGTGGTTCCTCGATTATAGCTCCTCCATTATCGCTCCTCGCTCCTCGCTTCTTGGGACGCTACTCAAGATGGCGCAGACAAATCAACTTCCGGTGAGACCGAGACTGAGGAGCGAGGAATTGAAAAATAAGAAAAGTGAGAAAGGTCCTCTGTATCGCTCACTGATTGGACGATGCAGTGCATGCACTGATCTCATGCTTCTTGACATGAGAGCAGTTTCCCAGCGGAGTGAAGAAAATACATGAACCTCACGNCATCACTTTGAAACGTGTATTACAATTGACCTTTCGCAAAGCCACGCCCCCCACAGGGAGCCGCGCACGTGATCGAATATGATTGGACAACGGGCATTTAGGGGCGTGGCTTTGCGAAAGGTCAATTGTAATACACGTTTCAAAGTGATGCCGAAGTAACTACATACTGATAACGGTTAGTAAAAACCATGAATTAACGCTTTGACAAGTCTACAGACAAGACGGCAGGCGAAAGGCTTTTAAAATACGTGTTTTCTGAATGGAATCGGATCCATTAGGCTAAACTAACCTTTAGCTGCTCCGTACACACTCACAACAACGTCATACAGACATAAATAAAGCAGCGACTGTATTCGCCATGACATAGACAGTCTGTGGTTTGTACATGTTTAACTTTTGTCCAGTTTCTGAACAGATATGAGGAGCTGTGAGCTCTGAGTTTTTGCTAACTGCTAATGTGTTGGGACATATTGCGCTGTCGGGTGTTGACCAATCACGAAGCGTCATTTCTTGACTGGCAGCAAAAACAACCAATCACAGCAGTGCTTCTCTGGCTGGCTCTGTCCAATCCTTTATATATACAGTCTATGGTCCAATCACAAACAAGAAGTGTTCTCCCTAAAGGAATACCCTTTCCGTCCAATGTGAAATGCTGTAGTGTTTCCTGAAATGCTGTTGTGTTTTCTGAAATGCTGCGGCGTTTTGTGAAATGCTGTAGTGTTTTCGGAAATGCTGTTGTGTTTTCTGAAATGCTGTGGCGTTTTGTGAAAGGCTGTGGCGTTTTCTGAAATGCTGTGGCGTTTTGTCAAATGCTGTGGCGTTTTCTGAAAGGCTGTTGTGTTTTGTGAAATGCTGCGGCGTTTTCTGAAATGCTGTGGCGTTTTGTGAAATGCTGTGGTGTTTTGATGAAATGCTGTGGTGTCTTGCACTTCAGGGCCACCGTATATATATGATTTATTTTTATTTTTATAAATGCAGCAGAAACTGCTGAAAGTGCAAGTACCTCCATTCTTCTCTTAAAGGTAGGGTAGGTAATTCACTTCAGAAACACTTTTTGTTATATTCCATTTAATGCTCTTAACATCCCGATAGGAGCAATGAATAAATTAAATGCTTTGACAATAAGTAAATATTTCATCTGTGGAAGCCGTGGCTAAGAAGCTGCTGTTCCTCTTTTTCCCAGCAGAGGGAAACCTTGGCCCCTTTACCTCTTCATGCCCTCAGACAATAAAAACAAGGCGAAGCCCACACAGGCGGACGGCAGCATCTCAGCGAGCATCCGAAGCTAAATGTGTGAGGAGTGACCCGCTGCTGCTTCCTGGAGAAGGAGTATGGATACATGGCCGCCAAGCTGGGACTAGAGATGTAGGAGCCAGGATGCCGGCCAGATTCATCTCTCGTGTGCTCCTCTTCGTCTCGATCTGCGCGGCCAAATCTCTTCCAGATCAGGGAGCATTTGGTAAGCTCGCTTTATAGGGGATGCAGCACAATGAGGAGATGGGAGTGGTTGCTTTTTTATGGCTTTTGTCGACAAAGCTGCGTTTTTTTTGCACCGATGCACCCCCTTATCGTGCACCCTGAAAGGGGATGGTCGCAGGGGTTGCTTTTGAGGTTGCATCATGTTAGTTTGATGGTGTGGGTTTATTAAAATATGAGGTAATATTACACAGAGGGCCACATGAGAGTATGTGCTCTAATACTGTTCAGATGTGTGTATAAAGGCCTTAAATATAGTCTGCTGTAATGTCAGGCCTCACCTGCTGGAACCCAGGCCTGTGTGTTATTTTCTGCTTTGCACAGCATTGACAGGATGTTTATCTGTGTGTGTCACTAAAACACAGGACACCATTATGAATTCATAAAAGCCCAAAATGCATTTGCATAACTAAACATATGAATGTCGATGCACCAGTGATTGTATTTTGGTGATTTATTTTGAAGGACATTATGTAATTTGCATTGCATTATTTATGCTTCAAGCTATTTTGAACCGCATGGATGGACACATACAGTACGCTGGATTGTAACTAAGTACATTTACTCTACTTTATACTTTTACTCTACTACATTTCGTAGGGAAATAATACACGTTTCACTCCACTTTATTTATCTATAGGCTAGTAGAGTGACATTGTATGTACGAAACATATTATCAAGCAGTACAATATTATGCATATTTATGTAACCAACCAACAGAATACAAAGAAGGATTAATATTGTATTTACACACAACACTAGTAAGTAATACATATTGCAATAAAAGCCAACAGACAGAAAGGGTCTGTATTTTATAGTTAGTGCAATACTTTTACTTTGAATACCTTCAATGTAGGCTACTGTACTTGTACTTGTAATGGAGTATTTGTACTTCATAGGCCGCTTTATACAGTTCACAGTTACCAAATCTTATCGGTTTTACAAAAAAGACTTGGTCACTTTTTAAAAGGTGTTGCTTTGTTGAAGATTAAACTACAAAATGTATATTAACTTCTAAAATTAGCTCAATATGCTAGCTACAATGTTAGCAAACTGCTAACACATTATCCATTTTACAGTAGGCCTATAACACATTACAGCTAAGGTATTTGTTAACTAAACAGAGCCATATTAGAACCTATAAATTGGGATCTTCCAGTCCTTTGTTTGTCTGTTGGGGCCTATTTTTGAGTAAATTGGAATAGATTTGGCTCCCCAGCCGCTGTGCCACTGATTACATTGTGAATGAATTGATACCTCAGAGGTGTTTGTTTGGAACAGCTCAGCACATCTCTCCTTAGCGGCTCCAACAATTCACAAGATGTTGTGAAGCAATTATCGTCTGAAGAAATGTACAGTTCTGCTCAGCAGCAGCTGTTAATTACCAGACAGAAAATAAATCGGCAACTATTCAGAAAATTCATTATTTATTTAAGATTCACTGCTTCCAGTGGTCTTTCTATAACAGTACATCAATGAATTAACAAAAGAATCTGCACTTTTCTTCATTAGCTGGACTCCTGTGCTTTTACGTTTACAGTTTGGAGATGCCTGTGTAGAAAAGATGCAGTATCCGTTGATTATATTTTAAAGAAAAGGATAAAACCTTAAAGCTAAACGTCTAAATTAAAGGTCTGCAAAAATTAATGATCAACAAAAGAAACAAAATCTACTATTTTGAAAGCAATTAGTCTTAAAGTTTAAAGTAAATTGATCATGCAAACATTTCAGAAAAATGCTTTTTAAAGTCTCCTAAATATGGACATGTTCTGCTTTTCTCTGAATAGTGAATATTTTTGGGGTTTTGGACTGACAAAACAGGACATTTAAAGACATCACCTGTAACTTTGATAAACTAGGATGCACATTTTTCAAAATGTGTTTGTTCAGCCCTTAATTTCTTCAAAATATTAGTTTCTTAAACCTGCCTTTGAAAAAATAGTATAAGTTATAATGATTCACCCCTACATTACAAGTGTTAACACTCCACTAAATCTCAGTTGATTTTCTATTCAAGTATCTGAGTGGGTGAAAATTCCCAGACTCTTGAAGTGACACTGTTACTCTCAGTGTTTGTGTCAATGGAGCTGCTTCAAGCCCAGATTGAAGAAATCCTCTGGACACACACACAAGGGACCTTTTTATTGAACCAATTATGGTAATAGTTGAGCCTTACCTCATGCACAATGGATAAAGACACACACACACACACACACACACACACACACACACACACACACACACACACACACACACACTGTACATACATACATGCTGTTTATGATGTGAATGCAGCCAGTAGTGAGACTGAGGGAGTTTGGCATGGAGGGGTTTGTCACCAGAGGCCTGGGGGGGGTTTAGAAAACGACAGCTCTTAGCACAGCATTTATCCATGGAAACCTCCCCCAGCATGACCCACATCCCCGCTGTCCAAGGGTCGAGATGAAAAACAAAATGTACTGGGGCTGAAAAAACACGGGAGGAGCCGTCACATGATGGATATGTGATGGCTGCGTCTGTAATGACTACAACTATCCAAATCAAAATCCATCCCTGCTGGGAATGATGAGTTTGCACCAGAGGTTTATGAGGTTTAGATACTGACTGGTGTGAAAGTCCTCGGAAAACCACAGGAAGTTAGTTCTTGTAGTTTTTAATCCTTAGCGCCGGATTATCGTATCAGAATTGGTACTCAAAATAGTCATAACTCAGTTAAATCTAAATGCAAATATGTGAAATATATATTTTTTAATTCAGCAAGACTTTCAGATATCATCATCTCCTATGTGCATTTTGACTAGACATCTTTAAATGTGCTTAGAAATCACAAAATGGATGAATTACGCTCTCTCTTACTGCAGAACTTGCCTGACAAAAATGTAGTTTTTAAGTTTAACACGGCATTAAAGTAATTCAGGGATAGTTGTCTGTACATTCATGGGTACATTGCAAACTGGGGCTGCTCCTTATTCTATCTTTGAATATTTTAATTTTCTCTACTAAATATTGCCAAAAAGGGGGATTCGAGGGACACACACGTCTTAGTTTGGGTGGGGGGGAGGTCACCGTGTCTGTTCAGCTGCTGGTCGTTTCATGCCAAATTCCCTACAGTTTGAAGGTCATTTTAGGCGGTTCACATCATCGCACTGCTGCATAATGATGTTGTCCTTGTAAGACGGCCAAGGTGACTTAAATCATTGAGCCAAACCCAGGTGTAATAACTGCTTTAATACTGCAGTGGAATATGAGTACACTGATTATTTTTCTGCACACTTTTGTTTGAATTATGGGCTAGTGCATAGGAGCAATATACGTCAAAGAGCAAAATATGTGGAAGTATAATTTTAAGTATTATGGTGAAACATTGATGGCCTACAAATTGTTAATGCGTCAAAAATAACGTCACAATGATCATATTATTCATCTTTCAATTATAATAAGAATAATAATGCAGACATTATCAATCCCTCCAATTTCATGAATCATAAATATTGCAATATCTCTGAAAATAATTGCAATTCTTTTTTCTTTGTTTTTCAAATCATGCAGCCGTAATTGTGAAAAAACAATTTCCCTCTGAAGAGATATTTAGCGTGTTATTTCACGTACTGAAAAATGTTTAATATCAGATAATAATGAAGTTATTCATAAGGCAAAATGGCAATGTTCACTGATTCCATCTTGCATATTTAAAAATATGCAGTTACGTTTTATTGCAAGGTTTCCTAATGAAGTTATCATAACATTTCCTGTCTATCACTAATCCTTTGAATCTGTCTCGATGTTCTTCCAGAGGTGCAAATAAAAGTCCAGGTGTTCGACAACAGCGACCTGTCACCGTTGGCGGGCGCTCAGGTGGAAGTGCACGGAAACCAGACCGTCTTGGCGTCGAGCCGGGCAGGCAGCGATGGCGTCCTGAGAGTCAACTTCCTGTACCGTACGGGCTCATGGGTCATCATCACAGCCTCCAAACAAGACTACGTCACCAACTCCGTGCCCTGGCACTCCAGCCGTATCCCCCGTAAGTCTCCGAGGAAGAAACCCAGTTAGCTTTATTAAGCATGAAGAGCACTTTCGCCGCCTCTTGTTTTACAGCCTGATGAATATCTGTGAAATCTGCCTCACAGCAATTATCTCAATGACTGTCTGTGCAGCTATTTTCTCTCATTCCACCGATCTGGACAGCTTTAAGAGTCTTACATGGAAATAGTTTGCTCAAAAAAAGTCTTAGAAGAACCTGTTGTGTTTTTCTTTTAAATGTGCATGCTTTTCTTACATTTATAATAACACCTCTAATCAAAAGTGAGATTGTATTGCTAAAGGAGGCTGTGGTTAATCAATTTCTTGTGGAGTTTCAGTGAGAACTATTAGACCTGAAGCAATCACTGTTGCTAGTTTTTCAACATATAACAGTTTATTTAGCAATAAATTATGAACTAATAATTGTATCTTATGAGGGTCCAGGTCATATTAATTATATCAGGAATTATCTTCATATATTACTGGAAAGTACTATCAAAAACAATGAAATATATTTTTGTATATTCCTTTTTAATAATTTATTTTAACTATTGTTTTCCCCTTTCCATTTTAATGTTATCTATTTCGAAATTAATTTATATTATCGTGTGAGGGTTGTTTAATGAAGAATGATTTGCACTTCTTTATTTGTCAATAAAATGTGTCTCCCTTTTTTCAAGGAAAATCATTCAAAAATGTAAATAAAAAAACACTGTTAATATCTAAACCATATCTTTCTGATATCCTGATACCTTAAAGAGTAACACAAGTAATATATTACGTTAAGTTACAACTGTTCAAGTTCCATTTTGTTGTTGCACCTGGAAATCTGCTGTGTTCATCTTTTTCTTTCCCTTTTTTAGTGTATGCATCAGTCAGCCTGTACCTCCTGGTCCAGAGGCCAGGAACACTCATCCTGTACGATGACGTCCTGCAGGTGCTGTCTGGGTCCCCAGGTAAAGAAAATAACACATTTATCTCCAAAAACCCGCAATAAATTAGAAATGAAGTTGTTAATGAGCGCTCATCCTGTCATACCTTGAAATTATAAATCATTGTTAGCCTTCTCCAAGGATTCAAATCAATCAAAACAGACTATTTTATAAAATTTAGACCTTTTGGGTAACATTTGTCCTATTTTGGGGTCTAGAGAAAGTGAGTTTCACACGTCAACCGTTACCCTGTCAACACATCTTAAATTAGTCTTGTCTCCTGCAGAGAGTGAAGACAGATTCACACCCCTCTTCTCTCCAATGTGTCTACTCGGGCCTCCATAGATTTTACTGCTTCACATTATCATTATCATAACCCTGTGCCATTTGTGCTGCTATCACCATAGCAACAGCTGTAGCAGAATGCTTTTTTCTAACAGTTTTTACAAATAAGCTCAGTCACATCCACCTATTAATTAAAAAAGCCAAGCAGCTACTTTGATAGAAAGACTGAGGTGTAATGATGGACCATCTTCTCATTGAATGTGTCTGTAATAACGACAAAACAAAGAACTTATTTTATGCAACACTTTAGGTCTTTCGGGGCGTGACGACAAATTCTTTGTGTGTTTTTTACATCTGTGAATTTGCATGATAAACCTAGTTTATTACCAGATCAACGTACATAGAAGTTAAAGGGTCTTAAACTAATTGTCTTCAGTAATTGTAATGTTATCTTAAAAGTATCCTTGTATCTTGTCTTAATATTTGTCCTTGTTGATGTTACAAATGGAGCTGCTGTGATATAAGAAACATTTCCAACTTTACCTGAAAACAAAGTATTATTGTATCGTATAGTATTGCATCAGATTGTATCGCAACTTATCGTATTGTATCAAATGTTACCGTAATACAATGTACCATATTCCACGTATTGTACCGTATCATATCGCATTGTGTCGTATTACACCGCATCATATCGTATTGTATCGCTCTACATTGTACCGTTTCGTATCGTATTGTTTCGCATCGTATCTGTCAATCCCTAAAAAACGGTATATTTACACCTTATGATGAGCTGGTTGCAGAGTTTACTCACTGATGTGTTTCTCTGCAGGAGGTCGTAACCAGCCTCTGGTGCAGCTCCAGAGGAAGTCCCTCCAGCTGCCGTCAGACTCCAACTACACCGCTCTGTCTGCTACGCTGACCACGGCCAGGACTCAGTATGAGATCGGGGGCTTCCCCTTTCTGCTGGGCCAAGAGACCAACAGCTCAGGTAGGAGAATAATCAGCCTGGTGTCCTTAAATTGCCTTCCCTTCACATGAAACATGTTTTAAGGGGAACCTGTATTTTTAAATATTTTTATGATTTATGGGCCTCAAAAGACCTGTACCATCATGTTTTTCTTACACAAAAGTTTACAGATAAAAGAAGAATTAAAACTGATATTGTTAAATGTGTCTCTTCAGGTGCAGAAACTGGATGGACAGACTTGACGGCTTTGGCCTTGGTCAGCATTCACCTCTTTGACAAAGATGGCCGTGAGATCCAGGTCTTAGATCCGATCCACGTCTCGGTGCCGCTGCCGTCCGACACCCGCAACAGGATGGCCACCAGCGTGCCTGCTTGGCTGTATCAGCCTAAGACAGGTAATGGAGGCACACAAATTGTATTTTCCTGTTTTTCATTTTACATTTTTTCTTGTGAATGATAATAACAGTGATGATTATTTACATTCCTGCAGGATTGTGGATTCGGAGCGGGACGGGTTACATCAAAAAGGACGGCCAACAGTTTGTGTGGAACGTGGTGGTTCCTCAGATGGGATACTGGTTAGCCGCCTTCCCTTCATCTTCAGGTACTGTAACCCATCTACAGCCTCCACTCTACTGTTTGTGCTGCTTTCATCTTTAGTGTAGCTGCTTTGCCAGCAGAAGTTGCTGTATGTCTCTTGGGATGATAGGAAAAAGGGAACTCAGACTGTAATGTCTATAACAACATATTCAAATCGGTACAGGGAGATTGTATGGGGTGTTATTCTCCTCCTATAGAGCTCTGTTTGAGAGAAGCATTACATATAGAACATTTTGTCCCTGGAAGAAGTTCAATCCCATAACAATAAAAACCTCCCACTTAAAATGATGAGGCTGGTGATATTCTACTACATGTACTGTGTCTTCTAGTAATGTTTGTGTTTAAAGCCATAGGGCTACACTTTTGTCCAAAAAACGATTAAAATCACGTCAATGAGTCACACTGTTGCTTCATTACCATAAACACACAGTAGTTTATTGTGGCCGTGCTGGAATAAATAGTCTGTTTTTGCTTAAAAAGGTTACTATCTGAGTAAAATTACCAGGAAGTATCACATTTTCAGCTACAATTGAGTTGGATAAATGCGAAGGATGATACTTCAATGCTTATTTTCTTATCTCCTTTGGTTGTCCTTTTCTCAATACTGTCCATCTTCTCTACCCTTGCTACAGTACGTCCAATAGTAGTAGGTTTTTTATAGCAACTGTATTTATTACACAAGTTACAGAATCAAACAAAATCACACTTCCTAAGATCGATGTTTTGAATTGATCTATAATTAAAGAAATAACGGGGATGAGGAAGTTACTTGAGTCTTGCAAAATGGTGCGTTCATTTAAATTGTAGGACAGCATTATCTTTGGTGAAGTGTGGTCCAGTATACCTTATACTGGGAGATATCAATGCACCATTTGGCCATCAATACCATCCGCTGTCTCTGTTTAATTGTACATTTAGGATAAATTACACCTCTTAGTAACAAAGCCCTCACATAAATCTTGTTGTCTGCATTGTCATTTATTTTACTTTGACGCACTCCAATGAGGTCACAGGAAAATGGTTTGGAGAAAAATCATACATGTAATGTTTTTTGACTATATGCTGAAGAAAAGAGGGTTCAATGCTTTATTTCTTATTTCTTTAGTATAGGGTTCACTAGATCATACCTTATTAAAAAAAATGAGCTATTTCAATCCCACAATTCCTTGGGGCAGCAACATTTAAAGCAATGTTAAATCATTGAATAATAAGGTTGACTAGTGT
This sequence comes from Notothenia coriiceps, assembly GCF_000735185.1. Lineage (NCBI taxonomy): Eukaryota > Metazoa > Chordata > Actinopteri > Perciformes > Nototheniidae > Notothenia > Notothenia coriiceps. The sequence goes on along the minus strand of NW_011369945.1, from coordinate 12,585,714 downwards.
AAATGCAGTGAGTTTTAATAAGTTTTCCTTTATATCTTTCCTTGAACTAGTGATTTTAATCAAGGTTGCTAGGAAAATACGTCACATTTTTTAATATTAAATGGCAGCAGTATTGATGAAACACAATGAGTGATTCTTGGATTCATTCTACCTTCAATTGTGTTGCAGGATTGGGTCTGTCTCATCCAGGCTTGAGGGACATCACCACCTACCACACCCTGTTCCTGCTCTCCATCCTGGGCTCGCTGGCCCTGCTGGTGCTCATCCTGCTCTGTGTGCTGCTCTACTACTGCAGGTGTGGGGAGCGTAGGCGCAGGTCTCAGATTTAGGTTTCTATTAATAGCAAAAATCACAGAATTTTGGTGGCGATAATTGATAATAGTGAACCCTGGTAAAATATTAGATCAGACTCTTCTTGTAATCCACATAAGATAACAGGTGTTCCGTTCATTTCTGACCTTCAGTGTCTGTTTACCTTATAGGCGGAAGTGTTTAAAACCTCGTCGCCAGCAAGGGAAACCCCACGCCGCAAATCTAAACGGTGCAAAAAGAGACCAAGGAACATCTACTTCACGCCTAAATCTGATCTGCGGAAGCCATGCTGAGTCCGGCCCCTCAAATGACAAATCTGAGATGTCCCCATCTCGAGACTACCAGAATGCAAGGGATGACTTAACCAAGCATGTTCCAGCTCACATGCTTCGACACGCAAAGGGAAAAAATGCTCTAGGTCCCCAACGAGGTGAAAGCTTCCAAATGAAGGTTACTCGTGCCACAGAGACCAACAACCTGGACAACCCTTTGCTGCATGAAGACTACAACCGGAGCTACAGCCCCATGGAGATCAAGGAGTCTGAATATCACCGACACCACAACGCCAACGACAACCGAGGTTACGCTTCTGATCCCCCATCCCCGCCTCGCTTCCAAGGGTATGTGCCAAACCAGAGTGACAAACCCCCGGAATACTCGGCAGCAGCTGCAGACAGCCTTGCCAGACCCACGTCCCTCAACACCCAACCGGGCCAGATCATTTTCTGCAGCTCCATCGACCAGATGAAGGAGAACATGTACCGGAGCATGGTGCCAACCCTGGTTATCCCTGCACACTACATGCGCCTGCCCTCCGAGTTCTCCAAAGATGGCAAAGACCAGAAGGACCAAGACAAAGATGGTGCCCAGATGGGAGGAGGCCAGCAGCACCATCACCACCACTCCCAGAAACAGCAGCAAGGTGGATCCCAAGGTGACGACTCTGAAGACCCGAGCTGGGCGTCCGACTCCTCCGGTGGACCTGTCACTATCCCGGTGCTCTTCAATGACTCCACCATGGCTCAGATGAATGGAGAGCTGCAGGCTCTGACTGAGAAGAAACTTCTGGAGCTTGGTGTCAAGCAGCACCCAAGGGCGTGGTTCATCTCCCTGGATGGACGCAATAACGCTCATGTGCGCCACTCCTACATCGATGCTGGGAATGACCTCGGTGGTGGTGGCGGCGGCGGCGGTGTTGGTGGATTCTTGGGTGGCCCCAGCAGCGGGCGAGAAAGCAACCTTGAACCACCTTTGGAGTCTCAAGAACGGATGTTAGCAATGAACCGGAAGGGAAAAGACGAGCGCTGGGGGACGGGAGGAAGGAAGGGCCACGGTGTCAGCAGCAGTGGAGGGAAGTGTTACTCCAAGCTGGCGTATCCCGATCACAGCGAGCCCAGCAGCAGCGAGGGACGCCCGGTGTCACCCGAGGAGAACTCCCTCACCCCTCTTCTCGATGAAGGTCCGTCCTCCAGAGGGTCCACCATCCCCAGGAGAGGGCGCAGTCGCGTGAACAGCAGCCGCAGCAGCAACAGTGAGAACCGCCGCGACTCCATGACAAGCCCAGAGGACGACCCCGACGACAAAGAAGAGAACAAGAAGAGCCCCTGGCAGAAGATTGAAGACAGGCCTCTCATGGTGTTCCACCCCAGGAAGTGAGCTGTTTGAGTTTTCTGACACTTTTAACAATCTTTTCTTAAGGGGGAATCTTTCCACAACAAACTTGGAACAAGATGTTTTCACAGAGAGATCACAATAAGCACAACCATGCTTCACTGGTTCATTTAAAGCAGGGGTGGAGAACCTCCGGCCCCCAGGCCGTATAGGGCCTGCGAGACCATTTGGTACGGCCCTCGAGGTAATTTATAAACACACGCAACATTTTTTTTTGCGATTTTGAAGAAATCTAGACCGCAAAATAATTAAACAAGGAGGGCCTGTTTTTCCTGGCCAAGGTCAGGGTCCTTGAACACAACACGAGCCTAACGTGTCATCACGTGGTATATGTCTCGTCTGACCTTTGCGTCTGACACATGCTGATTGCTGACGGAGAGCACCAGAACGTCACTCGGGCACTTCAGAGATTGCAGTACCCACAAGGAGCCGTACACATGCCGCAGTTTTTGCGTGGCTGTGTCTTTAGTTGTAAGCCCAGTGGCGATCTGTTCATCTGCCACACTGATCATACAGTCAATAACTTTGAATTAGAATCTGGTTAGCTAGCTATGCTAACGAATATAAGAAGCTTCTACAACCAGTGAGGTAAAGGCACATCTTGTATATGATCAATTATAGTTATAAAAAAATAAGAGAATAAACTACTATATAAAATACTATATGACAGTAAAAAAAAGTTGTTATTAATAAACAAGAATACAGTTTGAAAGGGGAGTGATTTGTAAAATACCCATAAATAAAAATAAATCTGCTTACAGTTCTGTTTCATATGGGTGTTGAGATGTATCCATAGATCTCTTAATGTTGCTCTCAAAGTGCATCAGATTGATACTTTTAACTTCAACATTTAAAAACAAATCTTCCCGGGGGAGCATGCCCCCCGGACC
>NW_011369945.1:12553289-12582828 GCF_000735185.1 Notothenia coriiceps | reverse complement strand
GGCCCCCCCCCCCCCACTTAAATCATGTCCACATGGAGAAGATACTAAATAAATGTGCACACATCTTGTGTCCATATCTCTCTGTTTTGGTGGTCATGCCACAACCGTGCACGTGAATGCATGCGCGAGACATGGTAAGATATCTGGATTAAGAGGATGCTGTTTCTTTGCACAGCATGAAAGAAAGGTGAAATTAATGGGCTGTGATTTTAGTATTTTTAAACAGAGGTCAATCATTTGTACGGCCCTCGGAGGATGTTGAAAAAATGTAAATGGCACTTGAGAGGAAAAAGGTTCCCCACCCCTGCTTTAAAGGTTGTTGTTTGTATTTCTGGTGAGTGCTTTTGCACTTTTCAATTGCTCTCGTAGTCTCACTGTCAGTTCATCTCACTGGTTTCAACTGAGATGATCAATCGTATACTGAAACGTATCCAGTTTATTGTGAAATATGTCACCTATCACATTACTGAACCGTCGTCTGAGCCATTGCATATACTGATTGTGGAAATAGCCATTTTGTAGAGCAAAATATAAGAAAGAAGCACTTACTAATTATTGGATGAATGATTGACTGAAAGTATTAGGAAGTGGATGACATTTTTATGGTATTGATGGGTAAATTAGATTACCTTTACTACACAAAGGCTCATATTGGAGGTGGAGGATTTGTGCTGTGTGTCCCTAACTTCCCCCTGCCCTAAACTGTAACTACAATAACTTTTCTTTAAAAGAAACATCGTCTTCATTTTTGAATATGTAGGCAGTCAATGAGTTGTACTGACATTTTTCTTAAGTCCCTCCGTGTGGATAATATTATCTCTAAAGAAAGACCAAAGTGCGACTTGCATTTTGCTCCTTCAGGGAAGATTTCCTCTTCCTCCTGTGTTGTGTTCATATCTACAAATGACTTCTTCAGATAATAATGATTTGAAATGTTGAGCATCATGTTTGAGTCTTCATGTCACCCCCTCTCGTTGATTTATTGCCAACATTTGGACTTTCTGCCTTTCTTCTCTTAGATCAACAGAGACTTCTTAGCGGTTTCTGCTGTGTAAATAGATTCCCAGACATTTTAAAGAGCATTTGGCTCAGAAAGGTTGCATGCATATGAGTGTATGAAATAAACAGAAGGCACCAAAAGCCCCCCAGTGTTCCTCGGGCTCCTGCGTAGACCCCTATTTGCCAAGAATCGTGTGTTCTAAACAGCATTAACACCACTTTACTTGAAGTCTTACCTATTTAATATTCTACTAAGATCTACTGGGGTAGTTTTCGGACAGGGCCTGTACCACTTCTCTCCTGTAAGTGCCTTCTTTCACATAGAATCGAGTGATAGGCATGCAGGTCCTGTTTAAAAATGCAGTTGGCAGTCATCACCTGGCACTAATAAGCACACTGCATTGTGGTAACAACAACACGCGTCACTCTGGGGAGCACGCCGGCCAAAAATAACAACTTTTCTTGCGGCTACTACGTCCTTTTAATATCTTGATTTCTTGTATCTATCCTCTTTTTCACCAAACTTGTAAATGGTATGATGAACTATATGAGATTTTATGTGTATACGATGTGCATGTAACTTGTAGAATAGGGTGTTTTTAATTAAACCTTTTTTCGGATATCCATCCAGGATGTTTGGCACAGAAATATGATGCACTGATGCATTGAATCATGTTGCCAAAAATGAACTCTGTTATATGAAGAAACACTGACTTTTCCCTCGATCCAGTTCTAACAAAAATTCACTTCCGGTCGTAAATGTTTACAACATACTGACAACACGCGCCCGCTAATTCTAGCATCACCACTGCCTACGAAGCATCAACAACTGTGAACTTAATTATATAATCTAGCACATAAAAGCTCACCAGTTTAGAAAACTTGAAGATGTTTTTTGTTTTGTTTTAGAGTTTGATTATGAAGTAAAGGCTGTATAAAGGTCACGCTGACTTGTTGGTCCCCACATTTGCTTGCTGTTCATAAGCCTGTGTCAGTAGCCAAACTGAAAATGTGATGTAATTCAAAGTCTGAAGAATAACCATGAAGCCATGAAATGATTCCTACTGAATTGACGTGTCCACTGCTGTAAATGCTTTTTTGGGGACCAGCTGTGGATTTTTTATTATGGGTTGTGCAATTGTGGCTTCCCTTTCTTTTCTTTTTTTATGACGGATTATGATTTGTCAGTGGTTTTTTGTGACCTTGTGTTTTTGGCTGAATCCACATTAAACCTGTATTGAATCATTTAGTTGGGTTTTTGATAGTACACATACACATGAGGGTGAGGAGGATTGGACTGTAGGCCTCCATCTTGTGCAGTGAATCACATGCTTCATAAACCTGGTCAGTTGTTTGTAAACTGTAAATTGGTTATTTCTGTACATGAGACAACATAAACAATAAATGTGTTCCCACGGTCAGTCAGCGTGTGTGATTTTATTTTAGAAATACTTAAGTTTTGTGTTGAAACATAAGGAAAGCACGAAACAAAAAATCTATGTAAGGATAGACAAATAAGGACAAAGTAAATACTAAACAAACATTTTAATCAACAACAGGTCAAAGGCTGAGAGATATTAATTAGAATATTGAATGGGAGTATGGCTAAAGTAAATCTCAACAAGGCAATTAACAGTGCTTTATAAAAAATCATAACACAATTGATTTATTGAAATCAATAGAAAATTCAAATTAATATAAATTCAAATTAATATAAATTCAAATTGAAACTAGGAGCCATTAAACACAAAATGACTAAGCAAGCAGTATTACATTTGTTACATCAACTCTGGATTGCTTGTGAATTGACCCTGGGGATGAGCCAAGTTTGACAGAATAACATCTTGATTTATTTGAATCTGGAAAAAAGTTATTAAGATAAAAAAAGTATGTATTACCCTTAATACGGTGCTTATGTACAGTGATTGAGTAAATGGTTACTTTATACCATTACCTTTACATGTGATGCTCATAAAGTTATACATTAAAAAAGAGAGACAAGATGCACAAGTCTTTTTCTTCCCATATCCGGTATTTCCCCTTTATGATCAGGCTATTCATTGACATGCAGAGGTCCTTCTCTTTGGAAAAGAGCTATATCATAGATTATTAAACAACAGACCAAAGCTCAATTTACAAACAAAACATGTTGTGTTGATTATATATGTCTTGCATTTTATGTATAACTGCTTAGCAGAGGTGGGAAGTATCTAAGTACATTTATTCAATGAATGTACTTAAGTACAATTTTGAGATACTATTTATATGCTGCTTTGTACTTCCACTACAATTAAGAGGTAAATTGTGTACTTTTACTCCATTAAATGCTTTTCATACATATAGTTACTTTGCAGATTTGGATTAATTATGTGTAATATAAACAAGTGTTAAATCAGACTTTAGTTCCACTTGGAGTAAATTCACAAGCTACCCTGCATTATACAAAGTCATTCAAACTAGCTGCACCTTTACTAACTTTGAGAACACTTTAATGATCAATGATTATAATCAAAACATATTATATATATTATTCTGAAATGGATCTGCCAAATTAGTACTTTTACGTTTGGTACTTTAAGTATATTTTGATGCTAATACTTTTTTACTTTTACTAGAGTAACATTTTGAATGCAGGACTTTTACTATAACAGAGTATTCCTACACTCTGGTACTTCAACTTTTTTTTTTTAACCTCACCTGTATGATGTTCAAACTTCTTCTTAAATTACAACTTTTTTTTATACTTGTATATGTGCAAACAAACAAAGAAAACCACGTATTCCAGGGGATTTAAAGGTGGTGTAAAGTGCAGTGTAATATCCCTTTAACACAAAACTGCACAGTCACGTGTGAGTGTGTCATGTGATTAATGAATTGTGAATCAAACACAGCTCCAGTCTGTCCTTTGTACTCTGAATGTTTGTGCAGCCTATGCATACGACATATATTAACGAGGTGACTCTTTGCTCTGAACCTACCAGGTAAGGCACAAACTCTACCGCTGTCTGTTAACCGCTCCATGTCATTCACCGGCTAGCTTTAATCCTGTTAGCCACCTAGCATGCTAAGCTAACTTGTTTTTATCATAGGCTGTACATGTATTTTTCTAGCTACTTATCTGATGTTAGCTCGTTAAACTGTTACCGATAGCGAGATATTTCTGGTGTCAAGTAGTTATATGTTAAGATCTATTTTGTATATACTGTTGAGTATTTTAACGCAGAATGATGGTGAATAATTCTGTTTTTTGGTTGTTTTACAGGTTGTAAGAGGAGTATGCTGCATAGTGCTGTTTTTAAATACTGAACTCATTCTACCTGTCTTTCAGTCCTCTGCTAATAATGGTAAAGTACTCTCACTACTATATTTATGATAATTGTATAAGATAAAGTGGTGGACAGTAACTAAATACATTTACTCAAGTACTGTACTAATTACATTATTCTTTACTTGAGCATTTCCCACTCTCTACTATCTTATACTTGTACTCTACTACATCTACATTTATCTTATAGCTTTTAGTAACTGTAAAGAGTCAAATTAGCAATGCAAAATATAATTGACAAAATCATTTGGTGTATTATTTTCAACGGTAAAGATGGGACTTAAAGGTGGGGTATGTCATTTATTTCAGAAACACTTTTTGTTATATTCCATGGAATGCTCTTAACATCCCGATAGCAATGAATACATTGACAATAAATACATAACAAAATGTCATCTGTGGAATCCGTGGCGCTGTAAAAAGCACGACCAATCATTTTAGCCGGCCCGGCTAAAATAACTGGATGGCCTACCTGCCTGTCAGCCTTCCATCTGTGCGCAAACTTATCTCGTGCCCTCATTGGTCATGTGCGCGTTCGTGTGTGTTGGAGGAGGGGCTTTGTAAGGAAGTCTGAAGGAAGAGGCAGATTTTTTTCTGCTGTGTAGTTTCAAATTCTAGCGCACTCGAGCTGGTTTCTCCAAAATTACATACCCCACCTTTAATTGATTGATTAATTGATAAATATCCAAGCTGGCAGTAATATAAAACTGCAAAATCACTTCAATTCATGAATAAAGTGATGTTATCAATTATTAATCAATATTTATTATTCCATATTATAAACTACATTACCCTGAATCTACACATGCTTACCTTTTTAAATATTTATATTTTGATGCTGATACTTTACCTTCTTACTGTTTTATTGATTCTTTTGCTTTTGTGCAAAAGTAAAAGAATCAAAATCAATAACCAAGCATATAAACAGCAGGTTATTTCATCCTTAAAAAACGTTAATTCATTGCCCAATTGGTTCACATACCTGATTTAAGCTCATGACACAGTAAAGGTGTTTCACTTTCGTTCTCTATTCAGATGCTGCTACATTTCTACAGCTGTATTTAAACCATGATTTAAACAGATAACTCAACATTTTTGCACTTTTTGCAGATGAGATTTAACAATCCAGTTAAAAATAATGATCTGTTTTCATGAGTCTTAATGGTCTTAATCAGCTTACATTTCTATAATGTAAAATAATCATTTAGTCTTCTCGAATTGCACAAGATTCTGCTTATCAGAAATGGTGACTCAATTGACTCGTTTTAAACACATTGTGCTGACTCGATAAACATACAACAGCTGCAGCGATTGGTCAATTTATTGATTATTGAAACCAAGAAAAAATAAACCAGCAGCTGTTTGGATAATCAATTCATTGTTTCATACATTTTTACAGCAAAAAAATGCTAAACCTTCTCTGATTCCAGCTTTTTTTTAATTTTTTTAATTGTGTCAGTTATGACAGAAAAGTACATGTGTTTTTCATCTCAATGAAGAAAATAATCATTAATGGCATCTCTATAATCTACAAAATGAGTTATTTTCCGCTGAAGGTTAAAACACATTTCATTAAGATATGAGTGCTTTACATAAAAATGTAAAGGACATGTTCATTAGATTAGGGAAGTTTTTTTAATGAGTAAGAATTCCTGCTGAGCTCGAACACAATTATATCTTTCTTATCCTTCTTCGCAAAGTTTAAGTTTCTCACAAAACAACATAAAAAACACAGAAACTGAAGATGTTGACAATAGTTCATGATCTATACACAGCAAAATCGTAAGTGTTAAAATCAACACTTACTTGGTGTTTATATAATCCTCACCAATTGGGAGTTAAAGTTACACTTTGGAAAGTGTTAATATTTTAACTCTAATAGTGTTAATTATCTAACACTGACAGTGTTGTTTTATAACCATTTTTAACACTAAATGGTGTTATTGCTTTACACTGGGAGTGTTGATTTATATAATTTAGAAAGTTGTTCAATTACACAGGAAAGTGTATTTTTAACACTAAATGGTGTTATTCCCCTGCACTGTGAGTGTTAATTTTGAACCTTCAGTGTTTTATTTTTACAATATTAATCTATGCACTGTACACACAAATAATTGTTACTATAAGAAAAACACAATCTCTAGGTTAAATCTATTAGCTCTATTTACATTTAGATACATTTGTTGACTTCCACAAGACTTAAGAATATTTAATAAATCATTACAAACTCTCAATGTTGTCCTTTTTTATTCAACACTGCAAAAGTTACAGTATCTGCACTTAACAGGAGTCGTAAACATGTTACAGATAATGTATCTCTCCACTCTATCCAGCACAGCATAATGCACATTTTGTTTTTCAAAATACCAACTGACAACTGGTCAGGACATGTGACAAACAGAGGATTAGTTTATGTACACAACTATACAGTATATGCACACTTAAAAATAAAACAAGGCACGACATATTCGCTCATCTCCACCATAAGTACTTTGTAAGTCAAAGGGCTTATACATTACAAGGCTTTCTGCTTTGATTACATCTTTTTCATCACTTTCAAATACTTTTGAAAATGTTCACTAAAATTGTCAACCACAAGCTTTTTCACAAGGAANCCTGCATTTTCCCCCTTGTAATTGAGTTGACTGTTTCCTAAAGGAGAGCCTAGCTTGCACACGGCAGCGTTGCAGCTGGCTAGGCCTGCTAGCCTACAGCTCAGTGCTAATGATGAGATTCTCGCTTTGATGCTTATATAAACCCCCCCTTTCCCTCCTCTGTCTCTTTTGTGTTGTGCAGGTTTTGTGTGGGAGACAAGTTTTTCCTGAAGAACAACATGATCCTGTGCCAGACAGACTACGAGGAAGGGCTGATGAAGGAGGGCTACGCTCCCCAGGTCCGCTGACCCTCGCAGGCCAACGAGAAGGAAGAGGAGGAGGGAGAGGAGTGGGAGAAAGAGAGAGACTGAAGGAGAGCTTGCAATCACACAACAAAAAGCACTATTGCCTCCTGTCCAGCTCCTGTCCAGCTCCTGTCCAGCTCCTGTCCAGCTCCTGTCCCCCACATGTACATAGCTAAGCAGAGGGGACACTCCGCTGTACAGAATAGCCATAGAGATGCCGGTGTGGGGCGGGGAAGGGCCCTGGAAGCCTACAACAAACTACAAGTATGAAAAAAAATAGTGTGGCCATTTTTTTTTTTGTAACGGATGCTGCCTCTTTCCTCATGGCCAACCAACACCAGCCTCAGAGCAATTTCTAACCAACAGCTGATCCCAGTTGTTGGAAAGCAAAAAAAAAAAACATTTTAACCAACCCAAAAGCAGTTGTGTCTCTTCTTATCTGCAACTTCTACTTGAATCTGAAACACACTGAGGTATTGTCAATCAACTTTCAGATAAAGACCTTTTTACTGTATGATATCAGATTTAAAACACGGTGAATGTAAAGAGGGCACAAATAACACTGATGACTCATTTGTTGCTTGGTATGTATGGATGTGTGTGTCTGTGTGTGAGCATGTTGGGAATGAATCCGTCATGCAGTCCTGCGATGCTAAGTCTTGTCCATATAGTCGGTTCAGATCCTTAAGATTCCAGAATATTTACATGCTTCCCAATCACACAGCTGCTTTGGCTCACAGGCACAAAATCAGAGTTTTGGAAATAATAATGTGTTTCTCTGGATGAATAGAATCTCGTACACAATCACTACATACATATACTCCATAACGTCAATAAATCCAGATCACCCTTGAAGAATACTGTCACAGAGGAATGTAATTGGCTATTTGAATATCAATGAACAGAACTTTGCTGGTCAAAGGGAGCAGCATTTGATGGCATGTAAACTACAGTGGTCAGTATTTGTCTTTATTTGAACAATGAATAGAACGGTGTTTAATGTGAAAAGCATTGCTATAGTGATGAAACTCTTTCAATCTTCTATTGTTCTGAATTTTTTGCCTGCCCAGCACCAAACATTATTCGAAGTTAGCAACTAGTTAGCTACAAAGCCAGATATTAAAAATATATATTTGAGCGGTTGGAGGAGACCAAAACAGAGCGAAAAGGAGAGTAAACATTGGATTTTCATGTATCTGTTGGACAAACGCCAACCCAATGAGACGCTAATGTTGCTTGCAGGTTGACCCAACATTCGTTAACCTGCAAATATTGCTTTATCTTTTGAATTCGCAATTATCGAACTGCTGTGCAAGTAATCTGGATGTGTTAACAGGCAAGAAGCATGTTAGGCAACAACATCTGAATAAATAAATAGCTAAAGCGGCTTTAAACATATGGACCAGACTTAATGCCTGTAGACAACTGTGTGGTTGTGCAAGATCATCTTTCATATAATCGACAAGAGTCAAGGTTTTATTCCTGAAATGCATTCCGCCAGAGCCCCTTTCAGCCGCGCTCTGGCAGCCCGGGTTTGAACTCTAACTCCAGGCTTAGTTCTGAAAAACGGCTGTATATATTTTTTTTTGCTGGAGACGGTCTTTCTATTTATCCAAACCTTGCTTTCATACTGCTCAAACAGAAAATGTGAGGAAATGCTGGTGGAGGCAGGTTGTTGTAGCGTTTGTAGGGTTGTAGGGATTGGTCGGGGATGGTGGGGGTTGGGTAGTTTTTGTACACTATTTATTTGATAAACATTCAGTGCATCACCTGTTGTCCAACATTTCACATTGTTTGACATGCTGATACTTGAATCCAATCGATGATTTGTCAATCACTGTTTGTTTTATGTCGGGGGTGGCTGTGTAATTTCCAACACAGCCAGTTAACTGCACTCTGCGGCGGGTCGGTCACCTTCAGATCTGGTCATCTAAGTCTCAATGACTCCCTGCTGCGGGGGGGTTGAATCCAATATTAAATCCAAGCAGGTGCAACAGCGCTCAGCACCATTTCTAGCTGAAAAAAAACCTTCTTTACTTTGTAAATTGTGGGTGTACATAAAATAAATATTAATTTTTGCTTGCTATTGTACAATGATTTCTTTTTATGTGTCATCCAGCATGAGATGTTTATTTTTAGGACAACGCTTGTAAATACTGTAATTGTAATAATTTTAAGCACAAATGTAATACAGTTTTATTGTGTTACCAGTGAGTGTGGCGTCTTTTTGTCTTCAACTGTTATTCAAGGCTGAGATTTGTGTCTGAAGAAAGTTTTTAAGTCTGTGTTCGCTGGAACAACAAAGGTTAAGTATCTAGCCCAAGGGCACAGCATTAGATGCAAAGCAGCCACCAGAAACGGCCTGTTCCCTGTCCATTACCCTAACCAGCAGAGCATGTTGTAGTCTATGATATATGATCGATCTAAAGCGCAATCATTTCCTCAGTTTGTTGTCTCCGCTGCTTATAAAAATGCCCTTTTTTCAGTTTGGTCCCGATGAAAGGGAGCTCACAATATTTCCGAAAGAAGAGCCTTGGTTGCAGGGATTACATTTCCCGTATTAATGAGATTCATTTTTCAAATCCATCCTTTGTTCAGTTCTAAAAACACAATGGGCTTTCATCTTGTCAGAAGGAAAAAAGTGGATTTTCTATTTTGGTACTGTCATGTGTCAAACATTGAAGAAAAAAAAGAGATAAACCAATGCTTCCGTGATACTTTGCCATCAGCTGCTTTCAAGAAGCGGCGGCAGCTATCTCCTCGTGGGTTGTTTCAACTAATTACCTGGATTTCAATTTAGAATCATCTGGAATGTCGAAGTAAAACATTTGGATTAAAGTTATTGCTCTAATTAGCGAGGTGCTTCCAAAGTGGCCTGTGAAGTTTGTCGACACTGATGCTTACATCACATTACAGAGGATAATATCTAGGCCAATTAAGCTAATTGAATTTCCTTATCGAGAGACACAGAGAAGAGAGAGAGGCTCTTTGATTAGGCTCAAGCTGTTGAAAGTTCTTCAGATGAAAACACATGGAGATTACAGCCGAGTCAAATTAAAAGAAAGTGTGGCAACCATGGGGAGAATTCTCACTAATGGCAGACATGTGTCATGTGTTATTATGGTGCAGCTTCTCCAGAGTCAGATGTTAACCCCTGAATCCTGCCGCTGATAGCGTAGCATCATTACCGCCGTGTTGTCTGCTTTCAAAGGGATAATGCATCGCAAAGTAATGGCTGCCTGAGCCACAATGTATGCAGACGAATAAAGGTGGTTTTCTTAGGAGAATACTACAACCGTCTAATCATTTACTGTGGGATAATGCAACCATTTATATAAAACAGATGGTGTTATGATCACTGCGGTAGGAACAATGTTTCATGTGCTTGAGGAAAACAGCCAAAGAAAACAAAAGTATTGTTTGAGAGACAAGAACCAATAAAGATAAATAGGCTTGGATTTGATGTATTTGTTATGTTGGGGCCTTTAAATGCAACAATGTGACACGACAGCATCAAAAAGTCAAACGGTTTGGGCTATCATCAGCTTTTGTTCGATTATCTGTGATGGATTACACATGTTCAAATATACCATACTGAAATAAATAAAGCGATGGTCACATATATGGTCACAGAAGTGGAAAAACCCAAACATACAGTAGGTAGTAAAGATCTCTAGATCGCAAGACTAAGTTTTATTTAAAATCGGTCTTTATCACAAAAAGGAAATCTCTGCCATGTCCCTGTCCAACTCAGTCTCACGGCATTTTGTGTTATAATCACGACATTTAATCTATTGATTCGTGTTCACCAACAAGATTTTCCCCTTTTTTTTGTTGCCCAATCAGCTACAGTGAGTTGATGAAGCACAACGAAAAACAGAGACCCCAAACTCTCCCACATTAGGGATGGCAATCATTAAGAGCATTTAGAAAAAGCATTAGCTGCCAGGCTGCGTATCGTTAGCGTCTTCATCCCTGTGTTACAGCTGACCCTGGAGTTAGCGCTGGGTGTGCAGTTAGCCCTGCTCACAAACGGCTCCAGGGGCAAAAATAATGATCTTTACAGACATGCCAATGCTATCTGGACCAGATAACACTGCTTTAATGACTCCTTATCCTTTGGCCCTTTCAAGGAGATGGGTGCGCTGGCAAATATCTTCCCGTTGTTGGGTCATTACCTCTCTATTGCAGGGATAATAGACTTTTGTATTTTTAGTCTGATTTGACTACTTCTCAACTGAGTGAAGCCCTTTGAACGATTATTCAACCCTCTGTGACAAAGCATAACACCCAGGTCACCGTTACTCATTCACAAATCAGAGCCAAAACAAATCACATTGGCACATTGACCAACATCAAATGGAAATATAATAGTCTGAATAATGATTGGTGGTACAAAAGTTGAGTTGCTTTGAGATTTGTAACTACTGTATATCACTACCAAATATGTAGGTTTTCCATTTGTGGTGGTCATTTCTGGACCCACTGTCCCCCCAACCCCCTAAATCTTATTGCAGTCACAATACAAGGAGGGAGGAAGGTAGCAACACACTATTTCCATACAATGTTTTTTTGATTGCGTAAGTAATCCTTAGAAAACAGCTGGTGGTGTTAGGAATGCAGCTGCTGCTACACCTCAGTCATGGCTGTCAAAGCAGCTGTTTTGACTTTGACAGTTGATGGAAAGCAGCTGCTTTGACATCCCCTCACTGAGGTGTTGAAATATTCCATGTTGAATTTAATAGAGATATCTGTGGTCCTCACAGAATGTGTCCTATAAACCTGGTAGTCCTTTGACCCTTTCCTATTTCCACCAACACTCAACAAGGTCTATCTTCAAAACTAATGAGCGAATGTATATGAAATTTGCTAAGGATGTTCATAAAAGGGTTGGAAAACAAGCTGATCTAAAAGATGTCAAGACAAAGAAATCTGGCTTTTATATGCTGCCTTTATATACTCGAGTAATGAATAACATTCCCATTGCTTGAAAATGTTGTTGGATGGTATTGATTGTTCTAGTGAACTTTAAGATGTTACCGGGCAAGTAAAGTTACAGCTTGTAGAAAACTTTTTTTATTGGAATTAACCATAGCAATATGTTGGATGATGCTGTTTGAGATATTATTTTAGATTAATGGCCACCCTATGACCTACTTTCAGCCTCCCAACCCTGCTTCATTTATGCCACTCTCTGATTCTCCCTGTGTGTTGTGATTGTTTAGCTGGAGTCAGAGCAGCATCGTACTAGCTGAAACCATTTCCATAATCAAGACTCCTACAAATACTCCCCCACATTTAATACCAGACTCATAATGGATTCACTGTTTCTGCTCTGAACCACCAACACCAATTACTCCATCGCCTGTCTGTGTCTGCACCTGCGTCCACCTGTTCTGCTGCCCCGCTAAACACTACCTTTGCTAAATCGTTGGGCATTATCCCTTATATATTATACAAAGCTTTTGCAGAGGATGTGATTCAAACGTATCGAATGATCCAGGTGAATGTGTAATGCTAAGCTGTGTAGCACAATGTTATCTTGTCAGTATGAAAGGCATCTAATGCAGAGTCACAAGCTAACCAGGCTGATTATTGACATTCTAGATAGCAACAAATGTTGATGTCCCTGAGACACACAATTAGCACCACATTGATTGCAGTGGCATCTCAAACACATGTTCCAGCATTAATCTGACCCAGTCAACACATCCCTTATTTCAGGGAACACAACAAAGAGAGTTTTGATCACGGAGGAATCTGCCTGTCATTAGCCACATTGCAGTCAGAGGAGCCAACGGTCTGTGAGATGCAGGATTCTGGGTCTCAGAAATCTTTCTTTTGATGTACCAGGGTAACTTCTACCAGATGCTCATTTAGGTCTACCAGCTCAACCATGCAAGGAAAATGACTGCAATCCACCTCCCATTCACAAACATACTCACGCACATCACCTTTGACTAACAGAAGCTATGCTCTGCAATGTTATTGAAAGTGTTTTAGTGATAAAAGTGGGTCTCTAGTAGTGCTAAGAGAAATATTAATGTTCTTCTCAGATGGCAGCGCTGATGTCAATATCGCCGTATCTCAAACACTGAGAACTCGTTTGTTTGTTCAGATATGATTTATGTTGAATCAAAAGAAACAGCCGAAGCCGTAGTGTGTTTACTGATCCAGCCGCAAATCAAACATCCAATCTGGTCATGCTGCGTCGGGAGGAGGGTGGGGGGTCGACTTCTCTCCTTCTCCCAGTTAGTAACAGAGATCTGTGGATTTCTGTTTGTTTGTTGCCCTGGTTTCTGCTACTGCCAGTGTCATGGCAATCAAAGCTGGATGCACCCAGAACAGGGGGAAACGGTGCCACCCTCCCCATCCTCCATTGCCGGTGTGCCGACCCTGTGTGCCGACCCTGTGTGTTTACGATGTGCTGTTTCCATATGACCTAATCTCAAACAAATTGGAAAGATGATTGTCATCTGCAGGGGGGCAGGAGCTGCATTATTTTCAACAATAACCTTCAGAAAACCTTTCATGAGGAAAAAAAAAGAAAATAAATCAAGAAGTGGATTATTCAAAAGGCAATTTTCTTTCGGTTTCCAAACCCACCCAGCTCGTTTGGTGGAGAAACGTTGTGCGATGAGACGTCTTATTTTGTTGTGTGAAATGGCGGAGGAGATTCAAAGGCAATGCTCCCTCTCTCTTTCCTCCTCCTCCTCCTCCTCCTCCTCCTCCTCCTCTCTCTCTCTCTGGAGGATGAGTGTAATCAAACAGGGCAGATGGAGGATCTGAGGAGAACTGTGTATCAGCAATAAACTGTTTTAGAAAATACAGACAGCAATGGGCACTTTACCTACACATTACACACACTCACAAACTCTCAGTTAAATGTTTAAGCAGGCAAGGGAAATGGAAAGGTATGTGTGGAAGGGACAATATACCTTATCACCAAAGATATGTAGATTCCAATGGACACCTTTGGCCTACTCCTGCTTAGAACAATACCCCTTAGTTCCAATGATGGAAATCCTAACGCTTCAGCATTAAATAACATTTGTTAGTGGTTACCAGTGTGAGTTTAGAGGAGACCATTTCCCGTTCCAACATGACAATGCCCCCATGCAGAAAGCCAAAGCCAAATCCAAAAAGTGTTTTCCCAGTGTGTTTTAGGTAATCCCATCTAACTGAAGCAAATGTGGTCAAAATGTGGCACTATAACTTCTGTGTTAGTTGGTTACATCATTAGGCCCCAAAAGACTTACATTTTTAACTAAATCAACTACCCAGAACAAGCACTTTTAAAGCCCTTATTTAAAGAGGACCTATCATGCAAAATGCACTGTGATGTATTTTATACATAAAGATGTGTCCCCGGTCGGGGAACTCACGTAGCGTCAGAAAATAAAACCCTCTCTCTTGTCCTCCGTACCCAAATCTCTAAAAACGGGGCTACAACGGAGCTGATCTAGATTTGCGTCCGAAATGACGTAATATCGGAAATGTAGGCTGGCTTTACACCCACGGTCCTATCAGAAACGTTTCTATCAGAAACAATGCCCGACTGTTTTGGACGTAATATGGTCGGTGCATGTTTATATTAGCATCGCTAACACTCAGAGCTAACCTGTACTGCAGAGCATGTGTGTGAAGAAGCAGGAAATAAAAAGGAACTCACCTTGTGGTATAACCGGCAAGAGAGAAAGCCTTTGAGCTCCATACTGTTTCAGAAATAATCCTTGATAATCCATGATATGGCGTTTCATCACCGCAGTATCTGCCGGTAGCATCTCCCGCATGAGCTCAGCCCCCTCCTTTTTTATCAATTTCTTTTTTTTTTTAGAATGGGTGATCTGTTTGGTATTTTGAGCAAAACACTTCATAGACATGTTTTTTGTATATATTTTTATATATCTGAGACCTATGACATTGCCTAAAAATAGCATGATAGGTGACCTTTAAATCAGAGTTGTTTCCCCTTTCCATTAATTTGACTGAGTCGTGATTGCATTTGCTGCAGTTTAAAGCATGAATGAGTATAGTATGGTTTGATGTAGGCCTTGAAACCATAATCCTATTTTGAGTTGGTAAGAAGCATATTTAGTTTTTGCTTTAACAAGGGTTTTAAAACAGAGATCAATTGAGACGAATGTTTCTTCGCTTTGAGTCCTTGTGTGTCAAGATGAGTGGCAATTATATCCAGCTCCATTTGCATTAGATCAATGGATTAAGAACACTGATGCAATGATGAGTAAAAATCATTTTTGAATGATGTGTAAAAGGATTCTATTGCATGTGGAGGAAATGTTTGGGTATACTCACACTTAGCTCGAGTCTCTTTACACTTTTGGCTATGTAGTACACATACATATTGGCAAGAAAATCTACAAGAGATTGTACAGTGCAATCAGAGAGATACAGTATGTCCACGTTTTTGAGCAAGTCCACAAATCCAGTCTTCGTCAAGTCTGTCACCACCTTCGCGCAGCTGCTGGCGCCACTTTGTCCGGTCCTCCGCCAGCCTCTCACAGTTGTCCGTCGCAATGTCCGGGGCCTTCATGTCACGTTTTACGAATGAACGAGGTTTTAATACCTCACATTTGCTGTAGAAACCAGATGTGTCTTCATTTCAGTAGTAAGATATCCAGGTTGTGTGCTGAATAGCTATCCTCATAAATATGACTAATTACAAAGCTTGCATTCGGCTTTTTCAATAATAGGTCCAGTGTGCTGCAAGGTCAGGATCTCTCCACCAATCAGATCTCATGTAACATCACACGGAAGCCGTAACCCCCATCATTAACTCTACCTGCACGTCTCAACCTGCTGACTGCTGGCCTGCAAGCTCTCGCTACCGAGTGCGTTATTAAGGAGTCTGTGGACTGAGGTGACGCTAACAACAACAGTGAGCTCTACAAGTGAGCAGGCCTAGCTGTAATTGTGCAGTGGAAGTGCACAGGGGTTGCTTGATCAGGACACTGGGCCTCCGTCCTAATGGGTCCTCTGGAGAATCCGAAGCTGGTGCTCCTCCTGTCAATCCAGCGGCGTCCTCGTGACACCAGGGGATCTTGACGGGGGCCGGGGCCTCGCTGTAATTACTGTTCACAGTCCCATCACAGAACCTGACATCCCTAATACCCCGGCAAGCCCCAGCCTGAAAGGCCAAGGTGGCCCGCAGAGTCTGAGAGAAAGCTTCATTTCTGATCTGTCATAAAGCAGGTGAAACGGTGAAAAGTCTGTCAGATTGTGGGGCTGTCGCAGAAATCCCCCAAAAGCCAGAAGTTAGTGATGTATTTAAGTGACATTGGGGGGTTCCTATTGGGACATAGATACTGTCCCACAGGATTAAGAGATGTAGGTGCTATGTTTACACTATGTTCAACATGTTATATTTCATATTTCCTACAGATGTTATCAGCATGACTCTCATCATGTCCCTGTGTATTGTAATGTATTTGTGTTGGTGAAGTCATGAAACACGTCTTTTGGCCGCCTCCACGATTGACTCCCAGACCCCACTTGCACGATTTTCAAGAGCACACCCACATGCAGCACTTGTAGGGTGTAAGTCACTTTGGGTTGAATACGTGGGCAGAGTGAGAGAGGAACAAAATATGAGAACAAGCAGAGACAGTGTGACTGCCAAACGATCCTGGAGTGTTTGTATTTGTCTCTGAAGATGGAGCGGGCCAGTTGAGAAGGGCTGTCTCTGGAGAGCCACTGAGCCAAAGCCATGGCCCGAGGCTCTACCCCGGGGCCTCCAAACCCCGTACAGCACCACTGAGGCACCAGGACTTACCTGGGACTGCCTGCAGGGACAACAAAGAAACCAAAACTGTGAGTATGAATTATAGATATGTGATACAAAGGGAAGCTGCTTAACAATGCAACAATACAGGCAGAAAGTTTCAGGGGCAATCAACATGTGAAATAAATGATTCATTTTTAAAGAATCAGCACAGGGAATTCCCTGAAGGCGTTTCAGTATCATTTACACTTAACCACATATGTGCTCTCTATGCAGTACATTCACAGTGAGTATAGTAATACTTCAAATACTCTGAACTCATTATATATATTTGTTATCTTTTTGTTTGTGTTACTGTCTTCCATGTACTTATTGGCAAGGCTCTGACAGAGAACCATGGGCATACTGTTAGCTTGTTTACTTCAGTATTAAACTTCTGTAAAACTTGCTTTTTGCAGAGCTGATAGGATGAGGTTTACTCACTTTAAGTAGCTAGTATTGGTGAATAACATTAGTCGACAAGGGTAAACACGCAACTATGGCCCCAAAACGGTCTATTAGAAGAAACATGCTACAGCTACAGAAACGTTGCCAATTCAAAAACACCCAAAGATCCAAGACAAATACAGTACAAAAATGGATACTGGTTAAAGAAAACGAATACATTAACAACCAACTTGCTGGGAAATGTCAAAAACACTGAATTTCCAGTCAGCAAAACAGAAGTTCTCAAGAGCTCCAAGGGGAACACTAAGAGGAACAGCTGGATTTTCACCTCAAAAGAAATAGACCAGACAAGAGTGTATTTTTTTTAAGCAGGAAGAAAAATGCACATAGAGTACAAATAAACATTCTTGTTAGCTGTTTGGCATCATTTCTGTTTCTCCTAATGGAAGTACTGTATGCCGTTGTGGTGCATTTAGCCTCGTCGGCCACCATAGCCTAGCTCCAAAAACACTGGATGCTACAATTCCTAAATACACATCCATAACTGATTCACATGTGTTTCAAAGTCCAATTTACTACTTTGCACAGTCTAAGTCCAACCAAAGATAACCGTCATTACATCCCGATGGCAATCATCTGAGTTATTCACATATCATGATTATTTTTCTCTTCAACATTACGACTATAATATATCAGAAAATCGTGAAACCTGTCCATGACATTTTTCTAGAGTTCAAGGTGATGCCCTTAGATTGTTTATTTGTCTGACCAATCGTATAAATATATTCCGTTTAATATCATAGTGTCGTGCGGGTGTGAGTGTGAGGCAGCATGGGAAGGTGCCAAACACAGATTTCCCTGACAGACGGGGACAGTTCTATTATTTATATACAAAAGTGAGGAATCATATGCTTACAGGCAAGGGCAGAAAGTCCCAACAGAAGTAACAGACCATCCAATCAGTTAACAGGAATCAGAAACAAGTACAGTAACACGTTCCAGGGTACCAGCTGCAGGGTTCAGGTAAAGATTGCAGGTTACCGGGTGCCGAATACAGGGCAAGAAGGCAAATGCATAAAGCACATAAAAACATGGATGACCTGGCCATGAGTGAGTGGAAAAGGGATGATTACATACTGCAGGGCTGATAAGGGATGGATGGCTATGAGTCAGGTGACTGGGACTGTAAGGAAAGGGGTTACTACAGCCTTTAGGCCTAAGTAATCCCAATGTAGCCACGCCCTTAAGCATACACAGCTTTATCGTCTATTTGAATTTAAATGTACTAAATAAACCTCATGCCGTATTGGAGAAGACTTGTAACAAGCAATTGAGAACATAAACTCATTGGGAAAATGTCTACTGAGCGTATCAGTCAATTGGGAAGTAGGGTCATTTTTTCATAGTCTTCCATACAATCAGCCCTTATTTTTGCGACATTTGCAAATTGTACATCGAACATATGGCAAATAATGACCTTCACCTACAGACTGTGTTTTTGTTCCTGCTCTAAATACACCTCTCACCAGTTCCTGCAAATGAAAACCTTGTAATTATGTTCAGCTGTAACAAGCATTCTCTGCATCGTCAGCAGCCTGTTCAATTCATTTTTAGTTCTAATAAAGGGTGACACGTTTGGCATATTTGTTGCAATTAGTTTTCACGATTACCAGGGTTGAGCGTGACTCTTACTGAAAACATTTTATCTTTAATTTGGATGGAAAAAGAGTTGTCCCACAAGACAGAATCCACACCCCAAAGTATCCCAATCAATGCAACTCCTCCAAGACCTTGGGGTTGGCGTTAAAGGGTTTTCCTTTTTACCCCCTTTTTCCCCTCTCTTCCTCCCCTCCCTAAACTTAATCAAGCAATGGAGTGAGGAAACAAGGGATAGTAGATAAAAGTGTTGGGAATGGTAATGATGCCAAGTAATGATTTCCCTGGAGGAAATCTGATCTATTGCCACAGGGAAAAGATGGAGAAGAAAGGCCTGGGGGAGGGAGGGGTGGAGGGAGGGGGAACCCACATCAGCATTTCATGCAGGAGCACCTAAGCCATAGGAGAGGGAGGAGAGACCAAATAATGGAGAGGAAAGATTTTTTAGCACCCTGTGGGTGGCTTCATCTGCCTCTTTCTCTTCTCTCATTCTCCTCATCCCTCCTCTGTGCTCAGAGCATGCAGAGAGCATGGATAAAGACAGAATGCCCGAGGGGAATGAAGGTCTGGTGCAAGCAAGGTGAAATTAAACAGCTGAAAGGTATGATTTAACAATGTACAAAACTCAATAAGTGCAAGGTAAACAATACATTAGATGTGTCTTACAGGAAAAAGGGGGCAAACATCTCTTTATCGATCCAATCGTCAAAAATGAATCTGCTTCCCTGCTCCTCCTGCAAAGGATAGTGGACAGCAAAGAAATCAAAGCAGTTAGTGGAACGGCCTTCCCCTTTTATAAAGCTCCAACCAGCTGTATGTAGAGGGTGCAGGGTTAAATATACCTTTTGTTATACGATCTTATATTCTGTAATGTTCGGTAAGCTAATGACACAAGAGTGACCTTGTGAATGCAATGTTGCCAATTGTAAGCTCATCGTACGCTACCATATGTCCTGTGGTGCCTTTAGTTCAGAATCTTCAAGCAGTGTATTTGATTGCAGAAAAAGAAAAATCCATGTATTGGTTCTTTTGTGCATCAACAAAGTCCAATAGTGTTCAGTTTCAAACCAAACACATACAGCGTGACAAACAAGCTTAAGCTCCACTGCGGTTCCGTGATGACCACAATACAAAGTGACACTTAAATGTACACACAGTGAACAAACAGTTAAGATGCCATAAGATGCTTTGGCGTACAACATAGTTACTGTAGTTTGCTCATAGGCCTGCATAGAAATCCCATAGAGTAGGTTTAAGGTTAGGGTTAACCCTGCCCCCCGATATCAGTGTTTCATTATCTCCTTATTGAATGACCACAGTAAAGCAGATCTCATCATGGACATGTCACTAACATCCAGGACTGTGTTGCTTCTCTAATCTGTGGGAAGAGGGATCACATCTTTAAGAGTTATTGTGACAGGAACAAGAAAGGAGACAGGTGATGAGCAGCTCTGGACCACGAGCAGCAATTTATTTTGCCTCCAAATGAGTTTTCCTCACCATGCTCAGAGTGTGCGATGTGTGTAGTAGCTATTATCCTTGCTCTGTTCAATTATTGATTTGCGAGTGCCACAGGGTGCAAACCAGAGCACACCACGCACAGGCCAAATAAATCTGTTTGCAATTTTTTCGGCTTTCTCTCTCTCTTGTGCTGCCATTTCCAGATCCCAGTTTTGCCAGCAGGCTCAAACCTTTAGCAGGTCTGCTTTTCCCCGTGCGGGCGGCGTTGCAGTCCCACCCCCAGCATCAGTGACATCTCCACAGTGTATGAGGGATGTTGCCTTGACAAATCCCTCTCATCCTCCCCCCCCCCCATCCTCACAATCTGATCTGTCAAAGGCCCGGCAACACAACCGACACTCTGACATCCTCCTGTACTCAGTCTTTGCCTACCAGGAGCAGATTTGTCTACGCCTCCTTGGCCTGGAGAAATGTTGAAATGATCACACACAAACTACTATAATAGTCAGTTACATCACTGTAGCACCGACACTGAGCAACCTACAATGATGACATCATCCATTACTTATATCTAAGTTAGGTCTCCACACTCAGGGTGAGCACACTGCCTGTCAAAAGTTATTGAACACAGTGTGCTATATTTCTGCATTTGGCAAAGTTGGGTTGACTGGAAACTTTAAATTGTAGGTTTGAATGTGCTCTGCAATCTAGAGGCAGGTGGCAATGAGAGAAAATAATCTAAAAAGGGAAGAATCCTCTATACATGCAATGCAAAAAGTCAGCTCCCATAAACAAGGAAAAAGCAATGAAATGGGGAACAAAAAACGACTTTCAATGCAACATCAGTTCAAGTTACGCTGCTGAGTAAATCCCAAAAAAGACAATGAAGCTCCGATCTGTGATTGATGCAAAGTTTTTAACACAACCTGTTCATTGGTCTTACTTCTTACCCGGTACCACTTACTGTCATTTTTCAATGTGCAGGGCAGCCGTATAAAGTTAGTTAATATTGTAAATTCACACATTAGTAAGAGAGGAACAACAAAACGACTTGGTTAGATTTGAGACAAGATCATGGATCATTGGCCAATAACTATGTTTGTTACATAGCTTACGTGAGTTTACAGTAGAATGCTTCATAAGTTGACTTACGAACGTTAGTGAAAATAAGTTAGCACTGACATTTGTTTTCTGGTATGATAAAACCCATGCATCTACACCAACCTCCTCCCTATAAAGACTAGAGATGATTGTTTGGGCTAATGACCAAGTGCCATATTGGACGAGCTGGTAGTGAGAAGACGCTGCTTAACCATAGTCTGCATTCTAAATATGGCCTCAAAGTGTACAATCTAATGCATTGAAAGCAACCAATTAGCGGCAAAAACACCAAAGTGTTAAACATAACTTGCTCATTGGAACAGAGATGTATGAAAGATATATAAACACAATGCCTTTGTAAAATTATTTATTGAAGTGATAGCTAAATTAAGAGCTACATATTAATTTCTCCTCAGTCACTCCCTGTGGTTTATGCGATGCAGAAGCAGGAAGTGAATGATGATACTGAGTGGTGGGCAGTTTGTCTCTGCACTCATCATCACCACGGTGTCACATGTGTCTTAGCAGCCCAGTCTTCCATCTGAGAGGACCAGAGGATGAAATATGGTGCTTGAGTCTCTCCACAGCCCCAACTCAGCTGCCACTGAGGTGGGGCGCCTGACAAGCATAAATTATGTTAATAGAATTTAATAAAAAACACTTTATTCCAAAGGTTTCGGTACTTTGAAATGTCAAGATGATCTAGTGGGCTACCTGGAGAGAATTCTGAAGCTTAAGTTAGAACACTAAAATATTAAAAGAAGAAATTGTGATCCCTCATGAGGAATGACAGAGCGTGATGAAAAATGGAGAATGCACAAGTGTGTCTCCCAGGTGGAGTTTTCTCCATTTATTAATTGATCTGAGTGCTGGATCTAGTCCTTCATTATGGCTCTGTATAATGAAGAAGATATTAAACCGATTTGGGAATATTTTAATGAAAGAATTGCCTTTTTTGTCAATTCCACTCTGTAATTTGCAATCACACTGTTATCTAAAAAAACAGCAGAATTGCAATTAAGTAAGAAATTGGGCTTTTGTGTTAAGTTTGGTGATTATCAACCACTGTCTATTGAAGAGTGGAATTATCAGAAAATGATTCTTATTAATACAGAAAACACTGTTTTGTGTGTGCCACCTTCCCACACACACACACACACACACACACACACACACACACACACACACACACACACACACACACACAAAGTAATGATGGTTAGACTGTAAATTATCCACTGCTGGTTGTTAATTGAACATTTCCATTGTTACCATGACAGACTGCCTATTGATTGGCTATTGGTGCCCCCACCACTCCCCCTGGCCTCAGGACACAGACTGACAGAAAGGAGCACAGTTTAGCATGGATACTGCTGTTAGCACAAGGATAAACAAAGGAGGGGAAATACAATGAAATAATAAAAGAATAAAAAGGAAAGAATGTAGCCAAAGTGAGGAAGTGAAACCTCTAAAAAGGGAATCAGGAGGCGGGGCAGTAACATTAGGTGCTTGGCCACGGTGTTCAATTACAGCATGCAGGATGTTAAATCAATAACATTTAAATTGCTTATGGTAATCACCTGCAATGCACCTCCAATCACTGGGATCAGCATAAGCAATCTGCTGACCCCAGCCCCGCTCAGCCACAGATTGAAACATATGAAGAGGAGTCATCTGGCTGGAAGGGTCAACCTGGATTTGGCATGTGTGTGTACGAGTGTGGATGTGGGTGTGCATGCACCAGGCTGGTCTAATACAATTTTTTTAAATTAGTAAGATGTCTTAAAATTCAAATGACTGCTGTGTGCAGAAAAAGTGAGAGAAATGTGGTTCCCCCCCAAAGAGTAATTGAGAGAAGGAGACCGGCAGGAAAAGACCAGGGATGTTGAAATGAGGCGATAGAAAATGAATATGAGGTCAGAGAGGCTGAGAGGAGTGCATTTGACCAAAATTCAAAAGGATTTTGAATGTTCTCATCTCTAATGGATACTGTGTTTTGAGTTTGAGAATAAAGACTACTTGAAATGAAATATTCCCCATTTTTTTAAAATATTACTTCTTAAAAAAACACAAATAAAAACAAAAACATCTTGTGAGTGTTCTTCATAATTTTGTCCTAACAGGGATTAAAAAAGGTGTGTACTGACAGATATCAGCCAAACGTTTGTTGTGTTGTTTCCTTAATTATTTGTTCCTATGGCAACATTCAAGTCAAAGGACTTTTCTCGACAAGATGACAAACAACACACAGGGTGAAAAGGAGTGGCAGCCGACAGCAGGAGAGACTTTGTAAAAAAGTTAGGAAAGTACGTACATTATTATGGTGTTGGCGATTAGTGTGGTTAATGTATGTGAAGAGATATATACATTTCAAGAAGATGTTAGTATGAAGTGTGATGCAATCACGTCAAAAAGTGTTTCTACTTGTAATTGAATGGCCGTTGTTTTGAAAACAAAAAAAAGTATGACCTTATTCTGACACCCTTGTACTGCCTTCTCAATCTCTCACCATATGTCCAATTGTCCATTGAGTGTCATAGTTTTGATGAAGTGTATAGCCTACATCTTTAAAAGCATGAAGTCCGTCGCTTTTAGAAAATTATAATAAATGTTGGACAGACTTCTTTAATTTTGTGCCAGAAAGAAGGTTTAAGATACTAGGATAAGTCAAATAGCCTAGCATGTGCTGTACCTGTGTCATACTGTGAGCATTTCCACTGCAAAGACAGCTACCAGAAGCTAAGATGTTTTTTCACAGAGAGAAAAGTAAAGAAAATGTGGTCTCAAAATGTCCACCCGGTGTTATCCAATTGATTCAAAAGTCTCTTCACCAGCCTTGAGTTGGATTCGGTCTAACCATTCATTAATTTTTCACGACCTTGGGTGCTGTTGTACGATATAAATATCTGGCTCACCTCAGCACCGGTGTGTAGTGTGACTTTGAAGTTGTGCCTAATGAAGCGGCTGTATAGTTAACCAGCTGAACAATAAGGCTCAGGGCAGATCTTAGGCATGTGGATGACAGCTAATGAAACGCAGACACAAAGCAAAGCGAACAGGCACACAGAGGTAACATCTTCAACTGGAGACACTACTGTAACTAATCAGGTTGTCATACATGAAGCTCTTCAGTAGTAGGCACACAATGAGAGACATGCAAATACTGTGGTAGCTGCATGTATGTGTATCTAACCCTGTCTCCAACAAAATATGTCTTACTTTTAATTAGCTTTATCAAATGTGTTTTGGGGTTGTGGTGAATGGATGGATGTTCAAACCACATAATATAGCAGAAACAAGGGGGGTGTGTCCTGTCTCCCATGTGTTGTTATGTGTATGTAAGTTACCATGTTGTTCTTGTAGAAATGGTTATTAGAAATGTCCCATTATCTTATTAAAACACAATGTAGTAATGCCAATCTGGTTCACTTCAATAACATCTCATATATGTTTTAGGCCATTGTTCTGAAATTTAAAGTTTCCAGCGTGGAATCGCTTAAAGTCATTGTTGACTTTAATGATTGTACCATATTTCGCCAACCTTATCAAACTCTAACTTTCCTAAAAGAAACCCAGAAGCTTTTCACAGAATTAAGAGCATATTTTTGACATGAGTCTTGGCGGGGATTACACACAACCAGGGCCGTCCCTGGCAAACATGAGGCCCCACGCAAAGTTATATGATGAGGCCCTCTGTTTCGCGAGCGTCGACCGGGGGGGGTGCTAGTGGAGCCTCGCAGCGGCGAAACCGTGTCGCGCCACACTAAATCACTGCATAAGCGCATTTTCGGCTCAGTTGAGGCACCCTCTGCAAGATGAGGCCCCCTCCGCAAGGTGAGGCCCCACGCAGTCTGCATGATCGGCCTGTAGGGAGGGACGTCCCTGCACACAACTCTCAACTAGGAGATAGCTGAGCTAGCAGCTAGCAGTGCTTGCAGCACTAACAATGGCATCTGTGCTAACACAGCTATCAGCGCTAACCTGAGGGGTAAAGGGCAAGCATTATTCTTCCCCAACACTGTAGGTTATCAGCGTTAACTGCCATTTGTGAGCATATGGGACACCCACATGGTCTCTACACAGTACACACAGGGTCTCTACACACATGGTTTCTACACACAGGGTCTCATGCACACACTGCTGGCCATGTCACCTAAACAAAGAACAGAGAACATCCAGAGTAGGCAGTGAACATTTTGCAGATACATTCAATTTGACCATACGTACTTTTTTTGAAAAACACAATCCAGGCAGATTCACTAAAAAACATTCTGCTAATGCAAACAGTTTCACATTCATTGGAGAAATGAGTCCACTGATGCAACATTAGTGAGGCGTCCTCCTGGGTGTGTCTGTGGTTATTACTTATAGAAAGAGGTCGAGGTGTTCCTCCGCCTCCATCCAAACTGTGAAATGCCTGGCTTGTCTGAGGAATGAGAGACCCTGGAGGGCCAAGGGTCCCGAACAAATGAGCTCCCATAAAACTCCTCTACTTATAAAGGGACAGGACACAATGCAGACGAGCAACCGCCCAAAGCAGCCTTCATGGTAATTTCCCCACTATTTACAGTGCCCACCCATGGGTTTCACTGCTCTGTGTTGGAGCCAGTCACCTTCATGTGAAGCGTGAGGCATTCATCATCTGACACATCTAAACAAGTCTGTTCGCTTCACTTCCTAACAGCAAACACAAGCGGTGATGGCGATAACTCAGTATAAAAATGTTAGCAAATTGGGCTAAATGATACCGATGCTGTTGTTGTTCCTTGCATTTAGCCTTTGCATATGTTAGAGTGTTTGTGCTCTGCTGGAAATGAAATGAAAGCTGCGTTGTGGAATATGCAGGGGAATGTTTTCAGCCGAGCAAATTAAGTTAATTGTTTGAGCTGAAGCGCTTTTATGAGCTGCACCTGGTCCATAAATGAGTCCTAATGAGGAGCATCTCAGTTGACTTTTAAAATGCCTCCCTCTAGTGGAAGACAGACACACATCTGAAGCGTCACTGTCAGCTCTCCTCTGTTCCTGCTCATGAAACATCTGAATGCTCCTGCACTTGTTAATGTAGTTGTGAATAAGACTGTACATAGAATGTCTAGAGTAAA
Organism: Notothenia coriiceps; assembly: GCF_000735185.1. Taxonomy (NCBI): domain Eukaryota; kingdom Metazoa; phylum Chordata; class Actinopteri; order Perciformes; family Nototheniidae; genus Notothenia; species Notothenia coriiceps. The sequence goes on along the minus strand of NW_011369945.1, from coordinate 12,556,096 downwards.
ACATAAACTGAATTTCATAAATGGCTCTTTTATATCTCCCAATGTTCAACTCCTCCTCACGTGACTCCATTCTCTGTTTGTTTTATCAGTTGGCAGCACGTTATTACACCTTTTATCAGTCAATAAAGGAAATTAATAATGAACGAAAAAATATAATATATCGTAAAAATGCAGACACTCTTGCATGGATTTTCAGTGTGTTTAATTAAAAAGTTTAAATCGAATTTGAAGAATTACTCTTTGTATAGAAATTATGGTTTTCCTTGTTGAATTGAAATTACAGATGAGAAGACTAACGAATGATACTGCAGATATGTTTCACTATTTTCAACAATATCATAATAAAATTATCAATAGCTTCCTAAACAATAGTGATACTTGGAAGACAATTAGGACAAGGAGCAGTTTCATTTCTAGAAAGAAAATAAATTAAGGAAATGCAATCCATTTCAAGTTAATTTAAAGAGAAACTTTGAACATAAAAAATTAACCATAGAACTGAACGAAGACAGTTTCCACTTAACTAGAAAACATAACAGGTATAGAATAGAATGTATAGTTTGATTGGTACGTTTAAGAAGCTCCTACATGCTGGATTATATCAGATGGGAACTCAAGCAATGTCGATGTCAAATTGTTTAATTCATTTTTTTTATTTCTCCCTCAACTGAACTCAACATCTGAGAAAGAGAGGATATGATTGATATTAAAATAAAGACATATACTTTATCATATTTATTCAACTTTAGATATTTGACATGAGCATTACAACTGGAAAAAAGAAAACCATTTCAAATAAAATGATTGAGTTTATGTGTTTGCTGTCAGCTCAACACCAGTCACACCTGACAACAAAATAGACATTACTTTAATTTTGTTTAAGATAGTGTTTTCAATTTGTCAACACCCTGCTGAGATTCACATAACATAAAATGACACCAAAGATGAGCCATGTCAATTTGTTCTGCCTTTTGTAATAAAGTAAGTCTATTCACAGATACTATTTGTGTTTGCAATATCATTCTTAACACTCATATCTAAATAGTTATACATGTTTTTTGTTGGTAGCTGTGTATGTTAGCAAAACATCTTAGAAATCCAGATTCTAAGACATGTTGTCTAACTTTTAATAATAATACATATTCCTTGACATGTTTTATGAAAGTGTTTCGCCATTCCCATAGATATTTAACCATGCAGGGACCTTCATAACAAAGACAAGGACCGCAAGTAGAGACACATTTATCTTGTTTGTGTGGTCCAACAGGAAGTTAAATCAGTTAAACCGTTTCAGGATTATGTGAGTGTGCAGGTAAGAGCTTATAGTACATGTTCCCTTGTTTTCTGCACAGTCATTGTGAAGAGCAAAAAATGAGTCCAAAGATTGGACAGGTTGGCATCCATCCTGGGGCTGTGTAATCTTTGAAAGGATATCAGTCCTCAAATAACAGGTACAGTTAGGTTGGCTAATGTAGTAGCAACTTAACCTCAGATACACTGATACTCACACATATGATCCATGTAAAGCAGGCTCATCAGCACCCGAACACATGTACAGAGAGGGCATGTGATTTTCATGGGAAGGCCCAGACAACCGTGATATGCCGTGGCCAGTGGCGGTTCCACGGGGTGGCACGGGGTGGCAGCTGCCACCTCAGAAAAATGCCTTGCCACCCCAGCTGCCACCCCAGTGGCTCATCGGACATTTATGAGAGAAAATCTCTAATGTCCGAGTGCAAGTGAATGCAGCACAAGACGCGAGCCTTGTAACCCCCCCCCCCCCCNGGGGTGGCAACGGGGTGGCAGCTGCCACCTCAGAAAAATGCCTTGCCACCCCAGCTGGCACCCCAGTTGGCAGCTTTGTTTTGAAAGAAAAGTTGTGGCTCATCGGACATTTATGAGAGAAAATCTCTAATGTCCGAGTGCAAGTGAATGCAGCACAAGACGCGAGCCTTGTAACCCCCTCCCCCCCTGGCGCGAGCTTGGAAATATGATTGGCGGGGATGTCATTTGAACGGTAGGACAGCGCAAAACGAGAAGCATTTCGGATCCAAGTAGACAGAAGGAATTAGGTATTTGCGGTCAGGGTCAGGGTATGGCTGGGGTAGGCTACAGCCATACCAATAAATGGCTTAGCCCCACCATGAACAATGATGTTAAAGTAAGCAAAATATAGTCTGCCAACTCGCGGAGTAAATTGCACAGACAGCAGTTAGTAAGATTGATTTCAGTAGCCATTTGTCTGGAAATACCGAAGACCAGAAACGGTTTTGAAAGCTTTTGTCATGTAGTGATCGTCTTTTCAATAGAACATTTGATAATGTCTTCTGGCCAATCAGAATCAAGATAACAGCGTGGTGACGTTGCAGGAAGTCCCGACGGAGAATACTTTTGCTGTAGTACATCTCTATATACATCGATACAATATTACGTGTTGATAGAAATCAACACGTAATGAAATAAGACCCCACGGTTTGATGATTGATAGGTGTGTGGGCTGTCTTTCATTTTGACACACAGAACAATGGGGGCTATCCACAATGTAAAGTAATTCACACAGCCTCTTCCNGTGTGCCTTGGCAGTCTCAGTGTGTGGGCTGTCTTTCATTTTGACACACAGAACAATGGGGGGCTATCCACAATGTAAAGTAATTCACACAGCCTCTTCCCTCTTCTCTCTGTGAGGAGCAGCAGGTTCAGTTTTCAGAACAAAGTAACAAAAAACTAAAATGGCATTCATTTTTTTAAATATGTCGTTGAGTAATAGATTTATTTATTTTGCTTCTCAAGAGAGTAACATAATGTGT
>NW_011369945.1:12533923-12553219 GCF_000735185.1 Notothenia coriiceps | reverse complement strand
AGAAAGTCAAATAGGACGGTGTGTAAAACTTCAATGCCCAGCCAAAGAAAAGTAACCACTGAATGATCCTGCTATCGTTTAAAGTCCTTATCTTACATGAAAAACTTTTTTTGGCAGTNTGTGGGGAAATTGCAGGATTGGCTCCAGGTCGCCCTTTTTATTTACTACAAGACAAATGTGCCTTTTTATTTCATACAGTTAAATTTGGATTGAGAAATGGAAATAATCTAAACCTCACGCGTGGCGTTTCACTGTCAAGGGGAGCGTGTATGTAATTACATTGCAAATACTGACTTGAGCCCCACCACTGTATGGGTTGGCCCTACCATAGATTACCCAACACAAATACTCTGGCGCCGCAACTGTTTGCGGTCTACAATGACAAAGAAGAGCCTGTCAAGTTTGGCTGTACTCAGCATTGAATCAAAACGCACCATAGCTTTAAATCTTAATAAGTTTGTGAGGCATTTTGCTGAAAAAGATGACTCACGGATGACTGGATGAGCATAAACAACTGTTAAGATGATGACCTTACATATGTAAATATATTTTTCTTCTTTGTGGGGGTCTGCCCCCAAAGAACAGTTTCAAGTCCTGAGAAAGTCAAATAAGACGGTGTGTAAAACTTCAATGCCCAGCCAAAGAAAAGTAACCACTGAATGATCCTGCTATCGTTTAAGTACCTGTTTCACCTATAGAAGAACTTAGAAACAAGGTCGTTAGCAAAGTTGATACAAAAAACACCTCCACCCTTGACATTAGTTGCAGGACAAAGAGTAAGTGTAAAGGTTGTTTATTTATCAGACTGAAGCCAGAACAGAGTAAAAAACAGATACAGGTTTCATGTTGGCATGTGAAGAGGTCNCCTGAAATTCCAGACAACACATAATCGCGAGATGGTTTGGTTTATGCAGCTTTATAGATAACAATTTTTTAAACTTTAAGGTGATTTTTTTTCTATCAGTGAGGTCAGACCGGGAAAAAAGGTAAGAAAAGACCTCAAATTTACTCTTTTATTTGTAAAGAGTTTTACGGTGTGGAGTGGGGTAGTATTGTCTTCGGTTCGCTCGATAGCATCGAGTCCATCTGGGATATGACCTGTTTCTCATTATTGTCGATTCGACATAGATTTCCATTTGTTAAGTCGGATGGTAGTTAAGATTCGAAGTGGGTTGTTATACCAATAATGAGAGACAAAAGTAGCGGAGTCGCCAGTAATACTGTAAAGTCAGAAATACGATAGAGTTGAAGGGGACCGATGCATCGGAATGTAGAATGGATCGTTCTGCATACTCTTAACTAAAGGAGTAGGAAGATGTGTAACAGGCAATCCAATACACATGACATACGTTGTTGTTGTTGTACAAATATATATGTTTAAATACCGGTATCGTACTCTCCTTTACTCTCGATGTTTAGTTAAATTCACATGATAGAAAGTTTGTATATAACGGAAGGTGGATATAGAGTTTATGATCTTCCTTTGCCCAGAGCTTATTCATAATGTACCCGAGACTATTGAAGAGGGAAAGGGGAGTGATTTTTTTTATATATGTATTGTTTTCATTATTTGGCCAATGACACAGACCTCCAGTAGGGCCCACCAACTTTAGTTTAGTATTAACTCTTTTAGGGGCGAGATTTTTACGAGTCCTGCGAAAAATTCATGAGTTAGTAAAAATTCGGATTATCGTACAATGTGCGAGAAAAATCGTTAGACAAAAGATAGGTACCGGAGGAGACTTTGTGACAAACGAAAAACACAACGTATGTCCGTCACCTTATTTAGTTATACCAAATGACTCCATTCTATATCATGTTCTACCCTTCAAGTAGCAACAATAAGAACTATGTAAGCTCGACATTGTACAAGGACAAATTTACTACGAGCAGGACAGACGACAAGAGTGTCAGTCTCAAAATTTTTTCGTCCTTAAACAATAAAACATAGAAGTGCAGTACATGAAACCTAAATTAATGTAGTAACGACCTGGAAACGCCCACTTGGTCACAATTCTGAGGATGTGTATTAGAGAGTGATCACATGTAGTCGACAATTCTCCCGAAAATAGCAGTCTATACACAGGTCGCGGTTGACTAAATAAGCCGGGAAGAATAGTAGTAGTCGCGATTAAATAAAGGGTTCCGAAAGTCCTATTTAACATAAAGACTCAGTATGAGGTATTAAGGTGTGCCTAATAATTAATAAGGTAATAGATAAATTTTAGCAGTAACATCGGAAAGTTTTCACTTCATGTGGTAAACTCGTATAGGTCTCAATTGTTTTTTTTTTTTTTTTTTTTTTTTTTTTTTTTTTTTTTTTTTTTTGTAATTAGTTTTTCTTTTTTTTTTTATTTTGTTTTTTTTTTTTTTTTTTTGTTCATAGAGGGTGAAATCTGAATTTTTTCGTCTTGCAATAACATTTCAGTTTTAATACTTGATGAAGACTATAAAAAAATCTATATAAGATACGTTAAATAAACAGCAGTAGATTCTGTTCCCTTTCTCATTGATTCAAATGTAGATGTACCACACTGTTTATGTGTTAAGATTATATACTGTATGACACACATCTCCAATTCTAGGCATTATTGGGACATAATATAACACGTCAAATTTTATTGACGTAACCAAAGTTCCAGATACATTTCTCTGTTTGCGTACGAATAACCTCGTTAAATCATTTGAACTCGTATAAACGATTCGTTGTAATAGGTTTCATTATAAGCGTATTTACAAGGGAATAGAGGCTATTTTACCTACATGTTTCAACACAAAAAGAACACACGCGGACGTAAAGGGGGTACATGAAAAACTTTTTTTGGCAGTTGATTTCTGGGGGGTGTATGCAACAGATAGTCAATGTATGTTTCTTTATTTCATACTGAATAATATGTAAAAAAAGGAAAAATATTAGGTCCAATAAAAAAACTTTGCTTCTGGAAGCAGGCAATTTCGTGACGTCACGTGTGGTTCCCGGCTGCCGCTGTCTGGATCCCTGCTGCCGTCCGGATCGACAGCCAATGCGCGCAGCCAGCGAGAGTTCACAACGAAAAATGGCGTCAAATATTGTTGATGTTTACGCATCAGAAAAAGCTAATAGCGCGGGTATTTGGCACAATTTGACAGAACAATTATTTGGTGTGGACGATGATAAATACTGATACACAAAGTTGACATGCGGCTATACCAGCAATGCTACACTGTGTGATGCTGGGACGGGCTGAACTCACCAGGATTCGCGGAACCACACGTGACGTCAAGACACAGCACCAAGCAGCGGCAAGTTTGAATCCAGACTTTTCTGGATACCTCTGAATTTGACCCATTTTCCCGATATTAACAAGTGATTTATAGCAAATAGGAAACGATATTCGATCTATATCACGTGTTACTGGAATAAGACCCAACAAGTTAATGCATTTTGAAACAGTTCTATGATCTTTCAGCTAAAGTAAATTATGCAAGATAAGGACTTTAAGTACCTGTTTCACCTATAGAAGAAATTAGAAACAAGGTTGTTAGCAAAGTTGATACAAAAAACACCTCCACCCTTGACATTAGTTGCAGGACAAAGAGTAAGTGTAAAGGTTGTTTATTTATCAGACTGAAGCCAGAACAGAGTAAAAAACAGATACAGGTTTCATGTTGGCATGTGAAGAGGTCAACTGGTCCAGTTTGGTTTCTAAAGGTAGAGAACGGTGCTAAGCACGCTGTAAGACATGGAGAAGTTGACCAGCAAGCCGACCACCCAGGACAGACCCCTGCTGGGCTGAGGCAGAGGGAACAGGTAGGCGATGGTGTGGCATATGCGAGAGCCGGCGAAGATGCGGAAGTGAAGCAGAGCGGCCGACAGCACAGGGCCAGTCAGAGTGTAAAGCAGGCCGACCAACACGAAGGGAATAATGGTCTCTATGTCATTCTGGTGACACCTGGAGAACAAAAACACATAGGATCTATCAGTATCTATCACAACTTGTTTTTATTGGATAATTTACCATTTGAATTGTCCATAGAAGTCTTTAATCTGGTTTAGTTATTATCTAGCTTTCCATGATAACCTAGCCAGGATTTTCTGTGACCCTGTGTTAAGGTCACTCATAACCTCTTATCATCTCACCTTCGAACTCGCTCTACATCTGGATGGTTCCTCAGCAGCTTCTTCCTCTCCTCTGCAGGCTTTCTGGCCACATCTTCCTCATTTGCAAAAGCCTAAATTAGGGAGATAAAATGAAATAAATTGACACAAAAACCAAAGTTAGCGCGAGTTAGACATTCCACATTTCCCTCTCAAAGACCAGGAGAAAAACCAATACAATTCTTATCGATTTTCCAGAAAAAACTAATGTAGAACAGAAATATATTTGTTAACCTGTTAAGCCCGGGAGCCATTCAAGGGTGGTTTTCACTATAAGTTATGGGTCTCTTTTGGACGGAAACTATCATTTAATTTGTTTTACTATGTTCAATCTGAATTTACTTTAAAATAAAAAAGTCTATATTGATTCTGACTTTTCTACATCCAACTCATAGGTGTATCATTGCTTTGAGAAAAAAGATTATTAATGTACCCCTTTTAGAAGTGAAGATATAGCCATTTGTTCTGGGCATGTCATTTTCGAGTCTGAAATCTGAAAAACAGGCTCAGGGCTTAACAGGTAGCACCACTATTGTTACTTACCCCTCTAGTAAAGCGGTAGAATGCAGTCAAGGGAGCCATCAGCAACATTTTCACAACGACAATGACTGCATAGGTGGTGAAAGCCTTGAACACCTCATCTTCCATAAGCTTTGCCATCTCTGCTGGTTTACAACTGAATCACGCTGAGGAAGAGAAAGGATCACGCTGTGGCAAAGATACAAAATAGACTTAACAAAACAACATAGATTAAAACAATCCTGCTGCCAAATGTCTTCAAAACGTCCACAAAAGTGTCAAAAGTGGGATCAGAGTGCACTCAAGGCTTATTACTATCAAGTGGAGAATATCAGGTTGTTTGTAAGGTTTTAAATGCACTGTTTATACAGATCAAGTAAAAGAAACAGACACACCTCTGCTACAAAAACTGAACAAACAACTTTCAGCTTGTGGGTTTTAAAGTAAGTCTGACCACATATGAATGTGAATGCAATATTGTCTAAAATACAGAAAACCATTCACAGTTCAACAGCTCTACTTACGTGCTGGGGTGACTCAGCAGAAGTGAAGAAAGTCTGTGTCTGTTAGGCAAACTGACCCAGAAAGCTCAGGGGGCAGGGCTACAACTGCAGGACAAAACACACAGCTTCCTGGTTGTAGGAATGTCCCTCTCTGTCGTACATTCCAAGATTCTAATGCTGAGTGTGTCAAATGCAGCATGACAAAAAATACCAGGAAGTCATTTTTCATCTGGTTCCATTTTGCAGTTTATTAGGCAGCATGTTTTTCTAGGTATTCTAACATTTATGTATACAGATGATACTGACCCACAATCCGCTGCACAGAGGACAAAGTTCAAGGTGCAATGCTTTCATGAGTATAGTCCTCTGAGTACATACTCCATGCATTTTTTGTAAGAGTAGCTATAGTTTAAAAGAAACACTATGCGATTTGAAACTCAGCGATGTTTCTCCGTTTCACCCTACATCTGCTTCCTATTTTTAAGATTTGCATATTTCAAATTCACTTACACTGCCTTAAGAATTGATATGTTCAGTATTTGAGGATTGCTGTGTATGGATTTATTTAACATAAGTTTGGACCTTTGCTAATCCTACCAACTCTGAATGACTTGAACTATTTAAGGAAGGGTAGGGAGCAGTGTGAGTGTGTAGGCCTACAACTTATGCATATGAGGAGTGTGTTAAGTTTAATGCATTTTTAAGTACACTCATTGAAAAACGTCTCTTTTGGATGAGATTGACTTAGGTTAAATAATTGTGAATGAAGCACGGTTTAACGCTTTTCATTACAAGATAAAATATATTGCTCTACATGCGGGAGTTTATTACTCTGCATGCTATATGTATATACCCAAACCCATGGACAGTAGATTAACCATGCAGTCAGTTCAATTTAGATAGAAATACATTTAAATGACGTAACCATCGCCAGTGAAAAGCATCAGTGTCTTTTTGAACCCTTGTTGATTGTTAATTTGAAAGGACTTCACAATATGTACTATTTGTCCCTGTGATCTGATGCATTATGGATTTTTTTTTTCCGATGAATGTGTTTGTAGCCCCAGCTGCCTGGTGGGAAAATAAAGTTTGACTTGACTTGAGATCTGTTGTTAGCACAGATCAGAAAAACCTCAAGGACCAATTTAGACTGACTGCAGGTGTCGGTTTATACCCTCATCTGAGAGGGGATTTTGCTGTTGCGCTTGAAACCTTTCACAGCTCAGTTTCAAAACCCCAATAGTGAATTGGGAGTACGAGTTGCAAGAATCAGGGAGTGCACGCTTACAGGCGTCGTATGTGAGAGATACTGTATGTCAATTTGAACTTCACATATTAGGTTATCAAGTAACATGATGAAGGGTTGAATGTTATTCATATAAATACAATCACAATCATAAGTCATTAAAAAATAAAGAATAAAATGACATTTTCGCAAAGCTTCATCCCTTGTTTTAAGGCTATTTGTGGGCATTAAGGAGCTCGACAGCAATTAATGCAGAATATGTATTCCATGTATTTAAGTGTATTTGACACTTTTCGCAAAAGTGATGTTTAAACAAGCCAAGTCAAAGTAGATCACGGAGGAATTGTAATTTGCACTCCTTGCCATTTCAAAATGTCCTGCTGTCTTGAGACACCAAAGGGGAACATTGTGAAGCAGCACTACACACAGTGGCGTTTTCTCCTGGAGGCCAAGGGAAGCCAGGCTTCCCCTGTTTTTTCGGATTGTAGTTATAATTTTAATAAATAAATAAAAACACTTCGTTTAGTTTCGTAAATTCTTTGTTGTGTGTTGCTGCCGGCCCGTCTCTCCCCCATTCTCATTGAGTATTTTACAAAGAGTGAAACAGCGCCCCTCTAGATGTTATGGTGAAACAGTAGATTGCACTCTGTTGCGAGAGGAGGCCAGCCGAAATTTGCTTCCCTTGGTGAAAAAAAATGGAGGGATTGACCAATCAGATGAGGCTCACGTCATGCCCCTGCCAACCTGTGATTGGTCAGGGCCATGCCAAGGGAAGCCAGAGGCGGCTGGCTTCCCTTGCCTCACAATCCAATCAAATCGCATCAATTTAGTGGTGCAGTGACGCGTCCCAAAAAACGGAAGTAAGCTGCGCTCGGTTTCCCTCGACAAAATAGCAATGGGATTTCTCCATAGGATTTTGGAAAATAGCTCGAAAAAAGGTCAGTGGAAAACGAACCTGTTAGGTAAATGCACGTTTTGTTCAGTCGGATAATATCCACATGTCTACCCTACTTTTATAATTTTCGAATCATAAATCTAATCGATAGAAGATAGATAGCGTCACTGCACCACTCTCACCGCCGTTAGAAAGTAGCAAGCAACTGAAGCAAGTGCAATTATGGAGGGTGGAGATTTGGAGTATTTAATCAAAAATAATTGTACTAAACTTCCGCTACAGCAGCCAGCAACAACAAATAAAATCTGATGACAGGCCAATGCCCAAAGTGGAGCTGTGTACAGCGAGGAAAAAAGGAGCGAATCGGACGTAAAACGTTAAAGGTCTCCTGATTTAGTTTGTGAATGAATGCTTATTAGAGTTTCGACTGGAGAGTGCGTGTCGGTCAGATAACAGGCGTGTGTAAGTCCTGCATCTGTATGATACAAATGTGTGTAAAATGATACCGGGTGCTGTAATCACTCATCTGGTTACGTTATTACATTGACCACCACACCCCCGACCCAAAAGAAAAGACGTATTATTGGCTTCCCCTAATTTTTTACCCACATCACGCTACTATTTCTATCCATGTTACAGGGTGAGGGCACTTCAGGCATATCTGACACAGTTTTCAGATTCCCGTGTTAATCAGGGTTCCTGCAGGTTTCACCAACTCAAATGTCAGAGTTTTTAAGACCTTTTTAAGACCACTTTGAATAGAATTTAAGACCTATGTCACAGCAAGAAAGTATGAAGGAAAATTGTTATGAAAGAAGAAATACGTCCCATAATACTTACAAAATAAATGTATTCATGTTGATTGAACATAAGAACGATGACTGAACATAACAGCATAATAGTACACAGAACTGTGTTAGCGTGTTAGACAAAATGTGTGTGTGTGTGTGTGTGTGTGTGTGTGTGTGTGTGTGTGTGTGTGTGTGTGTGTGTGTGTGTGTGTGTGTGTGTGACAAGAGTATCTTCTGAGATCTGCTGCCTTGGCTAAAATCTTTCATCGTTGCTGCTGTTGTAGGATTGTTTAGTTTAGTTTATTTATTTATAGTGTCGTGGACAGTCCCCATTGATGAACTGTCACAAAAACAGTAAATGGCGCAGCTTTAGCCGACATGGCTAATTTCCAGCTGTTGTCCCCGGCCAGATGGGGATTGGTGTTTAACTATGATATTTAGCGTCTATACAGCACCTCCGCTTTTAGGGTTGACGTAGACCCAAACGTCCCCCGATATTGTTGTGGGAGCTGCTGCATTAGCAAACGCTACATTTGCAAACGGTGCAGCTGGCTTCAAACACATTCCCCTCCACTGGTTTCAACCAAGCACTAAATTCGATGTTTTCCGACCAAATACGGTTGAACTTACACTTCCCCATATTTATTTGTAGCCTAAGTAGATTTGAAGATACCCGAGTTTCTGACTGCAGCTAGCTGAAGCTTGGTTGCTAGGTTACTAGCTGGGTGTTTTCCGATAAGGAGCCGGGGGATGCAAAGTTAGTGATTACTGGTTCCATGTTCATTTATTTCAATACAAATTGTTGGGGGGAACTGAAAGGCTATTACCGTGCTGGTTACTTTGCAGCCCGGACATTTCCCCCAAAACACATTTAGACGTGATCGCAACACAGAAGCTAACTTTCAAATCCCATCATTTTTAAGACCTTCTAAATCATATTTTAAGGACAAACTCCGGAGCATCTGGGATAGAGCCTTCTCTGTGGCAGCCCCGAAGCTCTGGAACTCCCTCCCCCAAGACCTCCGTGAGTCTGAGTCCCTCACCCTGTTCCAGTCCCACCTCAAAACCCACCTCTTCAACTCTGTATATCGATAAGCCCGCCCCCCCCTCTCAACCAACTTCCTCCTGACTGCTTTTCTGTTTTTTTTTGTTTTGTTTGTCTACCCTCCCTCCCAAATGTAAAGCGTCTTTGGGTTCAANTTGTGTGTGTGTGTGTGTGTGTGTGTGTGTGTGTGTGTGTGTGTGTGTGTGTGTGTGTGTGTGTGTGTGTGTGTGTGTGTGTGTGTGATCTGTAGCCTGTTATTGTCATTATACCGCACTGTGAATGAATCAAAGTAAATATATAAGTCGTCATGAACACATCTGTCCATCAGACAGAGTGCTGCTGTGCCTCCTGTCATCATTAATGGACGTCTCTTTAAAATGACCGCTCAGAGGAGCGGAGTTCTCATTTCTCTAACCGCCTGCTGCTTCCCCTCCTCTGTCCTCGGCTCCTCCGCTCGCATCTCCTGTGGGCGGGACTAAGTCTCGAGGATAGGAGTCGAGGAGGGGAGTCGAGGAGGGGAAATTTAAGAATTGAGAAGCCTCTCTAGACTAGACTCGGGTTGGTTTTTCAGAGTCTATATTGAGCTTTTAAAGAATTGAAGGTGTGTACAAGGTGAACTCTTGGTCCTACACGTCATTCTGTGCTGCTGTGTGTTTCATTAAACCTTAATCATGTTTTGATTCGGCCTGCAGGCTGAGTGTTGTTCAGACCACCTCCACTGCTGCTTTGAGGCGACTGTTTGTGATCTGGTTCACTCAAAGTGTGTTAATAAGACAGTTTCTCTGCCCTGGATGAGACGACTTCCTGCCAAACAGGCCCTACTCGTCCCTCGGGTAGCTGTAACAAAGGTATTTGAACACGAGATGTTATTTTGTAGCAAGTTCGAGTTGTTGATCAACCTTTGCATTACAATCAATGGAGCATAACATTCTGTTAGCCTTTGATTATTTTTCTAGACTTCCTCCTTAAGACTTTCATATATATATATATCTTTTTGAAAAATGTAGGTTAAATGAAACTTTTTACTCACAATAAGATCAGTTTCATTTGCACTCCATTTGTTATAAGAGAAGGAATGCTAGTACGGTATATACATTTGCAGTCCTGCCATTGATGTGCTGTTTTTTTTCATTCATTGGTATGCATGGTCTGTAATGTGTGATGTCGCAGATCGAGGAGGGGGTGAAAGCCATCACTTGTCCGGACGAGGTGTCTGAATGTCCCGATGACACCACGTGCTGCCAGCTTCCCGACGACTCCTGGGGCTGCTGTCCGTTAGCTAAGGTGATATACACCAGCTCACAAACACTGTCGCCTCAAACTGCTAGCTCAGCACAAACCCTGCACCAAGTAACATGTCACATGGTCTGATGGTCAGTGTTAGATTCTGCCTGCTGCTCTTCTAGCTGCATAAGAAAATGCTATATTATCCAAGACTACATTTCTAAGTTATGTTGAAGTTTTGAAAACAGTTGAATTACATTGAAGACAGTTGAAAACCATTACATTATTTCCAGTACAGACATAATAAAGAAATGTTTGAAGATATTTGCAGAACTACAAAATGTCCCAAATCTTCAAAACGTTTTATTTTATATTTTTATGGTAAAAAATAAACATACAAAATCCAGTAAAATGACCCGAAAATATATATTTGCTTTATTATAGCGGTTATTCCGTTTTGTATTCAGTTAGTGTTCGTGGCTTTCTGAATGTATTTTCTCCTCTTCTGCAGGCGGTGTGTTGTGAGGATAAACGCCACTGTTGCCCTGAGAACACAAAGTGTGATATTGCTCACTCAAAGTGTCAGTCTTCCTCACTGGAGTCCTTCCCCATGCTAGAGAAACTGCCCGCCAGGAGGAGGAAGAATAATCCAGGTGGGCAGTCCCTCATGTAGAGGGGCGTGGGTTCTACTGAAAATCCAATGTAAAATAGATTTTTAAAGGGGTTCCTATTATGTTTTTTTGGGGCTTTTCCCATTTACAAAAAAGTAACTTTAATTTTTGACTGAATCAGCATAAGTTCATTACTGAGTGGCAACCAATACTTACATTTTCTCAGGGGCCCTATTATGCTGTTGGGGTTTTCCCTTTCCTGTAGTGTGCTATTTAGGTTTTTGTGCATGTAAATGGTCTGCAAAGGTAAAAATCCAAGACTTCCCCTCAGAGAGAGTTTCTCTGCCACATACCTGAAACACCTACATTGGACTCCTTATGTTTTACTTCTGTAACATTGCTTGTATACATCACTATGTAACACATATGCTTCTATTGGCTAGCGCTCTAACACATTGTCTGGATAGGCTGGAAAGAGTCTTTATGTATGCTGATGACGCTGTTTCTTACTTTTATGTTTTTGTAGCTCCTGTGGCCGATGCAGTGACATGTCCTGATGGAAAAAGCAGCTGCCCAGAAAGTTATACGTGTTGCCAGCTTCCCTCCGGAGACTACGGCTGCTGCCCCTACCCACAGGTACTTATTAGTCTGTCGAAGATAGATTTGTCGATTTGTTGAGACATTTATTAGTTGCTCGATAGAGAGGAATCGCCAAACGTTCAGTTGTTTGATTAAGTCATACCAAATATTCAGCTTCTCAAATGTGAGGTTTGCTGTTTCATTTTAGTATACATTTTCCCATGGTATTTTACACTATTTTTTGATATTTTAGTGACCAAATGTTAGACTGTTAATCAAGAAAATGTGTTAGTTGCAGCTGTAAATATGCTTTTGTAAAGATTTATTTTTGTTAGGTGTGCTTTACTGTATGTTTCAGCTCTTGGTAATTACTGTATACATAAACATTTGTCATTGTTGTGTACATACACACAGTTTAGTAAGGGCTTTGGAGAATGCCACTGCTGCTTATTTATGTAATAAGATGAAGTGACAATTGTTTAAAATAGGGCAGGATAAGACATCATACATTTTCAATACATAATACTTGAATAACAAAAAAGTATGTATGATGTACAAGTAGAGAAGATTAGTAGCATTTACAACACATGTAAAAGCACACTGCTCAGCCGACATGATCTTCGTTTGCAGCAGCAAAAATGAATGTTTTACTGTTTAATTCCAGAGATTGCCATCTCATCACATCTCATCACAGCTCTCCTTAGCTAAACAAGAAAAAGTATTTTTCTCGTTAAACATACTGTGATTTTCTCACTGACTCTGTGTCTGATGCCTAAATCACGTGCAGGCGAGTTGCTGCAGCGATCATCTCCACTGTTGCCCTAGCAACACAATATGTGACCTGGAGCATGGGGTCTGCCAGTCTGGTGAGACGAGCGTTCCCATGCTGAAGAAGATTGCTGCTGTACCTAAGGACGGTGAGCAGTTACGACTGGAAATTAGTTGGATATTTTTGTAATCGCTAGTTTGAGATTAGCAAACACGTATTGATCATCTGTCTGGTCTGGCTTCTCGCCCTTTCAGTTCCATGTGAAGACCAGATGTCGTCTTGTCCTGACCAGACCACATGCTGCATGGTGACCAACGGCACATATGGCTGCTGTCCTATGCCTGATGTGAGTAACCTGAACTAACCGGGACCACAACCAGAATCCGCAAGACCTAATCTCTTTTGTGTGTGTGTGTGTGTGTGTGTGTGTGTGTGTGTGTGTGTGTGTGTGTGTGTGTGTGTGTGTGTGTGTGTGTAAATAAATGAGGACTACATTTTCATAGCAGTCATTATTGGGTGTCAACTAGTTTATTATCAGGTGATTATTCTTTACTGTCTTCTCCTGTTCCAGGCTGTCTGCTGCGCAGATCACATCCACTGTTGTCCTGAAGGCACTGCCTGTGACCTGGTCCACAGCGCCTGTGTGGAGGCCTGGGGAGAGAGCACCCTGTCCCTGAAGATCACCGCTGCTGGGACACCGCTGGTGGAAGTCCAGAGCAAAGGTCAGAGAGGTACGGTTTTCATAAAGAGAGGAAATCCTTCTTAAAGCAGAACTTGCTTTCCACACACAGAGACCTTCTTGATAAGTATTCCCTTTCCTGTAGTGTGTTATACAGATGTTTGTACATGTAAATAGTCTACAAAGGCTAAAAATCCCTAAGTTCTCTAAGAAAAATGTGTGGAGTATTTATTTTATCTTAAAAGTATCCACACAAAAAAAACTCCAGGTATCCATACACATGTTATGAAGAGACACATTGTTTTGTTCATCTAACAGACATTTATCTGCAAGACTGCAATTAATTAAAACATAATGCAATGTAGGAAGCAGGTGTCGAAAAGTAAGAAGAATGCGTCAAATTAAAAGATGATATCTGTCTATTTTGCTGCATAGATTTGATTTGTTCTTTAAAAACATCTTTCCAGCATGAGTCCAACGATGGTGTCATCGGAATGCAATGCTCCTCTTTTTAGATAATCTTTTCCTGCGTGTGCACTGATGAGGATGTTTGTGTTCCAGTCGGTGCTGTTCCCTGCAACAGCTCTGTGGCCTGCGCTGAGGGGTCCACCTGCTGCAAATCGTCAGAGGGAGGATGGGCCTGTTGTCCGTTACCTAAGGTATCCACATACTGATGTGTGTGAGTCACACACGCTGACTGTGTTCGGCTTTCTGTCCAGCTGCACTGAATTACTCGACACACAACTCCACTCCAGAGATCCGGTTGAAAAAAAAAAGCCTTTTCCCCTAATCTCGGCTCAGTAAAATTGTATTGTTGCAACATTCTCATGTAGAAATATCAAGTCATTCCGCTTATATTCAGACTTTTTGGGGAGTTTTAGCACATTATTGTCCAGAAGTATAGTTCAAATAGGAGGAAGAAGTTGACAGTTTTCCTTCAAAGATGCCAATTATTTGATTTTTACAGAGGATTCAAAAGCACAACGACTCATGAGGATAGCACTTAAAGGTCCCATGTCATGCTTTTCTGGTTATTACCCGTCCCCTTGTGTGTTATGAAGGTTTTTCTGCATGTGAACGGTCTGCAGAGTCAAAAACCCTCAAAGTACACCCTGTAGCGAGTAAAACTCTAACACCTGTCTCTGCTGCCCCAGAACGCCTCGTTGGAGATTTCTCTTTTTCTTCCTGATACTAAGTGACGTAACGACGACCAAAATGGACCCATCCGTTACGTTAATTTTTTTATTCAACCAGATTGGTCCCATTGAGATCATAGATCTCTTTTTCAAGGGAGACCTGCAAAATTAGTTCCCATTAAAAAAAAAATGAAGTCTGTGGACTTCCTCACACACTCAATCTTTTCTCAGCTGCAGCTCCGCCGATTTCTCCTCCCTGAGACGGCGGGACGTGGCGAGGCTGTGAGTCGGTGTGTGAGCACTGAGCACACACACAAACTCCCAGCCAGGCTGCGTGTGTGTGTGTGTGTGTGTTCGGGCTGGTTTTGGGCTGTGTCTCGCTGTCTCGCAGACGGCCACTGGGCTCATAGGGAGGGGGGGGGGCAGGAGCTCCAACAAGCCGTTTAGGACAGAGTGAATACACATACTATACAGAGATGCTGTTTGAGAAACCAATGTGATTTTGGAACATTGAACAATGTAAATCTATTCTAGTAGACCTCAACAATGGAATTATGATCAGTAGAAATGGCCATGACATGGGACCTTTAAAAGCATAACTTATAAGGTAACTGTATTCGATTACAATTACATTTTAAAAAAAAAACATTGATTTAAATTGAATAATACTAGCAGGATTACTATTTTACAATGCATTAAAAAAAGAAAGATCCATATATTATAGGTAGACATAATACCTGAGTTTTTTGGGGTTAATATTTAGGCTACTTTAATGATTCTTTATTTGATATAAATTGTTGTTGTATATTTTGCTGTGGGTTGCATTTAAGTTTGCTTCTGAGTAAATTTGACAGTTTTCTTTATATTCTGGGTTTTTGAATGTTATCAAACGTATGGTACGTATCAGTTGTTTGACTTTATCTTTAAATGCTATTGTGTTCTGTTTGTTTTTCCTCCCTGCAGGCCACGTGCTGTGAGGACCACCTGCACTGCTGTCCCCACGGCACCGTCTGTAACCTGGCAGCCTCCACGTGTGACGACCCGTCTGGCGGCACCCTGATGCCCTGGCTCAGCAAACTGCCCGTCTTCCCCTTAGTGAGCGACAACAGCAAATGTGACAAGTCAACATCATGTCCTGGAAAATCCACTTGCTGCAAGACGGAGGCTGGAGGCTGGGCCTGCTGCCCGCTGACGGAGGTACAAATGGACTCTGGTTATGATGACACTGCTTTTTGTCAGAATATCTGGAGATTTTTTTGACAAGGTTGTAAACTCGTAAAGGCATGCACAGAAAGAAAATGCTTCCTTCCTTACTGCAACATAATTACAACATATTCATAGTTTTTATTACATGTATTAACATTCAGATGCTAGTTTATTCGCTTCAGCTGTAATACATCCTCCTCCATCAAGGTTATTTTAACTCTTTTAAGGAGTTTTGGAAGCTTTAGTGTGTGATGTTGTGAATTTTTTTTTTTTTCAGGATTTTTGTATGATACATACGTTTAAATCAGGTGTGACTTATAAACTGGCAATTGAGTGAATATATATTTGTTATGTGTGAAATGTTATCATCTATATTCCTTTTTTTCCCTTATGTTTTTTACCCGTATTCTTCTGGGGTAATCACACAATCCCCTAATAACACAGCTCCTACTACTTGACAACATATTCTACCATAAATGGTACCAGTTGTTGGATTCCAACTCCCAGTAGAATCACAAATGTCAATCTTAAACTTTTTAGACTAAAACTAAATATAGTGAAAATAGATCAAAGCATAACATATTTTTTGATCTGTAAATAAAAAGAATTAAAAAATCCTTATCTTGCTTAACTAAATATGATGTGCTCTCCAAATCTTTAGTGCCATATATTTCACTATAAAACATTAACAACAATCACAGGTTTTCAAACGTTAGAAAAATATAGCCTAATATAATATGAATATTAAGGTATTTCGCAAGGCTTTATGATGATCTAAAAACAGTATGCCCTCACACACACTCACTTGGTGTGTATCCTGTGTTCCTGCCAGGCCACGTGCTGTGAGGACCACCTCCACTGCTGCCCTCACGGCACAGTCTGCAACCTGGAGGCTGAAACCTGCGACGGCCCTGCGGGGGCCGCACCCCCCCTCCACTGGGTGGAGAGGGTCCCGGCTCTGACCTCTGAGGTTGAGGCGGAGAAATGTGACAAGCAGACCATGTGTCCAGGAGGCACCACCTGCTGTAAGAACTACTCCGGGCAGTGGGCCTGCTGCCCCTTACCTCAGGTCAGTGTCTCCTTCTTCACACTGTCAGCGCTTAGTGGGGGGGGGCAGGTCAGTACTTACTCTGAGGGTTTGTTTGTTCTTCGGTATAATATGGAAGGGGGTTATTACTGGCTTCTAGACCTAAAATATCACAGCTTAATAATTTAAATACTTAAAGATGAAGTCTCAAGGTAGGAATTTAACAAAGTCACCCACAGGAGCCAACACAACAACACAATACCAACAAATGAAAAATAAGTGGTGGAAGGCTACTAAATACTTTTACTTAAGTACTGTACTTGGGTATGTTTTTGAGGTACTTGTACTTACCCAGGTATTCTTTCAGTTTTTTTTCCCATTCTGTTCATCTAAGCTGGAAATCATGCTGCATTCATGCCTCTGATTGGCTGATATGAGTGAAAAAAGTGACATAAAGAAGCTTTTTAAATACACATTTTATTATAATGAAATCAACCAAGAAAATTGTGTTGCGTAATATTTTGGAAAACATTATATCATAACTGGTAAATGAGAATTTATTGATTCTTAAAACAGCAGCTCTTTTGGAACTTTATCACATGTCAAAAATGAGGCTGATAATGAAATCCGAGACATTGATTACTGGACTATCAAAACAGCTGAGTTTTTGTAAAAATACGAGCAGAAATTATTCAGATCTGCTTGACATTCTTTTACTTCTGTGTCATTTTTTGGAAGTCACGTTGCATAAAATCCCTTCCATCTGTTGAGCTGAGATGTGATGCTTACAGGGATGTCAGGCAGCATTTAACACCCTTTTTTTGTCTTCTTCTTTCAAGGCCGTGTGCTGTAACGATCATGAGCACTGCTGCCCTAAAGGCTACAAATGTAACGTGGCAGAGCAGACGTGTGATAAGCCCGGCGCCCTCAACCTGCCCTGGCTGCAGAAGACCCCCGCCCTGCAGAGGGAGCCCAGCCGGGCCGTTTCCGGTTCATCTCCGTCCGCCAGGAACATGTGTGACGCTCAGACCAGCTGCCCCAAAGACACCACCTGCTGCTTCATGGACCGGACAGACAAGTGGGGCTGCTGCCCTCTGCCGCAGGTACGTCAACATTAAAGGTCTCCTATTATGCAAAATCCACTTTTGTATGTCTTTTATACATAAATGTGTGTAAAGAAAACAAAACCCTCTCTCTTTTCCTCCGTACCCAAATATCTAAAAACGCGGGTACAACGGAGCTGATCCAGATTTGCTGCCGATATTACTTACGATCGACAATGCGCAAAGTTCTGGAAGTAATATGGTCTTTGTTTAGATTAGCAAGCATCGCTAACACTCAGAGCTAACCTGTACTGGAGAGAGTATGTGTAAGAAGCAGGATATAAAAAGGAACTCACCTTGTGGTAAACCCGCGAGAGAGAAAGCCTTTGATTTCCATACTGTTTCAGAAATAATCCTTGATGTGGTTTTGCACATGATGGCGTTTAATCACGGCAGCATTTAGCTGAGTATCTGGGTAGAATTCTCCTGCATAAGCTCGCGCCCCTCTTTTTCTTTACTTTTTGAAAGCCAAGGACCCAGAATGAGGGATGGCTAGAATTGGTGATCTGTATGGTATTTTGAGCAAAACACATCATAGACATATATTGTATATATCTGAGATCTATAATATATGGCAAGGCATTGTTTAGTTCTGACTCTGGGGACAGAAAGCTGGCCAGTCCCTGAAGACCTTTGAGATCTGGATGGTTCATAATTTAGCACGAGGTCAGAAATGCAATTTGGGCCTAAACCATTCAAAGCTTTACAAACCAGGAGCAATATTTTTTAAATCAATTCTTTGACACACAGGAAGCCAGTGTAAAGACTTCAGAACTGGAGAGATGTGATCCACTTTCTTAGTGTTAGTGAGGACTCGAGCAGCAGCGTTCTGAATCAGCTGCAGCTTTCTAATAGATGTTTTAGTGAGACCTGTAAAGACACCATTACAGTAGTCCAGTCTACTGAAGATAAAAGCATGGACAAGTTTTTCCAAATCCTGCTGTGACATTAGTCTTTTAATCCTAGAAATATTCTTTAGGTGATAGTAGGCTGATTTAGTAACTGTTTTAATGTGACTGTTGAAAGGAAAGTAAAGAAGCAAACTCATGACTATCATCTTTCTTTGGAAGAGTTCCAAACATAAACACTTCTTCTTTTGGGGCAATGATGCATTAGTGTGGACTGGTGCTTGGAGAGGTCTCAGTTCACATCCTGGGCCCTGCCGTGGTGCCCTTGAGCAAGTCACCGGACACTCCCCCCCCACGCCCCTCACTCCCCATTGCTCCCTGGGCGCTGTACAATAGCTGCCCACTGCTCCTAGTACTAGGATGGGTTAAAAGCAGAGAACAAATGCCACTGCGTGTGCTATGTGTTCTGCATGTGTGACCATTAACTTCTGTTCTTATATTAATTTTTTACTGCCTCAACTATTACCTAATACTGCTGTTTCCCCCTCAGTTTACGTTGGTAATGCCAACATGATGTTTATAAAAGGATTTCATGCCAAATTTAACATAATATCTGTTTGATCTTATGAAACAATTTCCACGGAAATATCCATAGACACGAATTTGGTCTAGAATGCAAACTATTTACTTTTTGTCGAAGATAATAAAGAAAAATAAATTTTTTATATAATCAACAATGCTTATTTATTGTGTTTTGGTGGTCGTAGTCAGTTTAACAATAATTTTGTAACCATAGTTTGACTCTGTTAACAGGTGTTACCACGTAGGAGATTATATCGAAAAAATTTATACACGTTTTGGTCAAATGGTATACTGGGTAGCGGTTTATTTATGTCTTCTACTCGAAATAAAAGGTAATTGTCCGTTTGTCAGAAACGAAAAAGCGAGGTTATTGATGATCTTAACTAGCCCTACTT
>NW_011369945.1:12528490-12533878 GCF_000735185.1 Notothenia coriiceps | reverse complement strand
AAAATGTAAAAAAAGAGGTAACCACAAAGCGATATTTAACTGAAAATACTAGGGAAATGTTTACTGGAATTTTTCTTCCACACTTGCCCCTGCTAACATTTCAGTAAATGAGCTAGTAGATCATTTTAATTCAAAAATAAAAAATGTTATAGATGCCATTGCTCCAACTAAGATAAAGGAAGTGACTGGCGAGAAAATATCTCCATGGAGAAAGGCCATGACCGTGAGAACAGAAAAAAATTCATTTTTAAATCTTTAAAGAGAGACTTGGCCTTTATAATTTGGAATTGAAAAACGCACGACAGTCTTTCTTCTCTGAGATCATTGCCAAAAACAAAAACAACGCACATGCCTTATTTGCTACTGTCGACAGACTAACAAACCCCCCAGTGTCAGTAGCCTCTGAATTTCTATCCACCAGGGCCTGCAATGATTTTGCCTCCTTCTTCACTGACACAATTCAGAAAATTAGACAAGCAGTCAGTGCCTCTGCATCAGGTACAGCAAATGTGTTGTCCCTATGTCCACCTAAAATCAATTCAGACATCATGACAAAATTCCATCAGATTAATGATAAAAACCTAGAGGACATTATACAACATCTGAAATCCTCCTCCTGTTGCCTTGATATTATTCCAACAGGATTTTTCAAAAATGTTTTCCATTGCATGGCCTCAGATCTACTTCATACAGTTAACAAGTCTCTTCACTCAGGTGTTTTTTCACAGGCCCTGAAAACTGCAGTCATTAAACCACTCTTAAAAAAGAATAATCTAGATGCTTCAGTAATGAACAATTACAGGCCCATATCAAACCTGCCATTTCTAGGTAAAATCATTGAAAAAGTAGTTTTTCGACAGTTGAGTAATTTCTTGCATTTAAATAACTGTTTGGATGTGTTCCAGTCAGGCTTTCGTCCAAACCACAGCACTGAGACTGCTCTTTAAGTGGATGTCTTCAATGACATCCACTTAAACACAGACAGTGGCAGAACTTCAGTGTTAGTATTATTAGATCTCAGTGCTGCATTTGACACTGTTGACCACAACATATTACTAGACGGACTAGAAAACTGGGTGGGACTTACGGCAACAGTTCTAAATTGGTTTGAATCCTACTTAAAGCACAGAAACAACTTTGTTCCTATAGGTCAATACAAATCTGAGTTGACAAATATGACATCTGGGGTACCTCAAGGCTCCATCCTGGGGCCTCTTCTCTTTAACATTTACATGCTACCACTGGCTCAGATAATGAAAAACAACAAAATAAGTTACCATAGCTATGCGGGTGACACACAAATGTATGTAAGCATTTCACCAGGAGACTATGCTCCAATTCAAACACTGAGTAAGTGCATTGAACAAATCAATGACTGGATGTGTCAGAACTTTCTCCAATTAAATAAAGATAAAACTTAGGTAATGGTTTTTGAAGCCAAGGCAGGACGTTTAAAAGTTNTGATTGTTGATAAACAACAATGCTCCTCTTTTTAGATAATCTTTTCCTGCTTGCAGGGAACAGCACCGACTGGAACACAAACATCCTCATCAGTGCACACGCAGGAAAAGATTATCTAAAAAGAGGAGCATTGTTGTTTATCAACAATCATCATTGTGAGTCCTATTTCAGTGTTGGTCAAAATAAAGTTTAAAAAAAGTCAAACCAATAAAACCCCAAAACACAGCTATGATTGGCTGTTAATTAGATGTTAGTGCATATAGTTCATTCACTGTGTGAAGCTCAATTGGGTTTAAAAATGCACGAACAAATGCATCAAAGTTAAGTCCTGTGTGTTTAAACAGTAATCCTTTTGGTCAATTAAAAAAAAAACCTTTGATGCC
Organism: Notothenia coriiceps; assembly: GCF_000735185.1. Lineage (NCBI taxonomy): Eukaryota > Metazoa > Chordata > Actinopteri > Perciformes > Nototheniidae > Notothenia > Notothenia coriiceps. The sequence continues at coordinate 12,532,034 of NW_011369945.1, read as the reverse complement.
ATTTAAGGAAAAGACTAGGGTCAGTGTCCCTTCAGGGATTTTTTAATAAGATGGGACCCTTATGTTTCACGGCATGAATTAATGTAGAGCTTATGAACACACCAACATTTGAAGACAATTTTGGAAATGGGACCATCCGAAGAGCATTTGAACGCAGCATTGACTGGTTTTCAGGATTGGTATTACACCTTACTTTTTAAAGGTCACATGTCATGGCCATTTCCACTGATCATAATTCCATAGTTGAGGTATATTAAAATAGAAAAATACTGTGCAATTTTCCAAATTCACATTGGTTTCGCATACAGCATCTCTGTAAAGTATGTGTATTCAGCAGTATTCACTTTCTCCACTAAACGGCTTGCTGCATGTTTGAGGAATCAGTTTGGAAATATGACAGGCCTTTCTAAATCCTAGCATTATGAACATAACGATAATATTACATTTCTATATCAGATAATACATTCTTCTTCTTCTGTCCCCTGCAGGCGGTTTGCTGTGCGGACCAGGAGCACTGCTGTCCTCAGGGCTACTCCTGCAACATGCAGACTGGAACATGTGAGAAGAAGAACCACAACGTGCTCATCCTCACCCTCCCTCAGAGCAAAGTGGTACAGTCCGAGCCCAGACACCCAGAGGACGACGCAAACGTACCATGTGACAGCACGGGGGAGTTCCACTGCCCAAAGCAGGACACGTGCTGTAAAGTGTCCAACTCAGCGTGGGCCTGCTGCCCCTCAGCCAGGGTACGCTCACACTGCACTCACATGTGCACAGCACATTTCTTTCGTATGAAAAATGTATTTAGTGAGCATACTTTTATAGTGGGACCACGTCTGTTTCGAGCCTCTGGAGTGTGGATAATGTGACCAGTGAACATTGGGTCACATGATCCAGAGAACCTCTGCAGCTTCCCTGTTTTCTGCCTCGTTAAACATGCTGTGTCCCATTTGTTTTAGTTTGTTCCAAGTCTACATATTACTGTTGGGGAACAATGTGTTCTCCGCACGCATGGAGGGAAACTAGCAGCAACTCAGATATGATTTTTATATTACAACAATCTATCTATTGGCTATAAATATACATTATTAAATGGAAATAATTAAAGCTATTCAGGGTTGAAGTCCTTCAACATATTAAATAAGCCTTCAAAGTTATTTAAGTTATGGCAGAAGTGCATCTCTTAATCTTGCAATAAATCAAAGAGGCCCTATTATGCCCTTTCCTGTAGTGTGTTGTATAGGTTGTTTCCAGAGTGAGTTTCTCTCCCACACATTGTACTAAGAGGCGGGCATCTCTAAGCGGTTGACCAATAACAACAGAGCCGGCCAGCTAACCAATCAGAGCAAACTGGGCTCTGGTTTCAGACAGAGGGTGAAAAGAGGTGCTGCAGCACAGGCAGTGTAAGAGAAATAAAGAGCTTTTTGATTATTAACGCAAGGAGACATGTCACAGAAGAGACACTACATACAAAAATGAACCTGAAAATCAGCTGGTTTTTAAGAAGCAATATCAGGTCTTTAATCCAGGAGGAGCAAGAAGGAGGATCAGGGGGTTTCCATTCTAGTAAAGTTCTGCAACAAGCTTAGAAAAGAGGCATATGCAGCTATATCAGTGGTGTTTTTGCCAACAAGAATCAAACTGGTTTTAACTGATGGTTTTGTTCCCCTGACAGGCGGAGTGCTGCGCTGACTCCAAGCACTGCTGTCCTGCGGGTTTCTTGTGTGACCTGAAGGATGGAGGCTGCGTCCCCCACACCCAGCTGACCTGGGACTTTTTGATCAGGAACAGAAAGAAAGACTTTGTTCCACATGGACTTTAATGCCACACAAAGGCGCACTGATCTTCTTCATCTACTGCTCATGCTGTCATGGGCAACACTTCCTGTTTTCTTATTCAATTAGGTGTATTTATTACCAACTGTGTGCACTCCCGGGTTTTTTTTTTTTTGTGTGGGTGCGGAAATTTTAAAATGAAGTAGAAGTGGGGAGTCCTTTTAATGTTTTTCACCCGGCAGAAAACATTCACTTTCTGGAATTCAACATTTTAATGTGACTATAACAACAAGCAACGTGAGGCTTCACTGTCTCTTTTAAGGATAATGTTGCTGTTATTCTGTATTTATCTTATTGTCAGAAAATCCCATGCAAAGATCAAAAACAACAACATGTTAATCCGTCTCAACTGATTTCTACTGAAAGGGATTCAGAAAATTTAAAAAATAGTTTCAGATGCCAGGAAGATAAAGTTGGACATGCTGTTTTTATTTGACTGTTTAGAAACGTACCTTTTTACATTCTGATCCAGCTGTGATTCCTCACATAAACAAGCCTTGATTTTGTTTAGAAAATGTCTAGCTAGTGAAAACATGCCACTTTCTTTTTGTACTAATTAAATAAAATACAGATGGATAAAGGTTATGGTGGTGATGGACTGGTTACATTGGGGGAAATGTAAATAAAGTTTAAACCTTTTCTTACAAATCAAACATGTTACTTGCACTCGTGTTGCAAATGTTTAAAACCTGGTACCTAGGGATTAAGCATTATGGTTTTTCCCCTGATCATTTTAGCTTGTGATGGTGTTTTTCATATAAAATATATTTTGCAACCTTAAGTTAAAATATATTGTTTTAAAGTAAATAGTGTATTTTTTCGGGACTGTTTTCTGTGGCGGATTAATCCACATTTGGTGCTCTCGAGAATATTGGGGGCAGCAGGATAAACAGGAAGTGAGGAAGAAGAGACAGGAATTAGGGCCCAGATACTCAATTACAATGCCACTGAAGTCAGCTGTGAGGATTTGCTAAAAACATTTGTCAGATTCTGCTCACATTGGCATGATTTGAAGTAAATTACAGTTCATGGTAATAAAGGAACATGTCACCCAGACCCAAGGTGTAGCTCATGTATGTTTTTAATAATTTTTGAGGAAGAAGATATTTCAGGCTTTGATACACAAAACAAAAAAAACATGACACATTCACTGTTTGGTCTTTTCTTGGGATTTGTTCACTTAAGGATAACATCATCAGTTTGATCCTTTTTTAAACAAGCTAGCCTGAGTGCGGGCAACATTTGATAAGATCTCGTCACATTAGGCTGAAGGTGTTTCTAAGAATAGTAATCTGCCTCTGTACGGGCCCCACTCCGTGAAGAAGCAGCGTTTCCTGCTTCATGTGCTCAATTGTTGACTGTTACTCTGCTTATCAGTGGGGCAACACACAGATGCACTGCAGCAGCTGTAGATCAATGTTACCAGTGTTTTCTTGCTTTTGGAGAGAGCTATATTTGAAGGGCTTTCTAGGATATTTGAAGGGCTTTCTAGGTAATGAGATTATTGTAATTGAATGAATGAATAAATAAAGATGGGACCCAGATTGAACATCATGTTCAAGCTCCCAGGAAGGGGAAATTAAGTTCTTCCAAATATAAGTTTGGTTGATAATTAAATTCAGCGAGGTCATCCTTGAAGTATTATCACACACGCCCACACTCTTCCTCTGGCCTTGCCCGTCCATATCCTCTTACCCCCCCACCCACCC
>NW_011369945.1:12507761-12528477 GCF_000735185.1 Notothenia coriiceps | reverse complement strand
GGGGTTTTAGGGTGTGTGGGTCGGACACAGAGATGGGTTAGATAAAACAAAAAAGTGACAGCAGTATGTTGAAGACGGGTACCCTGGAATCCTTACCTGCCCCTCTCCCACCCACCTCCCAATTCTCCTATACTGCCGTTCCGGTCCCACTTTGCTGTGAGCTTGGCATGCCGGCTTTACTTTATTGTGTGCCCTCTGGTGGTCAGAAACAAACATGGCGGCTCTCCTGTGTGAGTGGAAAACAATGAGCAACACATTCTGCTGGAGCTCTAAATGAGGTCAGATACTGTGAGGCCCCATTGTTAAAGATCTACAGGTCGGTTACTTACTAAAGCGCTCCAACACACACTGATGTCTTTGTAGAGTGGAGATATAGTGGAGGAGTGGCTGGGTTCACTTTAAAGGAACTTAAATAATATAAAATGCTTTTTTAAAACGGTAAGGAAGTTCTGCAAGGCAGACTTTTCCATGCAGCCCTCTTTAAAAAATGCTCATAATTTAAATGCTAATGATTAATGTTAGGGTTTTTCATTACAGGAAGTTCTCTTTGGTTGATTTGATGTGTACAGAATGTTGTTTAGTTAAAATAAACTTACTTTTTACATTATTGATAATGTTAAATATGTGTGAATTAATGAGTGACCTGCTAGTTGTAATTGTTTAGTATTACTATGCACAGTGTTGAAAGGAAGGTAGTTTTTTGCAAGTTGCAATAAAGTAACCTGCCCAGCAATTGTATGAATGTAAAACTACAGATACATATTTTGATAAGTATTTGAGGCTTCCTCTTAACATGAGTTAACCTAGGTGTTTCCCCTTTAACTAGTACTTATGCCAAGTCAAAAGTAAATTAATTCTAAAACAAATGATCAGAATAATGTTCATTGCCAGGTTGGATTTTCACTGAGAAGCACTTATCTATAGGTGCATGTCAAATGATAACCATATTTAGAAAAAAATCACAATAAATATGAAAAACATTCAATAATATAAACATACCGTGAAAAAGTTCACTGTAAAGAGTGTGATAATAATGTTTGAGTTTTAACATTTTATAAAAAAAAATCTATTGTCTCTTTAATCATTCTACATTTGAAATTGTGGTTGATTTTTGAATGTGTCCCTCTTCCTCCACCTCCTGATATACCATCACAGAGGAGGGGGGATTGAGTGAAGTGGCTCCTCCAATGGTAACAAAATCCTCCTACCAGACATGTCGTATTGTGTTTATTTAATCTGTGCAGAAAAAGCAATATAAAGAATAAATACATGAATTTTACTGGAAGTTGCACGTTTTAAGGAGGGCTATTTCCTTCCCCTTGTTAAGTTAAACTTAAGCTAACCTAAACAACTCTTGGCTTTACAGCGTTATATTTAACAAATAAACATGAGTGGCATTGATCTTCTAACTCATACTTCCAAAATGTCAAACTTTTCCACAAAACAGTGAGTCAACAGGAGTAATTTGGGCTTCAGTTCATTCAAAAAACTTCATCAGCATTTATTAATCCAACTACTGTTTATTGAATAATCCCTTTCTCTTCGCCCAATATAACCTCTGTGAAGCTTTTCAGTTCTATGTATAGCAGACTTGACCTACCAACAGCAGAGAGGCCCAAAGTGACAAAAATCCTTTGACGTGTGAGCAAACTTTCTTCTCAGCCTCACTATTGGTCAGTCCCTGATCCCATTCAGATGTTGCCGGGGAGAGGGACCCTCCACCCAAAAACACACAGACACACACACACACTCCCTCCTCTGGTATTTTGTGAATTCCCGCAGGAATGTATAGATTCTTGCCATCTCAATGTGGGACAGCAAATGTGTCAGCCCCTAGAGGATGCTATATTAACTTTTGCTAACAGCAGATGTAGCAAACATTACACTGTTATATTTGTCAATAAACTTCACATTTTTGTCTGTACATTTTATGTATCACAATTTTTAGTTGAAATATAAAGTGCATACTAAATGTGTCCTTTTTAAAACTTCAAGTATATTGAGTGTTATTCTAGAAAGGCTTAAGCAAAATGTTAGGCTAATTGTAATATACTGTATTTTAATACGCCTGCTGACATTGAACAACTTTATGTACCTTTTTCATATAGTTGTAATAATGTTGATTAGTTTTTTTGGGGTAAAAGAAAGGATGACCTAAATACCACATTTTGAGTATAGATATCATGCATTTAAAATGTAATGTTGTTTGGTCGATTAACAAAACATCATATTTTACAAACGTAAGCGTGAGTTATGCTTTAAATTTGACCTTTGACACGTTTTATCTGATTTGATTTGATCAATTTATATAACAGGGTATCATCTGCATAACTACGTTAATTGAGTGTTTCCTAATAATATTGCCGAGAAGAAGTATCACCTGAACGAATAGGTCCAAGTACAGAACCCTGCGGGACTCCACAACTAACAGCACTAAGATCTAACAGCCCTTTATCTGATGCAATTATAACGTCTTTGTACTATGATGCACTTAAATATTCAAATTAACTATCATTATTAAGAGATCACCAAAAAAAATTGCAAATGTTTTGCTTTTTAATTATCTTAGAGAAAAAGGGAAGGTTTCATATTGGTCTATAGATGTTGTTAACCTTTGGATCAAGACTTTTTAAAAATAGTTTTTATAGCTACTTTAAAGGATCCTGGTTGACTGATAATAAAGACAGGTTGATCTTATCTAATAAATAAGTGTTAACTCAGGGTACAACTTATTTAATCAGGCTAATTGGTATGGGATCTAAGAGACTTAGGAGAGGAAATAATTGGGGTGAGTGGAATTTGATGGGAAAAAACTGTCCAAATATATATCAGGTTTCACCGCTGTTTCTGAGTTTTCTATATTTTAAGGTTACTTTAACATTGAGCTTTTGGAAACACTAATTTTAAGTTTTCTCTATGTTCTATAAAGTTTGCATTGGTTTGATAGTTTTGGAGCTATACCATGTAGCGTGAATTGCTTTCATTTTATTGTCATCTTTTTTAAAGGGGGGACAGAGTTATTATTATTATTATTATCATTATTATTATTATCATTATAGAGATACATCATAATATAAATACAGAATCAATCTGTAGTCTGTAGAGGCTGTTATGTGGTGGGTGTGTTGAAGGGTTGGTGGTTGTGTTGGGGGGGTTGGCTGTGGGCAGGGGTGTCCGAGGTGTAAGAGATTGTAACTCACACACATGGTGGACCAATCAGCAGAGGCTGCGTGGAGAAAGAGCCGGTAGGTTACACTTGGACATTACCAAACAGGACGAACAGAGAGTCAGACAGTCAGCAAACACTCGTCTTCTTCTTCTTCTCTCTGGACAGGATCTCACCTGAACCTGAGACAGGAAGTGGAGCCACAGATCAACACTCACTGAGGTAATGTGCACCTGGAAGGACACTTTAAACAAGTCTGACTTCTGTTTTATCGGAGGAGTTCTCACTCTCAGGTCACAAAGGGAGGCAAGCCGTGTAGCAGACAGGAAGTGTAGCTAGCAGTGACCAATGGGAAGGGTTTGCCATTGTTATGGGATCAATGATTTAGCATGTGATGGAAGATTGAATGAGTCTTTATTGTGTTTAACTTAATACCGATAAGTTTAAAACACTGTTTTAGGTAACTTTACTATGCAATTCATTTATCCAAATGGTGTGGTAATTCTTATTTTTATACACTTGTCATAACTACTACAAATTAACCTTCTGCAGATAAAAAGAAATGCTCACCTTAAGCTTATTTTTATCTTATATTATGTGATCTTTATCTCATCTTAGAGTATTTCATGATAGTTCCTTTACTAATTTCCACAACTCGTGATCTTTTTATCATTCCTGTCTTCAATTATTTTTAGCTCTTTAAACAAACTGCTCAGGTTTTCATTTAGTTTTTTTCACGCGATATAATCTATTTCTTATTCATACATATTTAATTGGCATATTTGGTGGGAATTAGAGACTACAGACTATTATCGCTAACAATTGCTTCTGTGCAATCGTTGTGCATATGATAGGAATTAGAACTTGTGAAATGTTAGAGTAGTTTTAACTGTAGTTCAAAACAGACACGTTGATTACCAGATTTCATGAGTAAAGGCTACAATATCTCCATCCCCCTCAAGGCTCTGTGTCTGAGGACATCAGGACTGTCTCTGTGTGGTACAGTGTGTGTGTTGTGATCCCCTCCAGTATTCGCTGTCAACATGGCGAGTGTTTGAGGAAGAGAGACTTGGACAGCTGTCCCGGCAGTGGAAGGCATGCGGCCGCCCTCCTGCGTGCCAAATCTCTGCGTGCTATTTATATTCACCTTGCCAGGATCACTTCTGGTGTCTGTTCATTCACGCCTTGCCACGGCAAATGCCACCGCATTCAAATGAGTGCCAATTACAAATGTGCTGTTGCTGCCATTCCATTAGTGTGGAAAAGCATCTAACGTTATCAATTAACATGTACAATCTACTGACAACCAGGGCGGAAACATTCTGTATTTAGGGTGTGAGGCTGGTTCTTAAGTTTTACATAGTGACCATGACAAACACGTGTACAAAAAAGTACTTGATATTGCTATGATTGGAAGTTGATGCTTCTAGCTGGTATTGTACATGTTTTTTCGCCACTCTTGGTAGGTCCAACCCTTATTCAAGAGTTCAATATTTGGCGAGGTATTCATGGTCTCCTGAGGATGAACCCTTATGACTTTAAATAGCCAGTGAAATATCCCAACTACTAAATCTACTGAATTAATTGGTACAAAGTTCTGTGCAGAAATCATATTGGTAGTGAGATGGGTCCTCTGAAATGTGCATGCCACACAGCATTACATGAACAAATCACACGGTGCAAGGCATAGTGCAAAAATGCAATGCAAACACAACACTAAACATACTGCCTAAAATATATTTTATCTGGAATAATTCAGAGAACATTGCGGGTGCACAGCTCTTTAAGGGCTATTGCCTTAGAAAAGCCTAGAAAGAGAATTATGATGGAAATGTTTGCTATTGTAGTTGTTGTCAGTATCACAAGTTAATGGATTCATTATGTGGAGCATAGTGTACGTTATTAATCCTTCCTGACGCAGGAGGCTGATATCAGGTACGATCAAGCCTTCTGTTGTCTTTCTGTTTCCATTTTCGCCAGAAAAATAACCTTGTTATCAGTAGGTAAATAAAAATGGGATCTCAAGATAACGTAAAAAACAGCATGACTGTTCTTGGCTTCAATAGTGTTATGACCAAATACCTACAACACTACATTTCCATCAGCCTTAGATGTACTCTTTGTTTAGTGCCAATTAGCAAATGTTAGCATGCTAACATGCTAAATCAGGACTCTGAATATGGTAACATCAGCATGTTAGCATTGTCAGTGAGTATGTTAGCAGGTTATTGTTAGCAAATATAGTTCTATTTAGGTATGTTTTGTTGTATATATACAGCTAAAAGAGTAGTTTAAACTTAAAGGTGGGGTAGGTAACGGCCCGTCCACACACAGGCATGAAAAAAATATTTCAAAGCTTCGCCCATTCCCTTGAATGGGGTGACGTAGAAGATTTTTAACCTTCGCCGAACTGCATTGTGGGGAGCGGAGCATGGCTTTGCAAGCATCATGAGCATCAAAAGTTGAGCAATGTTCAACTTTTGATGCTCCCGATGCTTTCGAAGCTGGCATCAGCCAATCAAATCCCGTTTATGCAAATCCCGCCAGTGCAAGCGCTAGCCAATCAAACCGCGGGGATATTCATGTAATTGGTTGTTGGTCGCAAAAAATCGCCAAGCTTCAGACACGCCCAGCATCAAGATTTTTCCGGATTTTTTTCATGCATGTCGGCCCGTCCACACACAGGCATGAAAAAAATCTTGAAAAATCTTGATGCTGGGCGTGTCTGAAGCTTGGCGACTTTTTGCGAGCAACGCGACCAACAACCAATCACATGAATATTCCGCCCCGACATACAAAGCAATAGCAATGTTAAAACGAAGTAAACTGGATATAAACTCCCCAAACAGGCGAAAACCTTCCAGTTTCACCCACTGTCTCTGCCACCTCCCTCCATGCCTGGTTCCTCCGGTTTGTATCCCGGTAAATAGTTCTGGTCGTAAAGAACCGGGTGATTTGCTACCGTAATTTCTCGTTTGGAATATGAGGAAATGAACTGCGGTCTGGCTCTCCCAGCTTGCACGCGGTTTTGCATAAACGGGATTTGATTGGCTGATGCCAGCTTCGAAAGCATCGGGAGCATCAAAAGTTGAACAACCATGTTGTTGGTTGGCATAATACATTGGACCTTGAAGCAAGCTAAAAACGTCTCTGTTTCCTTGTCTAATATTTCCCCCAAATTAGGGGTTCAACCGGTTCAACACCCAGTACCTGCCTGTCAGCCTTCTCCATCTGTCCACAAATTTATCTCGTGCCCTCATTGGTCATGTGCGCGTTCGTGTGTGTGTTGGAGGAGGGGCTCTGAAAGGAAGTGGCAGATTTTTTCCGGCTGTGTATTTTCAAATTCTAGCGCACTCGAGCTGGTTTCTCCAAAATTACCTACCCCACCTTTAAGTAGCACAGTGAAAAATGCTTGCTAACTCCATGCTTTTTATTTAATTAATTGAAAGGGGTGGAAAAAGTATTGATGAAAAAAATCCTACCCCTCACTTTGCTTTTGTCCTGCAATATATTTGTCTTTGACTATAGTCAACATTCAAAATGTTAACATTCCCAGATTGTAGGTGATTTCCAAAAGGCATTATGTATGTACTGATGTGTTTGTTCATCCTCTCTCCAGTTCTCACAGCGTAGATGCACAGCGACAGAGAAATGGCCATTCCGCGGATGTTGAACTCCAACACGTCATTCATCATCGTGAGCGGAGGATCTGAAATCTCCTTTCTCGGCAAAGAGGAGAGCAGCCAGGGCTGTGAGGAGGAGAAGGACTCGCTGGTCCAGGCCATGACACCCTATCTGAGCCGGGTGATGCAGCACGGGACTGCCAAACACGTGGTCACTGAGGAGGGGCCAGGGGGGGCCGAGGAGGATCTCTGTGTCTCCATAGTAGCGCAGGCAGAGAGTAAGACCTGCAATATGCACCTATGAATGCTGCATGGGATTGATGGGGGGACGACAACGATGCATCATAGTACCAGTCTTCTCACGTCTCTGCTTTATTTGCTTTAAAATCCATTCTTCCTCTTTGTAATAATTATCAGAATGTATTTCAACCTGCAGCTTTTATAACATTAACATTTCTCTGACCCAGGAGAAGACTTCCAGGAGTTCAGCCCTTCCAACACACATTGCCTTTACACCAGAGCTCAGCTGCTCAAAAAGCACAGGTACCTCACAACATACAGTCCCATTACCATCAGTATGTCTCAAAATTAACAAATGCGAGAGCAAAAACATGTGTGAAAGAAGTTGGAAAAGTCCTAAACACTCCATCATGACTCTGGTACTTGTGGCTGGAAACACATAGAAAATCGAAGTGGTTTCAAGATATAATGTCACGTTAAAACAATACAAAAACGAGTACTCAATATTTTAACCTGTTAAGCCCGAGAGACCCCGGTACCGGGGCCCTCCTGCAACATCTTGCAGGAAACAGTGTCTGAGGGCATGTTCATTTAATAAACTATGAATGTTTTATATCCATGTAACGGAAATAAACTCATCTAACTGATAATTTAAAAAAAAATAATCAAAAAAAACCCCACAATGCTAACGCTGAGCATCTGAATTAGCAATGAGCGGAAAATGCTAACAGATGACTGCACCGAAATTCACTCACAAAACCTTATTATTTGTCTTTGCTGCACATCCAACCCATCGTTTCACATCGTGAGGTGACACAGAATCGAGCGGTACCCTCATTATCACTCAATTATACAAACTCTCGGAGAGAACAGACATCAAAACATATGGCGCTAGGTAGCTAAAAACGCTAACATGGCTCACCTGTGCCGTAGGTCTGGTCAAAAGTGGTCTTCAATGGCATTAAAACGATAAAAACGCTGCTGAAGTTAATCCATAAATTAATCCGATGTGTCTGTGTCACTTTGAAATGATTTCTGATAATCCATGAGCAATAAACCTAGTTTTCAGATGTCAGAGCTAGAGCTATAGCTCAAAACTGCATCTGCGAAGCCCCCACCTATTTGTTTTACCATGTGTGTGAGCGGGGAGATTCCCCTTCGATTCTATTGGCTCTAACGGTCAGAAAGAGATGTCAATCACCAAAATCGACCAATGGGTTCCAGAAAAACGGTAAAACCCCCATTTCCACCCAAACCACCTCAGAGGTGGAGTTTTTTTGGCTAAACCTCTCTAAAAAAGTCAATTGTCACTTGTTTTGCATCAATCTTGATACAGGGTACTTATTATATGTTGTACTTTGGATTCCTAAAGCTTTTAGTCTACCTTACCATCATCCAAGGGTAGATTTCACTATAAGTAAAAAATAATTTTTGGACGGACAATATAATTTTAAAATAAAAAACATCTATATTGATTCTGACTTTTCTACATCCAACTCACAGGTTTATCATTACTTTGAGAAAAAAGATTATTAATTTAACCCTTTTAGAAGGGAAGATATGGTCATTTGTTCTGGGAATGTCATTTTCGAGCCTGAGACCTGAAAAACAGGCTCAGGGCTAAACCACCAGGCTTTCCTTTCTTATTTTGCAAGGGTTCCATATATGCAAATCAAAAGACTTCAAAGGCATTGCATTTTTGACCTAAATAAGGGCCTCAAATGTTATATTAATATATATATTTTAAAAGTCTTACAATTGCTAGGACATGGGAATGTTTGCCTTTTTCTTTCTTAAACTTGCAAAATCTTTAAATAATTAGTAACATAATTTGTTTTGAATCCAAATGCCTCTCGCATTTACATCATGCAGTTTCAAGAACTGGAATAACTGCACATTTTTTTCTTGCATTTTATTCCAAGTGGCTTTTAAAAAGTCTTAAATCTAATCTACATCTGTACCTGAATCTGTATGAACCCTGGAAATCACATGTTTTGTTACTTTTGCATACTACATTCAGACCAGCAATTGTGAAAAAAATAAATTGTGCGTTATGCCATTGAAATAATAGGGAGAATTAGCTCTAATGACATTTAAAAAATGTATAGGCAAACTCTAAGTCGTCTAAAAATTACTGAATTTCAGCACGTAGTGAAACCTGCACAGCTTCAGTTTGTAAAACTCAGTTTTTCTCTATATTGCAGACTTCTCAGCAAAGACACTGCCCTGCTGACTGACTCAGAGGACGAGGACTTTGATGGCAAACTCCCGCAGCACCACCTCCAGAGGAAACAGCGGAGGAAAGCCAGGAGACAGAGCCAGGAGGACGGGGAAGAGCCGCCCATCATCCGGGGCCTCTGGGTGCAGGAGATCGATTGGCTGAAATTGGCAAGCAGAGAGATGATGTCATCATCCGCTGAGATCATACCGCCGCCTCCGCAGTTTACTGACTGCAACCATGGGGACTCTGAGGGCTGTGCAGATGTGTGTGTCCATGGATCAGAGTGTGTGTCACTATCAGAGGAGTGCTACAGATCAGCAGATACAGACGACACCTCCAGCACTGAAGGTGAAGCAGACTCTGAATCAGTTTACACTCTCGAGTCAGACTCATCCTGCCCTGCTGAGGATGGCATAGAAGCCAAAATGTCAAATTTGACCTTTGACCTGATGCAAGTGTCCGGTTTTAACTCTGCTCATGCTGAGTGGGACTCTGACTCTGCAGAGGGAGTGCAAAGCCTGCTGGGAGATTCAGGCTACACTGTGAATACACCTCAGTGTGCCTTTGGTTTTGATGACTTGAGTGACACAGTTTTGGACGACCTCAGAGGCAGAGTGACACTGCTGCCAAAGCTCTTTGTTTCACCTTTATTCAGAGATTTGATTAAACAGACTGTGAACGACTGGAAGACCAGCACACCTGTCAATGAAGGACTCATATTTCATCATGTAAGACATCTAATAATTCAAAGGAATACTTTGCCAATCATTTCTCAACTTCTCACCATGTGTTACCTTGAATTAGTACACTGCTTAGTTTAATACTCGCTCTGATTGGTCAATTTAGACATTTCAGAGGTTGTTAATACTCAATAAAACACCACTGCTAAGCAAAATTGAGGGTTGCTAAGAAGGATAAAGGGAGAGAAAGAGGTTAAAAGACAGAGCGTTGGACGTCAGAGAAATCAAAAGAAGACAGGCAGGAATGAATGAAGAACACTTTGTTTTTCTTGCTGGCCTCCATGGTAAACAAAGAATCTCATTCAGATATTAGTTTGGATGATTTAAAGTATATCGCGGCAGAAAACTATATCAAAAGACCCTTTAACAAACTCTTATATAACAATTGCAGTATAATACAAGTAGCAATTAGCTGGATGTAGTCTAACTGCTAACTTATTTTTCGATATACCATACTATTTAAAAAAATTGTTCATAAAAAGTCTCACGCTTGCCCAAGTGTGCTACTTGTCTGTGGAAAGACTTTACAAGCAAACGTTTATTTAATAAGCAAGATTTTAGCGAAAATGCATGTGTTTGTAAAGTAGTGAGTAAGACTGGATAAATTAGCCTTTTCTTTTTGTAGATTATGCTGCAGGAATTGTGTGAGAGTTTGTAAAGGGATGTTTTCATAAAGTTCTGCTGTCTTTTAACATTGCCAGCTTTATTAAAATGAATGTATTATTTAATCCATTTTTTATTCATCATTCACTGGATAAATGCCAGAAAAACAAACTTTTCTTTAAGAATTCAAGGTGACACAGAGTGAGTATTTGATGTAGCAATGATCAAATTGTGGTTGAAGCTTTCTGTATTGTACTTTTGTAAACGCACTTTAGAGCAAGTATTTGTCCGTTAATCGAGACAGGAAACACCTGCAGTGACATCACAGTTTAGGGTGTGGCCCAACTGCATCTGGCTTTCTGATGGTTTTAACTTCTCAGCCCTATTGTCCTTTTGAACTTTTGTATCCATCAGCAACTTCAGCCCGACAGCTGTCAGTACAGGGAGGGAGAGGAGTACTGTGTCCTCAACCACATCCAGAACGGCTCGTATGGAGACGTCTTCTGTGTGCGTGACAAAAGGACCGGATTCCAATGTGCTGCCAAGAGGGTAAGCCAAGAAAGTGTGTGACTCATATATTCATCATCCAAAATGTCCTTCTCCTCAGCACTGAGGGATTTTAAGGTTTTTGAAATGTAATTCAGCACATTGTAATCCACTGATCTCAGATTCCACTGAGTCACTTTAGCGGGGAGGAGGTGAGCACGTGGAGCGCTCTCAACTCTCCTCGTGTGGTGGAGCTCTTTGGGGCTGTGAGGGAGGGGCCCAACATCGTCCTCTTCATGGACTTGAAGCCAGGTAAAAAAATATATGCTGTATATCTTCAAGAGGTCCTGTTATGCTATTTGAGGTTCCCTTTCCTGTAATGTGTTCTATAGGTTTTGTGCATGTAAATGGTCACGTGTCCCCATCAGAGGGAGTTTCTCTCCCACACACTCCCTCCCTGCCTGAAATGCCTCAATTGGACTCCTTTGTTTACTTCTGTAACATAATGACATCACTTTGAAACACCCACGCTTCTATTGGCTAGCGCTCAAACACATTGTATGTGATGTGACATTTTTGACAAATCTCTAAATGGTTGACCAATCACAACAGAGCCGGCCAGCTAACCAATCAGAGCAGACTGGGCTCTGGTTTCAGACAGAGGGTGAAAAGAGGTGCTGCAGCACAGGCAGTATGAGAAAAATAAAGAGCTTTTTGAACATTAAAGCATGGAAACATGTCACAGTAGAGGCACTAAATACAAATATGAACCTGAAAATGAGCAGGATATGTTCTCTTATAATAAATGACATAATTACTTTGTTTTTTATCTGTAAGTAAATATGTGTTTCTTCAGCATGTTTGGCCCAGCTTCTCAAAGAGATGAACTCCCTGCCTGAGGATTTGTCCCTGCACTACCTTCACCAGACACTAGGGGCACTAGAGCACCTGCACCACAGGAAGGTCCTCCACCTGGACGTCAAAGGTATGTTTAAGTTTCAGACAACATGATAGTCTTGTTGGAGCCACAGTGTTTACAGTATTCGGACATGTAAAGCTAGGCAATGTATGTGTATGGAAATGCACCACAATTACTCAAGCACTGTACTTAATTGCAAGTATTAGGTATTTTTACTTGAGTATTTTCATGATATGCTACTTTAAACTACTCCATTGCATTTAATAGTCTTCTTTAGACAGTCCTTAGATTCATATTTTACAAACAAAACATATAATACTAACCAAAAGTTATATAACACAATTAAATTAATATCCTGTTCTTCGAGCAATAAAGCAATGTGCACATTTAAATGTTTTGAATGAATATACAGTATATATTTGAACAATGTCGTGGAAGAACAATGGAACAACTGTCCATTGATATAATGATATAACACTAACGGATCTAAAGAATACTATTTTTGTAATACTTTCATTTGATTTTGCTACTTTTTAGTACTTTACTAAACTTTACTTTTATATACTGAACACTTCTTGCACGACTGTTCATGCTCGTGCTATAAGTTGACAGTGGTGGAAGGTAACTTAATTCCTCTGCTTTAAGCTGCACTCATCAATAGTTTAATATGAGAAATGGATTAAATGTTTAATGTGAAAGGTGACACTCATAGTGACGAACACACAGAAAACAATTCAAAACTCTTCAAATCTTCTCAACTGTTAGGGGAATATTACCATTTTGTTTGTGACTTAAGGCCATAGATTACTAGTGATTGGTTTAAAGCAGCTTTTATTTGAAAAGAAAAACTCATTAACAAAGCAGACGGACTCAATTAGAAACTTGCTGGTGAACAAGAGGAACATAAGCAGCAAGAGACACATATTTGGTTACTAGAAACATGACTCCAAATGAATGACACCGGTGTTCCATGTCTGCTGTACGGACAAAAATATGTCAGTGTTGTGTACAGATTATTTAGCTGACCCTTAGTGGTAAAAAGTATTTGTTCAGTATATGTTATACCATTACATTTATTTCTATGTGACTTTACAAACTACGATATTAAAAACTAATACACCTTGGGGTTCTATTATCCCCATTTCAGAAACACTGGTTGATTATATAATAAAAACATTAGAGTATATGACAATTTAAATACAAAAAAATAAAAATAATTGATGAATTGATATTCTATTTTGTTATGTGTACTTTTGCTTTTACCTTTACATTTACTTCCATCACTTTTTACATTATTTTGATGGTTCCTTTTGCATTTAGCGTTAGCTTGAAATAGCCATGGTAGTAGATGTGGCATTATCAGCAGTTCTTACAGGGATGGGGAGAGCCCAGTAAGCCTGTAGCTGCTGGTTCTACTGTCAGGTGGCATCCCCAGTGTTGGTACCTAATCCTTAACTGACACCTAAGCCCTCAGTAATCCTCACTGAGAGGATTGAAGAGGAGGGGGCTCGCTCAGAATGAGGCCCCTTTGCGTTCACTGCAACCAACAACAGTTCTCAACATATCAGATCTTCAATTTGAGTAGCAAAAAAATGAGCTTTATTATTTAAAATACCACTTTACGCTAGCTCCAGATCACGATTGGGGTGGAACCCAATGTAGATAGAATGAATTATAAATTATTAATTAGTTAATAAAAAAAGAAAGCACATGCAGACAAATAGTTGTGTTGCTTTGTAAACTGTAGTACATTTGACGTGACGTGTACTTCCATTGTTGGTCCTCAGTGGTCGTCACTAACCGGTCGATCACATTACCACATTCACCGAGCCGCCTCCCTCACACTGGCTTGCTTTAGCTATGGGCCGGACTATAAAGCACTCACAGACAACATTCAGTCAGAGCCATCACATTGACTTGAGTTACTAACATGACTGTTTTGCCTTTCGATGTCATTGTGTAAAGTAATGCTGCATAATTGAACTTACTGCACTTAACTTTACTGCACTGACAGAGAATATTGTTAGCATGCAGTAGAATGCTACTTTCAAAAATGTTAATGTTGTAACTTGCATGAAGCTAACAACTAAAGTTGTTCTTCTCTGCTCCCTGCAATATATGTTACATTTTTCTTTGTTGTTGTGGCTGTCAAAAAACATATTTACTCAAATGGAAAATAGGACATTTTATATTCAGGGCTAAAGAATTAAACGTATTATTATAAGTAGGATGTAAATATATAAATCAAGTATATTATTTGACATGTTAGCTATATTGTGTACTTAGTTGCAAACATTTAAAGTTAAACCAAAGGATTTCATATAATTCAAATACAATTAGCCTGAATAAAAGGCCTTAAATTGGAAGTACAGTACACTCAGCCTTTAGGTCGATCCAGCCTTTCACCAAGACTCGATGTATTCAAAAAGTA
The DNA here is from genome assembly GCF_000735185.1 of Notothenia coriiceps. NCBI lineage: Eukaryota > Metazoa > Chordata > Actinopteri > Perciformes > Nototheniidae > Notothenia > Notothenia coriiceps. The sequence continues at coordinate 12,514,048 of NW_011369945.1, read as the reverse complement.
ACATAAAATGATCAGATTTAAGCACTTAGGTCACTGATAACATTTTTGACAGGCAATTAGTAATAGTAACGGAAAACATATTTTTCCAACCTGCTCACCACAGCTTTGACCCCGTGAACCCATCACTCCTGATTTCTCATTCATCTGTTTATTTATGAGCACCAAATGAAAGCAAGCTGTCACACTAAATCCTGCGTGTTGATTTTATTTCAGTTGACAATGTGCTGCTGTCTGCAGACTGCAGGGACACATTCCTCTGTGACTTTGGTCTCTCAGAGACTTTGGATGACAATGGATGGAGCACCAACACATTCAGGGGTGAGTAAGGTCTAAAATGTCAGCATACATTGTGGCAAATTGTACATTATAAAAACCATATCATGCACCTTATCATGACCACGTTATTGCATTTGGTTCAAAAAGTTACACTTGGATAGATTAGAGATGAAGTTTACTTTAAAAATTACAATTGATACAAATTCACTTTTTGACTGAAAGAAATAAGCGGCTGTTATTCAAATGGCTGTTAACCCATGAACAACATTATGTTTGCTTCCTGTATTTACGCCTAAAGGTCAGTCTGACTGGTGTGTTGTGTTATCATGTTCTTTAGCAAGTCCACGAAAATAACAGAAAGTTAAAGATGAATACAAAAAAAAATGATTTCATCATTTAAAGTCTGCAAGTAGAAAGTCACAAAGTCATCAAACAGGCCCATGTTAATGTTAGTTATACAGCAACATTTCCCTTTAGGTTGTCAATCTACCCCATAAGCTTGTGTTCATACTAGACCGAGTTAGGCTGGCTGTAGCACCAACATAGCTGAGTGTATTGAGCTATAATCTGTTTCGCTGCTCACAAATGCTTGACATTTTTTCTGAATAACGTAAAAAACAATAAACAAAATTGGAATTAAGAAAGTAATTTAAAAAGAATAATGAACCTTACAAGGGTATTCAGTCAATACCATTTTTTTCTGTTTAGATCAATTTACTGTAGATCAGACTTCAAAATTGTTTTTTTTCTCACTTGCCTCTCAGGGCTTCCATATAATTATAAACACAGAAAGAAAAACATAACATTAAATAAAGCTGCCTACAGCCTCAGAAAGAAGTAGGCCAAAATGTGTCAACAACAGCAGCACAATCCTGAAGACGAGGTCATTAAAAATATGCAGAGATAAAAATGAATTTGTTGTTTGTGGATGTAGGAGCGGCCTTCCCCGGCACAGAGACCCACATGGCCCCCGAGGTGGCCCGAGGGGATCAACTGTGTGCCAAGGCCGACGTGTGGAGCAGTTGTTGTATGCTGCTGCACATGCTCAATGGATGCCACCCTTGGATACGTTACTACTCCCATCCTCTGTGTCTGCAGGTGAGTCTTATTTTGTATTCATTAGAAAGGGTGAGGTTTACATTCTCAAGCTAAAAGACATGCATGAAGATTTCCTGTTGTGTTTTTGTCAGATTGTCAATGAGCCACCGCCTCTATGGGAGGTGCCGTCCAACTGCAACAACTTCACGGCCAAAGTGTTCAGGGCTGGACTCCAGAAAGACTCCGACAGACGAACATCTGCCAAAGAACTCCGGAGGAAAACCACCAAGGCCCTTAGAGCAGGTCAATGTGACACATATTCCAGAATCAGTTATATTATATAATGAAACATTGTCCAAACAGATTTTTAATTAAAGATTAAGTGCTCTACATTATCAAAACAATATCAAGCAATACAAAGGACTCAAAAACATAAAACTAGATCAGAAAACCATTTACGAAACAGTTTAGTGCAAACCAAACATGGCAACAATAGAAAAAACAAAGATAAACAGGATTAAAACACAGTGCTAAATGATTACTTGATATGCAATAGAGTGGTGCAGTGACGAGTCCCAAACCCCGGAAGTGAGTTAGCATTTTACCACTACGGGGACCCTCGTCTCAGAGTCAATGGGATTTCTCCATAGGATTTTGGAAAATATCTCGAAATAAGGTCTGTGGTTGACACAAATTTAAGAGACAGATCACGTTTTGTTCTACGACATTAAATCCATCAGCAGTGACCCCACTGGTGATTTCGGAAGAGTTTACGTGTCTGAAAAACGATGGTTGTTAACAAGTGGCTGAATAGGACTACATAAGTTGTCGAGGACGTTGTAAGTCATAACGTCGAACACGTAAACACTCCCGCTGAGTTTGTTTGCCCCTGTTCTGCCTGAAAGCAAGTACCTGCGCTCAGGGCCGCCCCTGGCCAACTTGTGGCCCCACGCAAAGTTATGTGATGAGGCCCTCTGTGTCGCGAGCGTCGTCGACGACGACGGGGGGCTAGTGGAGCACGCGCTGGAGCCTCGCAGCGGTGAAACTGTGGTGCACTTACAGTAATTGCGCCTCATAAGCGCATAAAGTTGGGGCTAGTGGAGCACATGCTTCGGATGAGGCTCCCTCCGCAAGATGAGGCACCCTCCACGAGGTGAGGCCCCACGCAGTCTGCGTGATCCGCGTGTAGGGAGGGGCCTGCCTGCGCTCTTGCAAACTGTTAAAACAAACGCTTCAACTTGTACAATTTTGAATCTGTATTTTTGAATATCGAAAATGTCATGTTGAAGTCGTGCGACCCTGCTGTACTCGGCTCTAGTTCGTTTATAGCATAACGTTAGATCAGAAAATGATAAAAGTAAGGTAGACATGTGGAGATTATCCGGCTGAACAAAACGTGCATTTATCAAACGTTTTCGTGTTCGTTTTCCATAGACCTTATTTCGAGCTATTTTCCAAAATCCTATGGAGAAATCCCATTGCTTTTTTGTCAAGGAAACCCATGCGCAGTTTATTTCCGGGTCGGCCTAAAAAAATACGTCATCCCTGCACCACTCTATGCTTTAAACGTTAGTAGTAAATTATAAAAGTAAAGGTAAAAAGGGCATTAATAAAAGCACATAATAAATAAACGCATGGAAGATGTTTTAACATAAACAAAGTGAAAAGACGGACAGCACAAGCAGGTGATTAAAATATTGCTAAATTTAGAATCTTTTAAATACACTGTCAGAAATATGCTGCATATAAACATATAAAAGTCTGAATGATTTATTAAACAAGTATGGCCGGGCGTCGTCAGCATTAAAATGAAAGGAGAACCCATGGCAGGGAATAATATCCTCAGGAGGGAGCAAGTATAGGGAAATTAAATAGGACCCAGGGTGGAACCTTGAGGCACCTCAGACATAGTGTTGTTGATGGGATTGTCAGAAAAACACAGATATTTGTATTTATTAAGTAGGAAAACAATGTGTCAACCCTCAAATTTGATCATCTTCAGTACCTTATTATTGTTGTGAAAGGATCTGTGTCACTGACCACTCTGAATGTGTTCAACAGTTGGGGGTTTGAGCCCCTGGTCTGTCAAAATTGCCTGTGAGAAGCTTCATCATAGCAAGAGCCAGAATGAAGACACCCCCTGTTCTTTGTCACCTGATGTCAACCCAACTAAAGCATCAGATACCATGTACTGGGTGAGCCCCTGGAGGACTACAGCAGTGGACGAGGACAGCAATGACTGGAGAGATGGTGTCTCAGATCAAGACTCTGAAGCGGAGACATATTCCTTAATTAGGGAGTGGGAATCCCGGCCAAAATCACTTCAAGATGATTACACCGCAGATGTAGGAGACTGGGACAGCTTTTCTGACTCAGAGGTCGATATATACATGGCAGAGGAGGAATATGTTCAGGAGAAGTGGCTGAGAAGTGACAGGGACTATGAGGGGGATTGGGAAGAGGAAGGAGATGAAGAGGAGGAGAAGGAGGATGAGGACGAAGAAGAGTGGGAATCTTCCAAGTCAGAGTATCTCCGTGCTCTTCGGGGCATTTTCCCTTTGCTGCAAAAAGGCCAACAGACAAATGACAATTCATGGGGATCAGAGCCAGAGCTGGAATACCTCCGAGACGGTGAGTCAGAAAAACTCTGTGTCATGAGGACAGCCTAAGAGGGGTAGTAATACACTCTGCATTTTTGTTAGAATACTGCATCTCACAGTGATTACAGAGATGTTCCTCTCTGTTGCATATTTAAAGGAACACAGAGTTTTTTTTCTCAGGCTGTCTTAAAGAGGAAGTCTACCAACTTGAATCATCAGAAAAGCTGTTGCAATAAATCAAATGTTGAAAAAGACTCAGTTGCACCAGAGAGAGCTGTGTGAAACATTAGAAAATCTCCTCAAGGGATGTCACATTAGTCATTTGTGGGGTCTGACAAGTTTGCAAATGTAAAAGATCCGGAGGTGTGCTATTAGCAAGCTCAGGTCTGTGTTGCCTGCTGCTCATACCTGCTGAAGGCTACGAAGCTCCAGGCCACATTAGCTGCTCCTAGCATGATGAAATTGCATTGTGTGGAATGCAGGCACAAGGTTTACACAAGGAAAAATTATGCTTGTACAAAAGAATGATATCTCTGGTTTAGCCCTTTTTAAAAGTTGTCTTTCCTTTTTTAAAGCCTGCAGATTAGTCCAATGTGAAGTACTTTTGCAATACATTAGTCAAATGCCATATTAATGCTGAATGAGTATTTTGTTGTTGTATTTGTTACTCCAGTCCAAACCATCAAGCCATTATTTAAGTTACATCAGGTGTAAAAGCTCATTTAAATTGAGTTTATTTTGCAAGGAGTTACACAGAAGGTGTCCATCCAAATTATTTTCTGAAAAGGCTTCTTGCAAACACGCACCTTGAGTTACTGAGCCATACACTCTGAGAGTTAATTAAGGCAATATTTAATATCCTGACTTCTTGTTAAAGCACTTGAATCTGAGAACAAAACACTGCTGTTGTCCTTTAGTTTGAAGGAAGGCAAGCTGTTAACAGAAACTGCTGATATGTTATCTATGACTAGATGTAGCTATCGGCACAACAATCCAGACCCCATCCCCTGAACCTCGAGATGACCCTCCTTCCTGTTTCAGCTGCTCGGACACATCACCGATGGATTCCTCAGAGAAGGTGTGTGTCTTTGGTTGAAAGAACACAGATGTGTATGTTCATGTGTGATTGCTGTTGTAAAAAAAAAAAGTTCCCTTTGTGTTAAGGACTCTGACCATTCGTCTGATGATCTGAGCTCTGGAGTCTTTTCCTCCTGCAACAGTCAGACAGACGGACATTTGGAGTGGTTGGCCTCAGACAATCAGCCCTCCTCCTGCTGCTTCGAGGGTAAAATGACCGGGCTCTTGTAATAACTTTAATGCTGGTTGATTTTTTTTTCATTGATATTCTCTTCTCTGACGCTCCAGGTGTTGACATCTGGATCGAGAACGTCCAGGGCGAGTGTCTGCGGATCCGTGAGCGTCGGCAGGTCAAAGTGGGACATGTTGCTATAGGAATAAGCGATCAGGTAAGATATAGTAGATTGTTTTAAAGGCACTCTATTATACTTTTGGGGGTCTTCCCTTTCCTGTGCATACCTGCCAACCCTACCGATTTGGGCGGTAGTCTACCGCTTTTTATGTGTTTCTACCGCCTACCGACTTAGCTGACTTTCCCTACCGATTTTCAATCTTCCCAAACTATAGCAAATAAAGATGACACTCCATAGACACTGGACTCGACTTTTGGCGGACACCGTTTGCAGAGTGTCAGTGATCCCATCATACAAAAAGTCTGAAAGATAAACAACGTGCAGACTGGGGGTAACGCTGCCTTTCCTCTGAACCCCAGGGGCTGATGGGTAATCACTCCCAAATGAGTTTAAGGGAACAGAGACGAGGCATTTGAGTCCTGCAGGATTTCCCCGTTAATATATGTGTCTCGAAAACACATGTTGGCGACTGAAAGACATCTAGTGTTTGGTCTTTTCCTGAAGCATCCTACAGTGTTTCAACTGAAAGAGGACCACAAACACACACAAAATATAATACGATTTTGAGATTTGGGGATATTTATCTCCCATTCTTTCACTTTTTCTGACATTTTCAACACCAAACATGTCGTTAATGTCTCTGTTTAGTGAACTACAGCAATCTGAAAGCCTGTACATTATTTATATCACACTTTATCAGTAGAGAAATGCAGGAAATGACTTTTTTAATGCAGTATTTTCTGATTTATGGTGCAACACAAAGATATTTCGCTCTGTGCAAACCTTTGACTCTAATATGTCAACAACATGAAACAAGAATATGAACCTGGCTTTATCCAATGTTCAAACAAGAGTTCTACATCCCGACACATCCTTCATCTACACTGTCTCAACTGAAAGAGGACCAGAAACACATTAAAAATATAATACAATGTGGAGACTT
>NW_011369945.1:12473023-12507716 GCF_000735185.1 Notothenia coriiceps | reverse complement strand
CTGCAACAATCTTAAATTTTAGGTTTCAATTTACTGCATTAAATCTCACATTTGTATTTGCATTCGAATTGGACAAAATAAGACTTTTGGTGAAGAAAGGCAACTCGTACCGAACACCTCGATTGCAATAACGACTTACAATTTATTACATGTCGAAAATAAACTTCGAATAACTTTTCGTAGGGGGCAACAAAATTACTGCAGCAGGCCAAAATACATGTTTAAGTTGATGACAGAGAATGTGTGCTAACACAAATATGTGGAGCCGAATAAGCATTTGCAGATGTTTGGATTTCTGGAAATCTGCCTTTATCAAGTTGCCAGTAAAAGTCAACAAAATAAAGCTGCTGGTGTCTTCCGTGATAGCTGTTGCATAACTCTCCATTTGCGCAGCGATGTTGTCCTGTGGAAACTGTCAATGACCTCTTTCAACAGGGTTCTGCTTGTGACAAGTGTCTTTGGAAAAGTTGCAGCTTGGTTACAAAGGCCTTGATGTGTGTATATAAATGGATCACCTCTGCATTTTTTCCTTGAAGATTAACATTCAGCTCATTCAGATGCTTTGTTAGGTCAACCAAAAAAGCTAAATCTGCTAGCCATACAGGATCTGACAGTTCTTGCATCGGTTGCTCCTTTTCACCCAAATAATGTCCAATTTCCCCTCAGAGAGAAACATCACAGCTCAAGTGCGCTAGAATTTGAAAATACACAACCGGAAAAAATCTGCCACTTACTTACAGAGCCCCACATGACCAATGAGGACATGAGATAAGTTTGTGCACAGATGGAAGGCTGACAGGCAGGTATGCCATCCAGTTACTTTAGTCGGGCCGGCTGAAATGATTGGTCGTGCTTTTAACAGTATTACAGCTTCCATAGATGACATTTTTTAATGGATTTTTTTGTCAAAGCACTTAAGATATTCATTGCTATTGGGATGTTAAGAGCATTCCATGGAATATAACAAAAAGTGTATCTCGAGCCGGTTTCTCAAACTTACCTACCCCACCTTTAATGATCATACATACCTGCCAACCCTACCGATTTGGGCGGTAGTCTACCGCTTTTGACATGTTTCTACCGCCTACCGACTTAGGGGGCTTTCCCTACCGATTTTCAATCTTCCCAAACTATAACAAATAAAAATGACACTACATAGACACTGGACTCGACTTTTGGCGGACACCGTTTGCAGTGTGTCTGTGATCGCATCATACAAACAGTCCTCTGTGTTTCTGAAAGAGAAACAACGTGCAGACCGGTTAACGCTGCCTTTCCTCTTCACCCCCGGGGCTGATGGGTAATCACTCCCAAATGAGTGAGGGAACAGAGACGAGGCATTTGAGTCCTGCAGGATTTCCCTGTTAGTATCAGTGTCTCGAAAACACATGTTGGCGACTGAAAGACATCCAGTGTTTGGTCTTTTCCTGCATCCTTCACCTACAGTGTCTCAACTGAAAGAGGACCACAAACACACAAAAATATAATACAATTTTAGAGATATTTATCTCCCAGTCTTTCACTTTTTCTGACATTTTCAACACCAAACATGTCGTTAATGTCTCTGTTTAGTGAACTACAGCAATCTGAAAGCCTGTACATTATTTATATCACACTTTATCAGTAGAGAAATGTAGGAAATGACTTTTTTAATGCAGTATTTTCTGATTTATGGCGCAACACAAAGATATTTCGCTCTGTGCAAACCTTTGACTCTAATATGTCAACAACATGAAACAAGAATATGAACCTGGCTTTATCCAATGTTCAAACAAGAGTTCTACATCCTGACACATCCTTCATCTACACTGTCTCAACTGAAAGAGGACCAGAAACACATTAAAAATATAATAAAATGTGAAGACTTCGGGATATTTATCTCCCATTCTTTTACTTTTCGGGCATTTTACAGACCAGACATGTCGTTGATGTCACTGTTTACCAAACTACCACTTTTTCGGAAAAATGCATAAAATGATGCAATATATGTTAAATACATGGTTTATACATGTAATTACTGGGGTTCCATTTCTTCTGATTACCTAATTTGTGCGTGCAAGTTTGCCGCGCGCAAACCTACCTCTTTTGGATTTGGAAAGGTTGGCATGTTTTTGTGCATGTAAATGGTCTGCAAAGGATAAAATCACGGTTGTCCGAGTGAACAATCACCACAGGGCCAGCCAGCTAACCGATCAGAGAAGACTGTGCTCTGGTTTGAGACAGAGGGTGAAAAGATGTGCTGCAGCACAGGCAAAATAAACATTAAAGCTTGTAAATACGTCACAGGAGAGGAACAAAATACAAATGTGAACCTGAAACTGAGCATAATATTTCCTCTTTAATGTTTAGATGGATTCCATGGAATCTGGCCAGGTTTCCTGTGACATTTGTGTAATGTTATTGGGACTTAATTATAAACTAAAATGACTAAACAGAAAATCTGAATAAGTAACTAAAGCAGTCATAGAAATTGGAATAAAAAAGGACAATATTAACCATTGAAATATAGTGTACCCAGAGCATAAGTACCTCAAAATTGTAGTTATATTAACATTATAATTGAACAAACTTCAAAAAAGCAAAAGTCTTCAAATGTTAAATGCTTGCTGAAACCATTAAATGATGGGCAAGTTTGAGTTGACAGTTGAAGTTTGATACCCAACCAACCAAAATCCACATGAGTGATCTCATCTATCATTACCAGATCTCAGGGAAAGCCTTCACACTGGAGACCCTGGACAGGAAGACGGTGTCCTTTGAACAGGAGATCAGAGAGTCCTGTCTGTGGCTGCGCTGCGTTCCTGCTCCTGACAGGTGTCAGCGCTGGAGGTGGAGGGTCAGATACGGGAAGCTGGAACTTCGAGAATGAGATTTTAGTTATTTCCTTGTTGTCATTTACACTACTTGAATAGATTGTTCTAAAGACGTCAGGATGTAAACATGTGTACTAAATAAGTTTTGCTACTGTTATGACTGAATTTCCTGGATGAAATAGCCTGTATTTGTAGGAATTATATGAATTTCATCAATAAGATGTGACTTTAAAGATGCCTTTCTATTTTTAAAGATGTTCTTTTTTTATATTCTTAAATTGCCTTACTTTTATTTGCTGGCAAAAGAGATCAATATTTAAGTATGCTTCTTAGCGTCATCTCTGATCTGGAAACTAGAGTATGTCATGTTTGTTGGTGCTTCTTAACTGCCGTTTAGGAGTAAAGGTGCTTCAAACAATGATTAACCTTCATATTACAATATAAGCTCTCAATACATTAATCCTTGAAGGTTACTGACACTTTATATATTAATAAAAGATGACATCAGAGGCAAAGAAGTTCTGTCTTCTGCTTGTTTTAAAGTTCTGTTTCCTTTCATTCATAATGTGGTCAATGCAGCTTCAGTAGAAGAAGGGATACACTCAACACACACTCGCTGCTGGAATGCTCTCTTGCGACCATAGACTTAGACCGGAGCTGTAGCCTATAGAACATTTAAAACACTAATAAAACAACTTGCACAAAGAAAGTTGATGTGACTGCAGCACATGTTAAACAGGGTTTCACACATGATCAGATCACATGACTTGGCCTCAAGACTTTTCCTCTCAATACAAACTACACAAAATAGGATTTATAACAATGCTCCAGCAAGTGATGTCACCGAGGTCATGTATGGGAATTTTGTTACCTTTTTAGGAAACAGGGTGTTTTTTTTACAATTAAAACATTTTGGTGGATATTTTATAGCCGATTATCTTATATTGTTAAACTACATATATTTCTTCTATATTTTGGTCTCTCAAACTGTCTATACATACATGTAGATTGGTATTTCAACCAAATTAAGAATTGTAGTTTTGGAAATGCATTATTATTTACATGGTAGATAAAATACCTATGATTCAAAAATAATTTTCCAAATTAAGAATTGTAATTGTTGGTGTCTGCCACAAAATGTGTTGTTGTGGAGGATTTGGCCAATATTTGTTAAAATTCTGTTCAAATAAGGTATGATGTTTGAGGAATGTAGAGCTAACAGGGTCACTGAAGCAGCTCCTCCTATAGTAAATATTTAAACATGGCCTACCACCTTTTGACAGGCCTTACTGAAAAGTGTTACTCTTATTTCCTTCTTCTTGGCCTAACAAATAGCATTTATCTTTCCAGCAGGATACTTAATGTAAGGATAAGAATGGCTGTTCCTTCTGGCCTGAATAAACTAGTGATCCGGGGCTTGAGGCCAGCTGGTTAGAATAGAAAGGGATCTTTGTTGACTTTCAGCAGGTGTCCAGTAGCTCAGAAATTACACATGTCAACACAAAGGTTAATAGAAGACTGGTTCTGCCTTGAATCTGCAGCTTGAACAAAGGAAGTGGAAAGTGCATTAAACATGTACAAAATAAATGTCACATTTAAGTAAAGTCAGGTCTATTTTTTTTCTAGTTTAAACCACAAACAGTCCTTCAGTCTGTACAGTTTACCACACCTTCTGTCCTTGAAAACTAGATTTGGATAAGGGAAAAAACAACAACAGGGAAGAAGGGAAGAAACCTGAGTAAGAGAACCTGAAGGATCCTGTTCTCTGGGATGATGTAATTAATGTGAATGTACAAACTCCCAACAGTGTAAATACTCCAGTTCGAGTAAAAATCTTCATATTCAAACATTACTTTTCCTCATTAAACATAGGTTTATGAAGAAAGTGTACTTGAAGTATTGATTGTGCTATAAAATTTTCCTGTCAGTGTTTCACACTTATATTCAATTTTTTTTAAATTAATATTACTGCTGTATTAATGTGAGTGTGTTGTTTTATATTTGTGTTATGAGGGTTGTGGCGAGTCAAATGTAAAAAAATGCATTATATTCCATTAGATCATTATATGTTTGTCGCTGTCCTGAGTAAACTTTCCCAAGCTCAGACGAACAGCCCTGTTTTAAGCTTTTTGCCCATGCATTTTCCAGCTAACCGAACATAACACAAGACATAAAGAAACATTTCATCTTTCAGGTTACCATAAAAATATAAACAACACATACAGATAGAAGATACATGGTTTTCAATGGACAGAGAGGGGATAACAAGTTGTAATTGTAATTCGGAAAGTTACTTGGTGGGGTAGATAATTTTGGAGAAAATCTGCCACTTCCTTACAGAGCCCCTCCTCCAACACACACGAACGCGCACATGACCAATGAGGGTATGAGATAAGCTTGTGCACAGATGGAAGGCTGACAGGCAGGTAAGCCATCCAGTTATTTTAGCCGGGCCGGCTAAAATGATTGGTCGTGCTTTTTACAGTACTATGGCTTCCACAGATGATTTTTTTCATGGATTTTTTGTCAAAGCATTTAAGATATTCATTGCTATCGGGATGTTAAGAGCATTCCATGGAATATAACAAAAAGTGTATCTCGAGCCGGTTTCTCAAATTTACCTACCCCACATTTAAGATGTCTTTATGGAGCTAGCTGTGTGCAGGGATACATTGTCATGTTGAAACAGGAAAGAGGCAAACACAGTCTCTTGCCACACAGTTGGAAACACACCATTGTCTATTGTATTATTGAACCAAGGCCCAGGTCCAAACCATGATCTGTAGTCTATGAGAAATAATCCAGAATACCATTTTGACAAACTGGATTATTGAGCACATGCAAGAAAACCCACACAGAGTCAAGTCAGTCATTCAGTTTGGTTGATGAACATGCACGTTGAGGGTCTCTTGTGAAAATACAAGAAGTTAACGGAGTTGATGAAAGGTTTATCAAGCCTGCACTCTTTGACAGCTCTAACTAGATTTCTCAATACAGTTTGGTTACCTCTCTGTGCTATTGAACACAAAACTAGCCCAGCCAATGCAGACTAAATGGAAGATTATTGGTGTATTTTGTTTGTGAAGAGACCAGGGTTGGTAAAGTGGGGGCAAACAGCCCCTTTGCCATCCTTTCTTGGTTAACTCTTATCTTAAATTTTGACTTGCATTATGATTTCAACTTACATATCACTAAAGCTTCGTGTCTGTCTCTTGCATGCTTGTAATGCTATTAGTGTGTCAAAAAACTATCCCAGGACATACACACAGACTCAAAAGGTGAAAAGAATACCAGCGTCAATGGCAGGTAATAATAATGCTTGTATGCTCCCTTTGATTTAGACCAAAACAAGAATGTACTGGGTTACTTATTGGACAATGCTACACCCTTCCACCAAGTTTCACAAAAATCGGTACAGTAGTGTTTGCCTAATCCTGCTGACGATCAGAAAAACAAAGGGCACTCTGAGAGTATAAAATTGTAAATGTTGTTTAATTAGTTCTTCCTGCTACTCCATTTACGCAAGATTCATGAAAACATCCTTGGAAAAGGTAAAAAGGATGTATTATAGATGGAAACCAACATACAGTAGCTCATTGTTAATTATTGTCAATTAGCAGCACATTTTAGAGGATTTAATCTATAAAGCATCAGTAGGCCTACATTTTTTATATTCCTGAATTTGTTTCTCGGTTCCTGTAGCTGCATGAAACCCGCTTGTAGCCCTGTGTGGAATTGTTTTTATGGATGTAGATTGAGTTAAACCCATGCCAAGTGTCCTACAATGTGGGACAATAAAGTCAATCCTTATCCTTGTTATTCACTTTGTCTGAAACTTGAATAAACTTGTGTGCGGTTCACTTCCTCGACATTTTGTGCAATGTGCACAGAGGAATCTGTCGACGCTGTGATTGGCCAAAAGGACAACAGAGGGCGGGTTATTAGTTACACCATTTGCACTGTGATTGGAGCAGGTTTTATACTGGGAAGTGCCTGTACGCCGGTGTCTCCCTGGTTGCGCAAGACGCCATTTTGAAGTGACAGTGAAGATAACGGAAAGATCGAGAAGCTGTCTTTCTGAAGGTAATAACCCACACTTACGTGCTGATTTTGTGCTTTAAAATTATACATTGTGTGAATTAAACGTTTCTCTGTACGGAAGACTATTTTTCTCCCGCGTTAAACACGACGTCATGGTTTTCTCTCTTTACTGTGACGCGGCATTTAGCTAACTGTAGCTAACGTTAGCCTTCTTGCTAAAGGCAGTTCCTGTAACGTTAACCGTCGGATCAGAGAGCTGTCACTGTCAGTTTAACAAAATACTTGACCTAAATTTCACCGGCCAATTTTTCAAAGCATGTCGAGGTTAAATATGTTTACAATCCGTCACCGAATTATTTAAACAGCGGTGCTCTTTCGACCGTTCCCGTCCGAAAAATGGTGTCGCTCCCGCTAGCACCAAGCTAACATAAGCTAGCAAGCTAACAAGCTGAAGCATCCGCCCTTAGTAATGATAACGGTCAACTTGTTCGAGTTTTAGAAACCAGATTATGCCATCCAACTCCGGTTATTAACATATCTAAGATATTAAAAGAGTCCCCACACCATAACTCGCACATTTCATCCGGATTGACACGAACGTAGTTGTATCGTAGGCCTTTAGGTCGAGGTGTTGTTAGCCAGTTAGCGTCTTGTGACGGCTTTCACATACAGTAACATTATCCCTGCTAGTGCACATAGGGAGGGATAGAGGTGACCAGCTGGAACAGGCCTCTCTTATCTGGTGATCAGCTAGCCATTCAATTTATCCGGGATAACAATCTAGCTGCTTTTGCTATGTTTTTTTTAATCGTATTATGATCAAGATTGCTGTATAAATCACACGACGTCGTGAAAATAATGCAGAGACACGTCAAATATTGTTTGATGTTGACGGCTTGAGCTGGCTGCTAACGTCAACCATACATTAACGTTTAACCATTAGCTTAAGCAAACATTTCACTTTAGTTCCCACAGTGTTATATTTATTTTGCCACCTTCAGGGTCGGCGACAATTGAACTTTTTACTTGGCCAAATATACTGCTGCCATCGATCTGCAGTGCTGGAAGTGGATATTTTACTAGAAAAAGTGACTAAACAAAAGTGTTAAAATACTTAGTTAGAATTGGATAAAAAGTCAATTCAAAAGCACCGGTTTGAAAAATAAACATTATGTACCAAACATTCATTATGCAGAATGGCTTATTTGGGAATTATGCATTAGCTGGATTTTAATCACTTTTAAAATCTCTTTTTTTTTTTTTTATTGTAAACTCTCAAACAATACCACAATTTTACCAGTTTACCACCAGTATACAGTCTGAATTATCTTCTTGGTACAGTTTTGGTTCCTCCTTTCCTTTTGGCATATACTATACTGAAACTAAAACACTAAGTGTTTCTCTCCTAACCCTGTTTCCTTCTCTAATTTGACAGCTTCGTCACCATGGGGAATGTATTTACAAGCTTATTCAAAGGCCTGTTTGGCAAAAAAGAAATGAGGATTCTTATGGTTGGGCTTGATGCTGCTGGAAAAACAACCATCCTTTATAAGCTGAAGCTTGGAGAGATAGTCACCACCATTCCCACCATTGGTATGGATATTTTCAATCGTATTAATCAATGTTGCTCACATTTAAAATGTTTTTTTTTTTTGTGGGTTTATTTTCAAATGTTGTGGTGTATAGTTCTGTGTATTTCCTTTTTATATATTATTCATACGTCATTATGTCAATACAAGTTGTGGACTGATACCTTAATTTCACTCTTTGCCCAGTTTTTTACATTTAACAAAAATGTTTTCTTAACACAATCTTCTTTACTAGAAAGATTCCCAAATGGAATAGTAAACATTAGAATAAAAACAAACTGTCTTGTAAAAAGACTTGGAAGACATTTGATGCCAGCTTACCAAACCTGAACTAATTGTTTTGGATTTGAGCTTTTTAATATCAGACATGACGACTATTAGCATTGAAAGCTGAAATGTACACAAATGTTTCGATCATCATCATACATGTGACTCATCCATGTTTCTCCTTTTCTGTCCAGGTTTTAATGTTGAAACTGTAGAATACAAGAACATCAGCTTCACAGTGTGGGATGTGGGCGGTCAGGACAAAATCAGGCCGCTGTGGCGCCACTACTTCCAGAACACTCAAGGTGAGGGGGACTTTATATTAGTATGCAGTACTGTCAGGGAACATAACTGCCTATAGGTGGCCTCATTGGTGCATAAAAAAGATGATCTTAACAATTATTCAACCAGTGATTCATATGCTATTGTCCAATCACAAAGGGCTTATCGTGTGACTCCTCTACTATTTCCTGGAATTTAATTAATCAGAATATGCAAAGACACTGTGGAGTGTCTCCTACTAATGATGCAACATGCATGTACATCCTCAACTGGACTGGTAGTTTGTTATAGATTTTAAAATAAGTGGTTTCTTTCAGAAATATTTTATGATTTCAGCCCTTGGTACTGCTTTAGCTTTTCCCCGTTTTCCTTGAATGCACCAAACAAAAATCCAGCTGCAACAAACATCACCATCTGCATACTGAGCATCGGAGTGTGAAATTGAACGTGTGAATCCCAGTGGTAATGACAGTTAAATACAGCATCATTAATCAAAAACTGTCCCAAGTATAGTCCAAAAAACAACATGCCTTACTTCTGAGTACTTTAGTGTTTTCTCGAGAACATAAAGATGCTGAATTGATCTTCCAGAATAAATACGAAGGCTATTTGACCTGCTGACTGGAAAATATCCCAGCGTTTACTTTAAGGATTTTCCAGCATGGAGATGCCAAAATAAATCTCAGCCAACACAATATGATTTAAAATGATAAGAAAAGGAACGTTGGTATTTCTCTGACCTAAAGAAGATGTCCAAGGAAATACTACTTCGGACCTTCTTAAACATATCCAAATAATCTGAGTGCCACATTTGGTGGGACTGCTAATACATCTCCATAATAACGCCCATAATAATCCTTGATGTGTTTTCACAAGAAGACACTTTGTTGAGACCAGCCAAGAAAGAGGTCACAAGTAGGAAACAAATGTCTTAATGCTTTTACCAAAATAATCGCACTCTAAATGGCTGAGGGAAGCTGTTAAAAGAGAGTTAAAAACCATCAAACAATAAGTGTGTCAGTTTGTTCTTTTTCAAAAACCAAAGGGAAAAACTCCTTGGCGTTAGACTGCTTACATTCAGGAAGTATTGATTTCTTCTTTTTTTTTTTTTTTAAACATATCCTTTATTTAACCAGGTAAAAGACTCATTGAGATTAAAATCTCTTTTCCAAGAGGGACCTGGCCAAGAAGGGCAGCATGTACGAAGTTACAACAGATGGATTGATTATTTTGTTTACTGATATCTTTAACATATTCTCAAATGTAATAAAGTGTTGCTGTGTTCAGATGGTTAGTGTTGTCGAAGTGACGACTGCATCTATATTAATAACTTGTTTGCTTTGAGTAATCTACAAGATGATGAAACGTGTGCAAACATGTTGGCACACAGATCAGGAGATGTGTGTAAACAAAACTTACTAGATCCTTAATGGCTTTAGAGCTGCAAAGATTTATTGATTTTTATTCAACTATTTAATTAATCTCCAACTATGAATTTCCTTTTTCTTTTTCTTTTTTAAATGGTCAAAAAAGTATTTAATTGTTTGATTTTATACTATAACTGGGAGTCTCCTTACATTTAAAACGCTGTTTTTAAAATGCTGCATTCACAATATTTGTAGGTGTAAGTCTGAAGTTGTCAGATACCATGATTCATGTTTTCTGCTTGATAAAATGGTCACATTCAACAGACTTGCAGTTACTAAGTGATACATTTCGAGTTGATTTCTTCTTTTTCTACACTTCTACAATGTAGGCAACTTGATGCCTTTTTTATAATCATCATGTTCGAACCACACTGTTTGGAAATGCACAACATTTTCAATTTTTATCTATTTTTAAGGCTTGTCGAGCAGCTGGAACAATTTGTACCGAATGAATTATAGAGTGAACAAAGTCACAGCATTTTGACCTGTAAGAAGAAGATGCCTTAGAACCAGAAGATAAATAAGAGCATTACAACTTTTTATATAGATACATGTTTTTACTGGTCTTAACAGTTGATTTTGGTTCTTGTTTGCAGGGCTTATCTTTGTGGTGGACAGCAATGACAGGGAGAGAGTGAACGAGGCGAGGGAGGAGTTGTCCAGAATGCT
This sequence comes from Notothenia coriiceps, assembly GCF_000735185.1. Taxonomy (NCBI): domain Eukaryota; kingdom Metazoa; phylum Chordata; class Actinopteri; order Perciformes; family Nototheniidae; genus Notothenia; species Notothenia coriiceps. Next base: position 12,496,628 of record NW_011369945.1, on the reverse strand, counting down.
CGCTGAGGACGAGCTCAGAGACGCTGTGCTGCTCGTTTTCGCAAATAAACAGGTGAGGTCACGTTTCTGTATCTTGGGGTATCTTCTATATTTCACCATTAACCTGCGATTGAGAGTCTCAAATTGTCTAAAACTGGAGGCACGTGCTAATTCTTAAAATGTTTTAAACCTTACCTATAAGCCCCTTTTCTTCCCTGTTACATTTTGAGGTATCTGCTTTTGTACCCTTCATAATGACAGTCCGTTTCTCCTCCTCCAGGATCTCCCCAACGCTATGAACGCCGCAGAGATCACAGACAAGTTGGGCCTGCACGCCCTGCGTCAGCGCAGCTGGTACATCCAGGCAACCTGCGCCACCAGCGGGGACGGCCTGTACGAGGGCCTGGACTGGCTCTCCAACCAGCTGAAGAACCAGAAATGATCCATTCCACCAGTTTTGATTTTTTTGTTTGTTGTTTATTTTTTCTGTTTCAACACAGCGGCAGCACCGGATCCAGGCCCCCCTTCGCTCCCATTTAACCCACTCTTCAAACCTCAGCTCTTTCTTTCAAGAACTTCCTTCATTCCCTCCCTCCCCGCTTTCCGCCCTCGTCAGTACTCTTGGGGCTCTAGCCTGTGCTGCTTGTGTGTGGGCGTGCGTGTGTGTGTACCTTGTGTGTTCAGCGAGTGAGTGCGCGTGTGTGTGCGTGGGTGTGAAGGCGTCTCTGTGTATGTTGGCTGGGATTGGGAGTAACCCTGGCGTGCCTTTTACACACCTCCTGTGGAATCAGCAGTCTGGTTTTCAAGCCCCCTTTCTCCATCCACCAAACTCAGCCTCTACCCCACTCAGCCTACCCCCACTCCAAGTCTTGCACGGCCCCTTCTCCCCACCCTTACTCTCCAGAGGAAGCATGGTTTTCATACGGCAAAGAAAGAGCAAGGGTGCAAGCTCTCCTCCCCCCTCCCCTGTAGTATATATCTATGTTAACTAGAAATGTTCACCTGATGTAGACTGAATGCTAAATGTTCATTTTAACCTCTTTTTGATTTTGAAACCTCAAACCCACCAGTAAGAGATTCAGTAAATTGCATCTTAACCTGTATCAGGTCGAAGCAAGTCTAAAAATAGAAGAAGAAAAAAATACAACGCCCATCCTCGATCATTCTGGTGTCATTTGAAAATCATGCTGTTTTTGTTTTATTATTATTATTATTATTATTATTATATTGGAATATTACAGATTATTCTTAGCAATGGTTCTCCAATGAACACTACCTTTCTACACTAACCTTTCTCCCCCCCCCACCCCCCCCCACCGAGCGAGACCGTGAAGCACAAAGCAAGCCAACGATTTTAACAAATTAAAATGTACCTTGAAATAAAGATATCAAATGTATGCAATTATAGTCAAATGTATCGGGTAGCTAGCAGTTAATTCCTGGATTTAATTGGACTTTGAAGATGACTTTCAGTACAATTGATCATTCTGACAGTGTTTCTACTTCATGTAGGTCAAAATCAAGGCGTTGGGCATTTCACAAAATTCAGCCGGTTGACTGAGACATTCACACGCTTCACATGTTATTCCTTTAAGAGATGTTACATGTGGTTTTTTTTCTGTGTCTAGTTTTAGCATTTCTATTTGTTCTTTGACTGCTGAACCAAATGCATTTGAGCAGTATGACAAATCCTGTATATGAAAGTAGTGTATCCTTGAGGGCCTGAAGAGGTTTCTTTTTTTTCTCACCAACGGTTGGCAGTTGTAAAATCTGAAAGCATCCAGCTGTGTAATTTTCCTGGTTGGGATGAAGGATTGGCACCAAATATGAAGGCTCTTTAACTGTGAATGGTTCAGACGTAAAGAGAGGAAACCTAGTTTAATTACTGAGCTTTTGACAGGCTACTACATATTAAAGCGCTGCATTTTCATGACTGAAAAAAACAACATACTCAACGAGAGGCTCGCTAGTGAGCTGAAGGACTTGGTGGTAGACCTGTTAAAGGGCAATGGGTGTGCAGTTATCTGGCCGTGAGATTCAGCAGGCGTTCTCAGTGTCGCACCACGGGGGTTAAGCTGGCACTTCTGTTGAGACTGATTGTAAATCTGTACGTTCCCCTGTAAACTGTTTCTGTGGGGATTTCCTGAACACATTAATAAACATGATTTGATCCAACTGTGTGCTTAAAGTGTTTTATGTCAATGACATACATTCTTTGCTTCATACCAAATACCTGCATGACTAATGACCTTTTGGTTTGTCAACTACTATTGATGGAAAAGGTATATTTAGTATATTTACAGTGTATACATAGCTAGGAAAAAGTCCTGCATTCTAAATGCTACTTAAAGGGGCCGTTTTGGGTCTTCCCTTTCCTGTAGTGGACATTTTAAAAGGAATCTCTTAATTTAAATGTGTTTTTAAAACTATAACTTCATGGAGCCAAATGTGTCTTCAAATGTACTGCGTAAGACCAAAATAATACCTTTTTATAATTATAGATATATAATACATGGGATTTGTATAGCGCTTTTCCTAATGCTCAGACGCTTTACATATGACTGAAAAGTAGTGGAGTAAAATTATAGTAAGTAACTAGCATGATATAGAATACTAAAACAAATTGTAATAAAGACACATTTCATGGAATTTAATAATTAGTAGGATTAAAAATGTCTTTATATTTGGAGATCTGGCAATTGCACGAGTCAGCATAATTTCCACTTTGTCCTGCATAAAAACATGCAGCTGATGTAGAAATGTTGCATCTGGGTTACATTTGATGTTATTTATTGTTATAATAATAGCCTCATTGAATGTGGCTGCTGTTATGTGTCTGTTCCTTGTTCTGGAGCTTCACAGGACTGTAAACATTTAACCCAGGTTGAACTTGTAGTTAAACTTTACTCGGGTCACAGTGAAACACACATGTCAAGTAAAGAAAAACAATTGTGTCACCTGTCTTTCTCCAGTTAACCAGACTCTACCACTTGGGGGGGACAAATAGCATCTATCACAAGTCTACACATCTTTTTGATCCTGATCAAAGCAAAATATAACTGATGTTAGATCAAGCTACTCATTTTAGATAAAGCCATTTCTGACGTTAGATAAAGCCAGTAAAGTAGTCATTGTGTAGAATTAATAGTTATAGTGCATCTCATATTTCTTTATCATGATGATGAATGCTTTTTTATAGTGCACATTTTTATATAAAAATTAAGCGAGGAAACAGAATATTTGCGGTTTCCATAATCCAGTTAAAATGTAAATAAATGTCAATGAACCTTGAAGATTAAATCACCACAAATGCTTACGTAATGCAAGAAAGCCAACATTGTGAAGGTGTGGAGATTATTACATTACATTACAAAACCTGTGCCAAAACATGATAGGCCATGGATGTGGCTTGCATGTCCTTGCCTTACCATGACAAATCTGCCAGTGTCATTCATGCTGTCCAGGTGCTGATATCTATGAACCCTTTCCTCAGCATAATGCATGACGGATCCCTGCAACCAAGGTATGTTTAAAGGGGCCCTATTAGGCCATTTGGGAGAGGAACAAAGCCCATCATACTTGTAGCACTGCAAGTGAATCTGTTAACAATTCTATTTCGCTAGTTTTAACACTGCCATCATGTGGGGGTTTCCCAGATAACACTCTACATTCCACATTGTTTTTCTAGATAAATGTCTTACTCAAGTTTATTAAATAAATGCAGTTCTAATGCAGTAAAAAAGTACCTCTGGCCTCTGAATGTTGGAGAGTTGAAGTATAAAGCCTACAAGTGTAAACAGTCAAATAAAGTACACGTTACTCAAAACCGTTTTTGAGGAAAGGTAGGCCTAATAAATTACTTTTTGCAATAAAATATAATAGTAGGCTACATGAGGAGTAGGCCTAAATGAGCCCGAATGGTGCGCACCATAAATATTATGATGTAAACGAACCCATTCACCTACAAACGGTGTCAGCGGCTCGCTGAAGGAGGGGGTCGGTTTTATGGAGCACACCTGACGGACAGACTCCGCCCTCCCTCCGCCTCTACACTCAGATAATGTTGTTGGCACTTTAGTAGTGGCGCGGCATCCTGTTTTCGTGTGCCACACAGGCCACACATAAGAACAGACACAAAGTCCTTCATCACGTTTTGGCATTAATGCAATGGCATACAGCTGAAAACCTGCCGCCTGACAACGCACAGTCTACAGGTAAGTGTTGCATTGTGCTAACAAGCTAGCCCAAACAGGTGCAGGCTGGTTTTAACCTCAAATATAACGTTTATTCAAATAGATGTTGTAGCCGAAGTTAACCGTATTGTTCTTTATCTCGGTGTCATTTTAATTAAATTGTTTTTATCCCAAAGGAGTTTTAATGAGAAAAGGTGAGTAATTTTCTTCAGTTTCAGTATTACGTTTTGGCGCTGTGTGACAACACCTGTGTTAGCCTAGACTAGAGTTTAGGCTTTTAGAACTACCAGTAGTTAGTCCTTTCCACCCTCCGTTTACAGATAAACAAGAGACGCATGTTCCAGAGAAATAACATTAGTTTATTATTACATAACATGATAAGCTCTTAGTGTTCTGTCTGTGGACTTGTATTTAACTCTAGTTATTTCAGCTCACAAGGTCTGTTAGTCACTCAATGAGCTGTAGTCAAATAACAACATTTTATACTAACATGTATTGTCAGCAATTTTGGTTATTCATTGAAATTAGTACACGTATGTATATAAATACATATACAAATATTCACTGATACAAGCTTCTATCTAGACTGTAATGATTTGATGATTTGTTTGCCTACTATGTGACAACTTAGCCCAGGGGTTCCCGAGGGGAGGTCGCGAGATGATTAAAAAAAAATACAAGATAAATAATTAAAAATTAAAAAAGTATTATTATTATCCAGTGTTTTCCACATAATTTGATTCTATTTGTAGGGGCACCGCAAATAGACAAACTATAGCCTAGTAAAATAAACACCTAATTGTGTATTTTGTACATTTTCCTTCCAAAAGCCTGAAAGAAAACATGTTATGGAATCAAAATAGCACAACATCTCAAAATTGACCAGTGAATGAAAAACGATGTTTTTGCCTGCCGTGTCTCGCCTTAATGAGTGAGACATAACGATGTATGGGAAACACTGTTATTTGTATTACTATTATTAATAATGACGTGTGCATAGACCTTTTTCAGGGACGGACTGGCCATCTGTAGAATGTGTCTCCCCCCCGTTGACAACATAATGAGTTGATGAAGTGGTTATCAAACATAATTGTTAGTTGCAGCCCAACATCTGGGCCATTACTTTTATCTTTGTCTCTAGAGCTCCTAGAGACAAAGTTGTTCTACATGCCCACAATAGGAAAAACCACCTGACTGAGTTTCACGTCAAATGTAATTTAGTATCTGATTCTGTTAGTCCAAAACCCAACAATATTCAGTTTAATAAGAAATAAAACTGAGAAACCTCCAACTTGAAGATGTTTGAGATGTGGCTGGTTATTTTGATTGGTTAATCGATACATTTTTGCAGCTGTAGTTTTGTGTGCAAACATTCTGCATCCTGATGAAATCTTTGTGCCTCTAAAACATGCATTCTGTGTTTGTATCTTTGATGGCATTTTAAATGGGGCTGAAGGATAGAAATGAATACAAATTCACTTATCATTAAGATCAATTATCAAATTCTTCTTGGTGTTCAACTTGGTAAATTTGAAACTGCAGTTGATACTCTTGTCTTGAGCAAGTATTTATGTTGGTGCTGCCTCAGTCAAACTACACACCTAGAGATGGCTTTTCGTGACAACAACAATTACGTCAATGATAAAATGACTGATCACATGACAGACAATGCTACGATTAAAAACAACACTGTTGAGTCACACTATCGTTACTGAAAATAGACTTTGGTGGCACAGAGCCAGAGACATATTACAAACCTGAATTTACACACACACACACACACACACACACACACACACACACACACACACACACACACACACACACACACGACACACACACTACACACACACACACACTACACACACACACACACACACACACACACACACACACACACACACACACACACACACACACACACACACACACACACACACACACACACACACACACACAGAGTGCGTGTTCAAGTTAATAGTGTGAACATTTGATTTGTCACTGTAGAATGGGAAATTCACAGACTGACAAGGTTTCAACATGACATAACAAGTGTTACACATAGAGAAAAATTAATGAGAAAGTATGTCAATTGGATTAACTAGGACGATCACTTGGTGTTGTTGTCTGACATACCTCTCGTGCAAATTAATATGTTATGGGTGTGGATTTATTAAGTTTAGAGCTGATATTACACGCAATTTAATAATACATGTCTCATACAACTTTCGTTCTCTCACATATTGCAGTGCTCTTAGAAATCCTTATCTTAGAAAAACACTTGCTTCAGTCACATGATCTAATGACGTACCCTGGGAGAAGGGCTGCAAAATTATTAAAAATTGAAATCTTAACATACACTTCTGCAAAATTCGAATATTTTGAACGCTAGTTATGTGTTAAAGGGGTCCTGTTATGCTCATATACCTTTACTGTGACATGTCTCCATGCTTTAATGTTCAAAAAGCTTGTAGCATATCCCTCCGAAATATGGTCGTAGACTTTACTGATGATTTAGATGTTTATTGAAACTCCAGAGTCAACATAAGAGCTTGTGCCTCTTCGGGGGGTGCTAACATTTAATCATACACTTTATTATTTTCTTTCTCCGTCGTTATATATAGAAGATACTTTTCTCAGTCACGTTGTTTCTATAGCAACAACAACTTCCTGTCAACAACGTAAACACGCCTTCAAAATAAAAGCATCTAAATAAAACGGGAATTTAACCTTAATTACATTTAAAATGCAATGAAAGAAACAAAAACAATGCAACATCCCCTTCAGTCTCACAGAACACAAATTGGGTTATTTACAAAGCTCTTTATCATCTCATACTCCACCTCTTTTCACCCTCTGTCTGAAACCAAAGTCTGCTCTGATTGGTTAGCTGGCCGGCTCTGTTGTGATTGGTCCATCACTTAGAGATGTTCTCCCCCTTAGTATATCATGTACAATGTAATATCAGCTAGCCAATAGAATCGCAAGTGTTATGTAGCTATGTTACTGAAGTAAACAAAGGACTACAATGGAGGCGTTTCAGGAAAGAGGGGAGTGTGTGGGAAAGAAACTCCCTCTTTAGAGGAACTTGGGGATTTAAGCCTTCACAGACCATTTACATGCACAAAACACATTTATAAAATACTACAGGAAAAGGACAAATCAAATATGCATAATTGGGCCTCTTTCAAATAAAATGTGTAATCAAGTAATATGGCGCTGCAAGGATATTCAAATCATATTCTGTAGACTTAACAAAACATAGTTGTTTGGGACAGATCCTCTCAAAAGAATTACACCATAATAATTGTATATATTTTTCAATGGGGGCTAGGAGCCCTAGCTGAGTATCAAGTAACCATGGAAGGCCACAAAGACAAAAGAATACATTGCATAAAATGTTATATATTTTCCTAAAACTCCTACAAATATTCTTAGTTTCAACACTTATAATAGGTTGCTTATGTTAGAATATCATAGGTCTAATAATATGAATCTTCCTTCCCTCAGGTAACATGATGGAAGTGGCAGGTCCCTGGACAGAGGTGTTTGAGGGCTCGGAGATGAAGGACATGTCCGATGGAGCAGAAACGTTACTGGGGAGCTCCACCCTGACCCTGGCTCCTCTGGTACCTGAGTCTCCTTCCATACGGCGCTCCCAACCCATCCTGATCACCGTAATCAGGTACAGCCAGCAGCAGTGCACACAGGCAGAACGCATTACTCACTGGTTACTCAATATTAACGTGTATGCAGAAAGTGAGTCAATAGTCTTCTGAACTTGCGTATTGACCCAAGTATGTGACTCATCTTCAGGCCAAAAGTCCTCTGACGTGTACAGCAGTTTCTGGTAAGACAACTCAAGGAAGAGTATCGGGGCTAGGCATATGGAAAAGCATTGAAAGGAGGAACATCTTTTTTTCTATATGGCATTTCAAGGAAACCATTCCACTAGTGTTGGTACACATGCTTAAATGTGCCTTTGTTCTACACTTTTTGTGACTGATAAGAGATTTGTTTCTGTTTCACTTCCCTGTGTCTGACATAATAGCTTGTTACAACGTATTATCTAGTGACTGGCTTGTTCTCTGACAATATAACCAAATGCTGTATTCAGCCAATGCAAGCCAAGATAGGGAAGTGTTGTTACTCTCTGTCTGAAGTCCAAATACACAAAAGATCTCTTATGTGGACAAGTGCAAGCATTTGATTTTGAAACACACATATACCTTGAAGAGGCTGAAATTATTTAGTTTTTTCTTATTGTAAAAAATAAATCAAAACAAAGAACCAAATCAAACATGTGTAAGCCTGTCTCTTGACACTTGCTGAGTTGATCACCCCATCCCATTAGTTCCTCCTGAAGACATTAATCTGTAAAGGTACAATCATCAATATTTTTAGCGTCGGTTTAATAAATTACAGTGTGTTGGACTCATGGTGTTTCTCATTGATAAAACACTTGTCAGTAGATATTGTTTTGGTCTCCTTATGGGATTTGTCAACAATATACACCACCACCACTTGTATAGCATGTGACTGTATGGTAAAATAAGTTTCTTTGCAAATGATCTTGGCTGCTCCTGACCTTTTTTTGTGTTCTTTTTAACTTTGTTTCCAGGCCCAAAGGCGTAGAGCACTTCTCTTCCTCGATACCCAACCCCTTTCCAGAGCTGTGCAGCCCCTCCAAGTCTCCAGTGCTCAATAATTCCCTTCCACAACTGTCCAGTAACAAACATGTAAGTTCAAAGCCTTGTTGGTAAGCAAGTCTTTTGCATCTTTAATGGTTTTATATTTTCACACACTGCAGTGTGACTCAGGATTAAGGTGTCTAAATAGTCTACATAAACGAGACGTTGCAAATACAAAACGCTGCAAGAAGATCAAATCACCCTGCAGACGGGCACAGTAAAAAGTGATGTACACATCTGGGACCGGAGCGTTGTTGAAAGTTGGCCAGCTGTCGCAGAGTTAGCTTACAACATCTGTGTGCGTTTCTTTTATTTGACTCCAATATCTAGCCAGCAAGTCACTACCTCTTCTGATGTTTTAAAGTATTGCTCCTTTGCTTCCATTACTTATGTGGGCTACTATTTATTAGTTTGACTTAAAGTGACCAGCTGTTTGAGGGAAATGCTGATCCTTTTTTTTTTTACTATATATTTGTGATCTGTTTTTTAAAGATTCAAAGGTTTTCATGCAATGAATGGATGTCAAGAAAATAAGATAACGTCAGGTTTGATCCTCTCACATATATTTGTTTGGACAACTCACAGCTACAGTGTTAACCCCATCACACCTGCCTGTAAGCTCTGGCAGCTGGATCCCTTTAATGTGTCTGAACTTGCCTTCTAATAGTTCAGATGAAGTTCGGTTATGATTGTGACTGACAGGACGACCGTGTTGCCATGACTGCGCTGTCTTATTTTGACAAACATGCACTGCCAGAATAGACATGTCTAATGACAGCGGCGTGCCACACTGTCTCCTGTGTGTCACGAACAGAAATGGAAGAAAAAACATCGACTTTTATATATTGCTGTGTTACTTTAATCACGCTCATATGCCCCTGTATTATATAAGTGTATTCTTTAGTGGCGCTTATTAAAATTCCCTGACATAATACAAAGGATACAAGAAGATGCTTACACAATAAGACTTCATTTAAGAATTACATAAAAATGAGCAGTGCACTGCAAATATTGCACTGCAGGTAACACTAATGAATGAAATAAAATGTGAAATAATAATAAAGATTTTAATAAAACAACAATCATTTAGTGAAATAAATATTTAAAATGTATATTCTCAGCTGTAATCTTGCTTTTATTTTCTCCGTGGTAAAGAAATGAACAAACATTTAATAATCATGCTTAATTGTAATTAATAAAGTTACCTACTGGGCTCATATTAAATACATTCACGTCCATCGCATTGCCTCCTGGCTTACAAAACATATATATTTATGTGGCTTTGGAGCATGAGAACATGCACAAAAGTGACTTCCTTCCTCAAGCTCTGGACGTTTAGGTGTTCATATCATTTTGTCAATGTAATGAACCTCTTTCATTAAATATCAGCTCTTTCTGAAGCTTCTAGTTAAAACTGTATTTTCACCACCGAAGCAATTGTTCAATCAATAAACATTTTATTAATTAAATTGTTTCTCTACTCGTGTTGTACAAAAATAAAATGTTATATAGCTCCCTATGCTCTCTGACATACAAAATCAGTTTGGGAGGGATCAGCAGCAATGCAGCATCTCAGATTTGATGCACAACATGAAATGCTACTGTCTGAGTGCGTTTTGAACATATGAAGATCTCCACTGTTGTCTCATTCAGCTTTCTATGTATGAAGCAAAGAAACTGTTCTGACTAAAAAGGAACATATGTTCTGCTTTTTAATAAAACCCCCTGGGGAGTCAAAGTGGACTGACCGGATATTGAACTGAAGGAATGTTCCTCCCCTGTAATCCTCCGGTTGATACTCAGCCATTATCAGTCCTGACGTCGGCACTCACACAACCAGTCAGGACTTGCTGATTGACGGCCGCAGGTTTCTGGTCGGGCAGGTTTGTTTTCCTAAAGCTTGCAGGATCCAGACATTGTGTCAGACAGCAGCACGCTCTGAGGAATATCCTGACCCACGAATAACCTGCACCCATTTCACCCCAGCAGCAGAAACACAGGCACTCAGCAAGCATGGCTGCCCCTATCATCTGGAAGGGACAGTTCTTAGAGTTATGAGCTCTCCTAACAATGTCCCTTTTTATAGCTTAGATTAGATGCAGTCTGTAGTCCCCACATGTTTGAAACACTCCACCATCGTTCCTGTCCCCAAAAAGGCAAAAATCACTAGCCTCATTTACCGCCCAGTAGCACTCACCTCCATCATAATGAAGTGCTTTGAGCGGTTTGTCAAAACCTTCATCACCTCCTCCCTCCCTGACTCTCTGGACCCCCTGCAGTTTGCCTGCAGAGCAAACAGGTCCACAGACGACACCATAGCCCTCACCATCCACACTGCCCTCTCACACCTTGACCAGAGGAAAACATATGTGAGAATGCTGTTTATTGATTACAGTTCAGCCTTCAACACCATTGTGCCCTCCAAGCTGGTCATCAAGCTAAGAAACCTCGGGCTCAACAGCGCCCTCTGTGACTGGATCCTGAACTTCCTGACGGGCAGACCCCAGGCAGTGCGGGTGGGAAACATCACATCCTCCACCCTGATCCTCAACACCGGAGCCACTCAAGGCTGCGTGCTCAGCCCTCTCCTCTACTCCCTGTTCACTCACGACTGCATGGGCACACACAGCTCCAACACCATCGTGAAGTTTGCTGACGACATGACCGTCATCGGCCAGATCACAGACGGCGACGAGACCGCGTACCTGGTCGAAAACCTGACATCTTGGTGCCAGGATAACAACCTCCATCTCAACGTCAGCAAAACCAAGGAGCTGATTGTGGATTACAGGAAGCAGCAGAGAGAGGGTCACGCCCCATCGCCGTTAATTTGACTACAGTGGAGAGAGTCAGCAGCTTCAGGTTCTTGGTGTCCACATCACTGAGGACCAGACATGGACTCATCACTGAGGACCTGACTCATCACTAAGGACCTGACATGGACTCATCACTGAGGACCTGACATGGACTCTTCACACCACCACCATCACCAAGAAAGCTTGACAGCGGATCTGCTTCCTCCGCAGGCTGAGGAGGTTCAATATGGACTCCAGGATACTCTGCAACTTCTACAGGTGCACCATAAAGAGCATCCTGACCTTATACAGGTGCACCATAGAGAGTATCCTGACCTTCTACAGGTGCACCATAGAGAGTATCCTGACCTTCTACAGGTGCACTATAGAGAGCATCCTGACTGGCTGCATCACGGCCTGGTACGGCAGCTGCACCGCCCTCAATCGTAAGGCTTTACAGAGGGTGGTGAAAACTGCACAGAACATCACCAGGACGGAGCTGCCATCCATGGAGGACCTTTACTCCCAGCGGCTCAGGAAGAAAGCCCTCCGGATTATAAAAGACCCCTATCACCCCAGCCACAAACTGTTCTGTCTGCTGCCGTCTGGCAGGCGTTACCGCAGCATCCGGACTAAAACCTCCAGATTCCGAGACAGTTTCATACCGCAGGCAATAACACTGCTAAACAACTGAACTGTTGAAACAACATCCATAACATTCATCTACTACTTAGTAATTATTTATCTATATCTAATATCATTCCAATAACTTGCATATAGACTCTTATTGCACTATTTCACTTTTTTAAACTATTTTTCTTTTTGTATTTACTATATTACTATTTACTTGCACTATATTTTTCTGTTTATCTGTGTTTTGTGTTGCAATGTTGGAGAAGCCTGTGACCTAAGAATTCCATCGGCATAACTACACTGTAGCTATGTTCGTATGACAAAATAAAGAACCTTGAACCTTGAACCATCCTGGTAAAGATAAGTTATTTAAAAAGCATCTAAAAACAAAAACAGTTGGGAACAGAGAAAATTATTTTAAAAAGGTTTTCTTAAGCAGGTTTATGGTATATTTCTATACCAACAACTAGGGCTTCACAGTTAATCGATATTTAACAAAATCACAAAATTTATCAGCTTGTGCAATATAGCCTACAAATCACATTCTGAAGGCTTGACACTTGTTTCTTTTTTAAATCACACCATGATCATTTTAATATATTTTCATAATTATTATAATGAGAATTATCATTAAAAAATGGTTGATCCCTGCACAATTGTAATACATATCGCAATTTCAGTATCAGTCAAAAATAATCGCAATTAGTTTGTTTTTCCAAATTGTGCAGCCCTACCAACAACACCGAGACAAAGACAGTAACCAAGATTTCATCATTTTGCATTCAGTATAAAGTCATAGCTCACAACAGAAAAACATACAATTCCATGATTGGTTTTTGTTTTAGTTACATAATTAGTTACACATTTATTAAATTACTTTATTGGAAAAAAGCCAAGCGATTCCTCTCATTCTCTTAGTCTTAATCTTCGATGCATAAATATCACAAATTGTATCATCATAACATTTCACTGGAGGGGGGCCTCCAAAGCTCAGTGTTACAGGGGCATTGGCCCCTGTTGGCCCCCCCTAGTACCGCTCATGTTCCGTCTCTCCGAGTAACAACCTGTTATGTAATTCCAGTTAACTTTATGACTTTATGACAGTTCTATCTAAAATTATGACAGGCTGTCTCTTTTCGGAGCCAGCGACTGTCTGCCTCTGCAGTGCAGTTGACAGATTATTGGCTTCCCATTTTGGCTTCCTGTCTCATGTTTTGAAGCATTGCCAAAGCCAGGTGTGAAAAGTGTTATCACTGTTATCAAGAATAACCCTGCTTTATCAAAAATAATTCAAACACTTTAATACATGAGATGACCTCTACACATGTCAACTAGCTGTTAAGTGACCAGTGTGATATAATTGAAGAAGATTTAGAATCTTTTGAAGTCTACTTTACTATATGTCAGAAGGATCAAGTTGAATATCATTTATTTCATAGGTATAGTTGGTCAACAGTTGCTTCGAATAGAAAACCTATCACCAGTTTATTTGAATATCGTCGAAACAACAATCATTTTGTGATATTGGATTTTCTTGTTGATGACCAATAAGTGATATGAAACTAGATATTCTCTAAGTCGATATGAGAGATCGCAATAAGTCTTTCCCTGGTTTTAATGGCTGAAGTACAGTTAATGGATGTCATTTTCTGAATGATCTAGCTGTTCAGATCTAATGATTATTTATCAAAATTCTCATTGTGCAATCATTTTTTCAAAAGCATCAATTGTCAACCAAACAATATCGACACAATATCAATATCAAGGTATTTGTCAAAAAATATATTTTGATAATTGATTTGTACTCATATGGCCCAACCCTAGCCTTACAATGAATGTATTTCTTGGCATGGCAACTTGAATTATGGGTTATTGCTTCCTTTACTCTAATGATCTGAATATATCTTCCTCCTTTCCCTCAGTTGGTGAAGGTGTACGGGGAGGACAGCCACAGCAGGTCGGTGTGGGTTTCTCGAGCAGCGACAGCCAGAGAGGTGTGTCACATGTTGGTGCAGACAGCTCACTGCAGCGACCAGGAGAACTGGGCTCTGCTGGAGCTCTATCCCACCCTGGGCCTGGGTACGACTGAGCTGTAGGATAAACATAAAGTTTAAAGGAATACTTCACCCACAACATGGCCATTTGTATACCAATTACTCACCCTGGGTTAGTTTGAATTCATTAAGAAAATGTAAGATAACAGGTTCTTGCATACCTCCATGGTTGGCGGAGAATCAAAAAACGTAATGAATTGAAGTTGGTGAAACCCAACAACATCAAAACAACATATCTCACAATACTCTTGCAGTTTAATCCAAGTCTTCAGTTCTTCCTGAACACATGATTTCATTATTTTAAAACAATATCTTTATTGAGTTTTTTTACGTATTTTTGACAAATGAGTGACAAACTAGTGACACTCACAAATACAGACAATACTGAAATGACACAGGCTCAAGTCAGTCAGTTATTAATGTATAATATATACAAATTCCACTTACTTTATACTTTTGACGGAAAAATCTAAATAAATCTAATGAAAAGAATAGTAAAAAGACAAACATAAAACTATTATACCGGCTTTGTACTTTGGTGTTGAAGACAGTTTAATAAGAGATACCATACTTTTTCAAATTATTTTTAAATAATGAATGTAATTAATTGACACTAGTTTAAATAGTGAGATTTTAGAGGGACCCTATTATGCTCATATGCCCAAAAATGAGTGTTACCAAGTGATGTCATTGTGTTACGGAAGAAAAAAAGGAAGAGTCCAGTGGATGTGTTTCAGGCAGGTGGGAAGTGTGAAATACTTAATTATCTTCAAAGAATAAAGGTAAAATGGGGTGAGTAATTGATATACATATAGTTATACTTTTTTGGGGTGAACTATTCCTCTCCTAAATGGTAAAGAATGCTTTATGAAATGTTCTCCTGTCTACTCAGAGAGATGCCTGGAGGACCACGAGGTGGTGGTGGAGGTTCAGGCCACCTGGTCTCTCAAAGGCGACACAAGGCTTGTTTTCTGCAAGAACTACGCCAAGTACGAGTTCTTCAGGAAGCCAGTGGTAAGCAGCACACAGCCTTTTTTTAAAACTCAAAATGTAACAATGCAACTCTGAGAATAGAATACAAAATACAAGAGGGAACACATTTACATCACTTGCTTTTATATAACTACTAAAAAACAAAGTCCTTGGCGGGTTGCGTGCTGCCGCAGACAGGCTTACTTCATGTCTCAGGTATTTCATGACATCAGATCTGCTCTGTGAGCCTGTGCTCTTAAACAAAGGTGACACTTGAAATTAAAAACTGGTTTTGATGATCCTCCCACTGGTGTTTCTTTAGAGTATGCCTCACTGCCTCCAAAGGCATTAAAGTGAATTTAATCATGGACTCACTGCATTTCACTCATAAAATGTGTCCTACACTGTGACCATGTGTCATGGAGCAATGCATACCACAGGATACAAGTCATTCATAGCTGTAAATTATTTAACTATTTTTAATATTAAATCATCTTGATTTTCTTGATTCATCAATTGATTGCCAGTCTAGCTGGACATTTCTAAGTGGTTGCCGAATCACAACCAAGCCGTCCAGCTAACCAATCAGAGCAGACTGGGCTCTGGTTTCAGACAGAGGGTGAAAAGAGGTAGGTAGTATGGCAGTAGGAGAAAAATAAAGAGCTTTTTGAACATTAAAGCATGGAGACATGTCACAGTAAAGGCACAAAATACAATAATAACCTGAAAATGAGCACATTATGTCCTCTTAAAGCTCTACAGTCATTTCAACACATCCAGGTGCATACAGTATGCAAACAAAGACACCAAAAGGACCTTGTGTTTCACTCCGAGAACATTTGAAATGTGACACCTGTTGGTTTTGTGCACAGGTGGTTAACAATGCATGGCTGATCATTTATTTAAGGCTTTGTCCGAACTGTATGTAATGATGTTTCATCAGGTTTCCAACAAAGGAGCATGTGTTTAATCTGCATTTCCAGGATAATCACTGTCAAAAGCAGAATCCTGCAGCTTCCTTGTCTTTCAATGAGGGTTTTATGATGACATCCTTCTGCTTCCTTTCTCAGCTCTTCTTCCCAGAGACTATGATCTCAGACAGCGCTGATGTCACCAAGGACATGACGTCCTCAGAGCTCATTCAGGTAAACCTGCTGAAATCACACACATTCATGTAGAAACACTGATAATCATCAGTGGACCTGTCTGCTTAAAGTTTGTTTTAATTATATTTATTCAGACACAAAGGCTGGTAAAGCAAAGGTATCTATTTTTAAATAACTTCTATAAATTGCCATATTCATTTATTCATTAAAAGTGTGATAACTTAACTGAATATGTATTCAGCTTCATTTTATTTTACAGAACACTGCCTAGAAAATTATTTTTGTATTAGTCTTTTCTTCTTTAAAATATAAGAATATTACAAAAAAGAGTTTTGGCTAACTAAAAAATATCTGTTTAGAGAGGTATAAAAGAAAGAAAAAGCCACACATCGTAACATTCTCTGTGCTCGGGACGGATCGTTTTTGGCCATTTTTAGAAGAATAAATCAATAACAAAAAATGACTATCAATATATTTTCTGTTTCAACCCTTGATGGGTTCAAACTGTTTATCATGCCAATTTTGTTTCCCTACACACACATATCGGAAAAATATTATCGTTTACCAAAAACAATGTCCTCTTGCATGATCAAAAATTAGGAAATAATTTATTTTCATGTAAAAAACTAAATCAAGGGCATATATTTTGAAATAATTGTTTTGCAACAGTTTATTTCTATATCATAAAATATTGTGTTCATACATTTTTATGAACACAATCTTCCTTTTTCATACATCATTCTTTGTGCATTACGAGCCTGAGAACAACGGCAGCTCACTGTTCTGATCCCTTGTGTTCCTCAGAACCTGCTGAAGTCCGGGACGTGTCCGGAGATTCAGGGCTTCCTGCAGGTCAAAGAGCCCAGTCGTAAGGCCTGGAAGAAGGTCTACTTTTTCCTCCGCCGCTCCGGGCTCTACTGCTCCACCAAAGGCTCCTCCAAGGTCAGAGTCAAACATTATGAATAAATAAGCGCAGACTAAATGGATAAATGACACTTTTTTTATAAAAGAAAATCTCTTTAAATCTATGAAAACCCACAACCCGGCCATTCATCATAGTCTGAAACGAAGGACAAATCATGTGAGAGGAACACTTCTATCAGCAACTTCATTAAAATTATTAAAAAAAACCTGTTCCATTTATTTTGGCTGATATTGCAATTTCAATATGCTGAATTTTCAGCATATTGAATATATATTCAATATTATTATTTGAAAGCCGGGATATCTTTGCATCTCTACAATACTGCATTCAAGTGGTATTTTAACACATGTTTAACCTTGATCAAATATTGTGCTTCCTGTGATTTGGGAATTGTACTAGTCCATATTGCCATTTCAATAACATTTGGATCAAACAGGAGCCTCGCCACCTTCAGTATGTTGCTGATCTGGACGATCTGAACGTGTACACAGTGGTGAACAGCCGTAAACTGTACGGAGCGCCTACAGACTTCACCTTCTGCATCAAGGTAAACACTTCAGAGAGATGGGATTTTAGATGTCTAACAACTGCCTCTGCTTGGTCACATTTCTCATAAAGAATGTAGAATATCAACTGTTCAAAATTTAAATTATCAAATGGACTTAGCATTTAATGAAAATTGTGAAAACTAAATCTCAAAGGAGCTGTGTGTACTATGTGTGTGTGTGTCTGTACAGCCCTCCAAGAACCCTGTGCGCACTCAGGACCTGAAGATCCTGTGTGCTGAGAACGAACAGACTCGAACGTGCTGGACATCTGCTTTCAGACTCTTCAAGGTTTCCTGTCTTTTTCCTTTTCCTTTTTCCTTTTTCATTTACTTAAGTATATGGGAAAAAACAGCTGGTTACATAATACAATTTGGGAGAACATCATCCTTGAGTATAGCAGTAACCTTTATTTTGTGTGTGCGCAGTATGGGAAGCAGCTTCAGTGCAACTACCAGTTATCCAAGTCGGCCCCGAAAATCCTGGAAGGAAGCAAACTCACAGAAGCCAAAGTGAGATCATCAGACATGTCACATGATATGATTAAGAGGAGAAATCATTGTGTAGTGTCGTCTCACATTTCTCTTCTCACACACGCTGCTTGTTTCTCTGTGTGAGCAGTCAAAGTCCGAGGCGAGCCTGGTGGCCATGGACTTCTCGGGCAAGGCCGGCGGGCGGGTCATCGAGAACCCAACGGAGGCCCAGAGCGCAGAGAGGGAGGAGGGGCAAGCCTGGAGGGTGAGGACATGAGGGGAGGGTCATGGCTGCTGAGCGGGAGCAATACAAACAGTTCAACTCTTGCATTTTTATGCAAGAGTTGGCAGGCATCACATGGTAACTTACTTCCTATAAACATATTTTTCACCATATGATAAAACTGGTGGAATATATCAGAGGTTGCAGTTCTATATTTCTATATTTTGAGAGGAGGCATGTACTAGATGGTGTGTGTGAAAAAATCCTTTTCCGACCCTGCTCAGGTATTTTGATCACAGGCTGACTCTCTCTGATTCTTTGTTGCAGGCTTTGAATTTTTTAAAGAAAGAAAAAAAGTCAACATTTATCTAATATACAAAATAGTTTCAAGATTCTTCTATGACAGTATAGTGTTTAAATATTGGATTGTGGACAAACCAACACAGACTTTTGAAGACGTCATTCTGGGCTTTGGGAAAATATTTCCCCCTTTTTCTGAAATGTTATAGACCAAACAACGGATTGATTATAGAGAATGAAATCATGTAGGCTTGTTTAAAAAGCTAAAATGTAAGGATGTAGAAAACATCCACAAATATCTGACTGATTTTTTTCTTCCACTGGTACAGAGGAGAGAAGCCCTGAGGTGCAGTCTGCCCAACTCCAACGCCGCCGCCAGACCGTCCTGTAAGTCCACATGAGAGGACAATACATCACACCTGTGGAATGTGAAATACTTGTCCCCTCTCACTTTTCTGATGTTTACCGTCTTTTTGTCTGTCTGTAGCCATCCATAAGTCCCAGCCGTGGTTTCATGGTGGCATCTCCAGAAAGGAAACGCAGCGGCTGATAGAGAAGCAAGGCCTGGTGGACGGGTGAGTGGAGAGACTGCAGGGGAGATCCTTTTACTAAACACTGTGTGGTCTCAAAAACTCTCTTATGGAACCAAAACCCAAGTTGAATTCATTTAATCTCTGCCCAGTGTAAACCTAGAGGGAGAGAGTGTGTTTGATTGGGTGTGTCTGTCTGTTTGCAGTTGTTTATTTATTTAGTCGTTTATTCTGAATACTAATTACACATTGTTTGTGCTGATTAATGACTGTATGCTGAAGATTAAATAGATTCACAGGCTTTATTGATCTCAGGCAGGATTCAAACCTGTATCCACCACAGCAGGGACTTGCATTGGGCTTAAATTGGGCTGCATCTATATCCACTGAGCTTTACAGTGGCCCTGCAGGTCATCTTTGTCGTTGCTCAAATAGTGACAGCCGTACAAAAGTTTGGTCTCATTTTCAAAATAAATATCAGTAGAATACACTATAACTGAAACACTAAATGTAGTTATGTTACAAGACTAATACATCCAGTTTGATTATAAGGGAGCTGGGAGGGAGAATAGATTGATGCTCTATATACATTTGGATAAGTCACTTAATATACTATTATGTCATACACGGTTAACACTTGCACAGTGTTTGAATTTTAACCAAGTAGCGCTGTTTAGAATCCTAAACAGCTGCTGTGCCCTCACAGGAAGTGATGTTCCCGGTTGTTAGCTAGCAAGTTAGCTTGACATTTTTTTGATCACGGTACATACTGTACTACTCAATCAACTAAATTAAATAAACAGTGGCTTCATTATACAAAAGTACAGTGGTACGTTAATTAAAATGTGAAGTGAAGGTGAGAAGTGTTCCGTGTTGCCGTACTTCTCAGTGTTAACATACTTATGCACTCACTAAGAATGTGAATTAGGACAGAGTATGAGATTTCATTCCTTAATGGGAGGGTAGAGGGAGACGCCTGGTTGTTGTCTTTACTGCACTGAGTGACCTTTTCTAGTTTTACGTAATAAACCCGGACCAGTGCATTAAAGTAAGTTAGTATCTGAACTGTTTCTCTGCACGTGTGTTTCTGTGTAGGATGTTCCTGATCCGTGAGAGCCAGCAGCACGCCCAGTGCTTCGTCCTCTCGCTGTGCTACAAGCTAAAGACCAAACATTACCTAGTGATCCCTGTGAGTTCCCCTCAAAGAAACTCCATTCTACCACAGATACAACACATTTGTATTTGCAATTACAAAGTGTGTTAAATATGTACTTTATTATAATTGTCTTTGTATTATCTGCAGTGCGAGGAGGGAGGCAGGAAGTACTTCACCATGGACGACGGGCTGACTCTCTTCATAGACCTCCTGCAGCTGGTGGAGTTCCACCAAATCAACAAGGGCATCCTCCCAGTGTGCCTCAAACACCCCTGCGTCTGTGTAGCGCTGTGACACCCTTTACAGCTCCTGACCTCTGCCCTGTTGATCTTTTTATATTACCTCGACCTCAAAAGCATGTTTGTCAGTCTTTGGATTTTATTGACCCTATAAGCACAGCTGATAAAGAGCAGACTGTTGGTACAGCAGTGCCTGTGTGATAACGCTATCAGGTTTCTAAGACTCCTGGGGAGCCCCCCCTTCTCTCTTTAGTTTTTAAATCATTCCAGCTACACATCCAGACAGTGGTTCGTTTTTTATTTTAGTGCACTTTGATTCAGATCCACGTGATGAGAGGTGTGAGGGCATGCAGGAGGACGTTTTATTGGAGGACTGAGAGAATGTGGCCACCAGAGGGCACTCCGAGTCAACACTCAGAAGAGGAACTCGTATTTTTCAGCCATGCAGTGTAAGACATGTATTTTTTGTAGTGTTGTAATCATGAACATGCCCCAGGTTGCAATGATGTAGCATGTCAATTTTCACTCCTCTGACTCTGTGAAGTTTTGGACAGTAATTTTCTTGTTGGTGCCTTAAAAACAATCTGATGTTTTAATTAGAACAAACTTTAAGTACTTTCAATGCTACGTTTGCACAATGGTGGTGAAGGGGACTGCAGTTTCTTGTGTTTAAACAACCAAATATATAACATGGAAGGGTTTTATCAGGGTGTTTTTTACCCCCGGAGAAAGCTTTAATTAAGACTTTATGACGGCGCTTTATTTTAGATAGATATATCTTAATATTTTTTAGGACGTTTCTTTTTTGGTGTTTGATATTGGCTAAAAAGGTGAGCAAGTTTAACCTTTTAAAGTCTTATTAGCATAAAATAGTCGGCAAAGCGGAAGTCTAGACAAACATAGAATAAAGTTAGCAGTTAGCAGTGATTTTCATATATTTAATATCGAATTACTGATTTATTGCCAGTTAACTCCTTCCAGCAGTAAAATCCAGCATTTCTGACCTTTTTGTTGATTGGTGGTTGTTTGATCATATTTTCTTTTACTTTAAATATTTGCACTTACTGTTTGCTTTTTATAATGAAGGTCCATTTCTTAGCCTGTCTACAAAGATATGCATTATTATTATAATTCATCTAGTACTAGGCTTACTTTTTTCACCCTTTTTTGTCTTAAATCAAAAGTTAGTTTTATACACTTTGAATGTTTGTGCCTTTTTCAGACCTGTTTTATATGTTAAATAAATATTTTTTCTTAAATTGTAAATATTGTCTATTGTGTTAACTCTAAACCAAGACTATTTATGGGGCTAGAATCAGGCCAGCAGTTTTGATTGAACGTAACTTATAGTTCAAGGTTACATTTGGAAAAATACAAAAACATAAAATCTGCAACTGAAAAATACACCTTGAATGACTAATTATGTGAAAGAATGTTTAAAAGGGAAAACACATTCACAAGAGTGTCAGAAATTAATCATTAATTGAACCTTAAAATTATCCAACACTATTTAGTGTGAATACATCGCTGTATAATTCAAATAATTCAGTACTATAAACTGGAACTCTCCATAGTTTTTCAAAACTACTGGCCAGGGAATCTGTCCATAGTCAACCCCTCTAAACTTCTAAGATGGTTTTATTCATTTTTTTTAAAGGAAAAAAAAGCTAGCTCAAAAAACTATGGAAATGTGTGACGTTTTTTCTTTATTCCTCTCCCTAAATACAAAAGACTAAATACACGTTAATGCCCTGTGCACTTACTGTATATATATATATATATATATATATTTTTAAAGTTACTGTATATCATTTGCATGCTCAAGTAAGAATACCCTAAAACTACTGGTACCTGTGTTGAGTTCCATTTCACCAATACATTATCTTAACAGTACTGCTCTTTCTGGTTCAAAGAAGATCATTATAAAACCATTATCAGCCTAAAACCAGAATAACTGAAAAAAAAGCTGGCCTGCTTCCTGGCGATCTGATTGGTGGAGCCACATAAAAGGCAGCCGGAGGTTACAGTGTCCTGGCAGTGTGCACAGAACCTCTGCTGGAGGCACAGAGCCTGCACCACAGCTTCCCAAGCTAAAGAGCTGATGTCTCTGTCGCTGACCTACTCTGAGTGTGTGTGTGTGTGTGTGTGTGTGTGTGTGTGTGTGTGTTTGTGTGTGTGTGTTTGGCTAAATACCAGTGTGCTTGGTAACCCTTACTCTTCACTGCAGAACTTCTCTTAAGAGGGGTTGCTATGGAAACACTTTGTCCTGGATGGCCAGGTAAATGAAGGGGGGTGAAATGAAGACGGACAGAAGGGATATAGGTCAGGAAGCTTTGAAATATGCAGTGAAATGAAGGATGTATGATCACTGTGGATATCAGCCTTTTCTGTTCAAAGTGGGATACATTCTACACTGTGGGTTTGTCATTTTGTAGGTTGCAATTTTCTGATAATATATCTACTTAGACTTCCAAACTGATATATAACATTTTCTCAATTATCCATATCTGTATATATTGTAGCGTTCACAGATGGAGTCGGAAACAGGCTTCTAGTTATTAGGCTTTAATAACTCTTATTTTCTTTGAAGATCACAGGTACATATATCGCTTGCAGGTTCAACCTCACACTCTCTTAAGCTCTCACACACACACCTTTATAACCCAGACTACGTCACCACTTCCCGCCCCCCCCCGTCTGCTCCCCCAGTATCCCGGTACAGCTCTATGATTGGCAGAGAGACGGGGGATACCTGAGTGACACCCTCAGCATCCTATCAGAGTCGCTACAA
>NW_011369945.1:12471174-12472978 GCF_000735185.1 Notothenia coriiceps | reverse complement strand
ATAAAAATTTGACAAAATTTTTCGTGTTTACTATACTTATTTGCCGTCAACACACGTCAAAAGTACACAGGTGTCTCTCGTAGTAGCCCTCTTCGTGTCACGTAATTAGCATTTTTTAGTTTGTTTTGTCCCGTTTAGTTTACCTAAATTTCACGTCCCTTCGAGGCGTGGGTGGTGACCATGAAGGATTTAGGGGTGGTACCACCTGGTGTCAACTAAATTTTGAGGTCAAAGACGCCCTCCTTTCTCACGACTTTTAGCCTAATTTGGGGACGTAGTGTCACACCATTTCAGGATTAACAAAGTCTCTGTAGATCATTAGCGTCGCCCAGGCCCCGGCGCAGTCACGAACCTTACCCTCTGGCGGACCTTATGGGGTCCCGACGACAATCGAAAAAAATTTTACGTCGAGTACGTACCACTGTTCCATGCTAAATATGGGATTGTTTACGTACATCGCCACCCACCTAATCAAAGTTTCGTACTGGAGACGAGAACAGTCAAAGGTGTTTATCTGCCCTTTGTGGAGAGGAAATCCGCGAGTGTCTGGGGCTTCCGTCGAGCGTCGTGCGAGGGAGTGTACGTGTGATGTACGAAGTACAGTCAAAGGTAGTCTTATCTGGCCACGTTCTTCTGGGCATTAAGGCGAGACACCCCAGGTGAATAGGGTAATTTTTTTAACTTAAAGGTATCAGCTAGAAATTTCTCAAGTTAATTACTTACAATAAGCCATGTTAAAAATTCTTGTTTCATTTTGTAGTCATATTAGTATCTAAGGCTTTTACAAAAGGGATTTTGGATATCTCTTTTTATCACTCCATAAATCAGAAAATACTGTCAACAGCCCTAAAATATCAATTTTTGCCATGTTTTTAGGTATACAATGTTGTATAATTCAGGCTATGAATGATATATGAACAAACTCTTCTGTAAAAGCCTTCATAATATTGATAGGAATATAACTGGAAGGTTTGGTGTGTCTACGTGCTACTGAAGTGGAAATGTCGGACTCAGAGTAGGAGAAAAAACTCATTTTGAGAAAACGACCTTTAAAGATTGCAGTGAGGCGCTAGCTAAACCCTCCTGTTCTTTGGATGACAGCTTGCGCCTCGACGCTCTCCGTGAAGGTATTTCATGTTCGGGGTCATTTGTTTTTTGTATAATCTTGCTTCGTGCAAGTGACAACTGTTGTCGTCTTCTCTGTAAACTTTTTTTTCGCCGTTCTTTTGCCATTTTGAGATTTACATTTCTAGCGGAAAGCTAACCAGGAAGTGTTTTAGCACACCACGTGACGCATCTGAACAAATCACGTTGTCTGAAATTGACACCAGCCAATGAGATTTCGTTTCTTGGTTTAAGACCCCTTTGTACTTTCACGATTGGTTGCTGATACAAAGGAAATGACCATATTTGAATCCGATGAGATTGTGCAGGAGAGACGGAGCTTTCCAACGATATCTCTGTTGACATGGTGCACACAGCGGTCGCGGTACTTTATGTTACGTTAGAATGCTAACTTTTGGTGAATTTAGGAGAAATCTACAGACGCAAATAGACAAACTATAGTAAAATAAACACTTAAATGTGTATTGTGTACGTTTTCCTTCCAAAAGCCTGAAATAAAACATGTTATAGAATCAAAATAGCACAAAATCTCAAAATTGACCAGTGCTTGAAAAACGATGTTTTTGCCTGCCGTGTCTCGCCTTAAAACATCAGCTGCAATCCACGACATGAAGAAGGCAGTCTCTGCAGAGCATAGAGGCTAATGGAGATGCAGTTATTTCCAGCATTCTTTATTTAG
>NW_011369945.1:12463880-12471129 GCF_000735185.1 Notothenia coriiceps | reverse complement strand
GAATCATGTTTTCCACTTTTGGGCGTGCGGAATCGCAAGACAGGGTATTTAGGAGTCTTCTGCTCTCCAGGATGTTCGTAGGATTAATTTGGTTTGGGCGTAACATTTTGATAAAACGTTTTGATTTAAAATAAAAGCTGTTACAGCGTTTTTGTTGTTTAATGCAAAAGTGTTAGGTGAAGTTAACAGGTCGTGCACTCCAGGGACAGGTTTCATTTGTGGGACGTTAGCGCGCCCCGGCATGCGATAAACAGAAAGGAAAACCATAGAGGACAAATACAAATGAGTAAGGACAGCAGTGCGCGTCGTGGATGGGATGGCAGGTCCGCTGTGCGGAACCAGATGGACGCTCGCCGCGCAGTGAGGATGCGGAGATGGTGGACTAAGATTGCTCGATGGACGGACAGATGAACAATTGAGTAACTTAGACAATAGCCGTAGAAAAAACATTCCGTACTGGCAGCGCGAATTAATGTAAGCACGCTTGTCGGCCGGAATCTGTTCACCTGGTCAAGAATCTTCAAAGCATTCATAAGTTGTTTCAGAAATGACCCTAGATTGCAACTCGGAAGCTACCATATACTTGGTGAGGCAATGTGCGAACCTAAACAGTGTCTAGAAAGTTGCAATCTTTGGGTACCTTCTGCATGACCCCAATTCACATGGGAAACCACAACAGCCCAAGATTCCTTATACAGGTCACGGGACTGATAGCGCGACCTCACAGTGATAAGGACATTCAATCAGCATCAAAGCTCCTCATAAACAATTCAGCCACAACACACTTTGGTTCTGGTCAGGATTATGTGAGCCCGCAGAATCACACTTCTTCACAGAACAGATCAAAAGAACCACCTCAGAGTTCACGAACTCCAAGACTTTATGCAGGGAAAACCGCCAACGGTTCTTCACAGAATCGAACCATTGTTTGTTTCCGAAGAAGAAGAAAGAGTGAGAGATCGCAGCGACAGCACCGAGAGTGAACGACAAAAGTGTTGAAGACGAAGATCAAACGGGAGAGAAGGAGGCCGATCAAGAAGCAGAAGCGAAGAGAACACGACAACATATGTTAGCAGTCACATCAGAGGACTCGCGGAAACACACTCAGTGTTAAAGAACCCAAGCCCGTACAATGGGTGACCTCTAACACATGGCAGCATTACAATCCATTTCTTCGAGCACACACACAACACGACCCAGTGGCTAGCACACACACACGACCCCAGTGGCTAGCACAGGCACACAGTACACCAACACGTACACACAGTACACAGTACACACCTAACCAGCGGGGCCGAGACAGCTTGCATAAAAGGCTTGCAACTGAAAAAGTCTTCAGCAGCAGTGGAGGTCTTAAGGGCTGGTGTGTGTGTGTGTGTTGTGTTGTGTGTGTGAGGTGTTTAGTAGAAGAGGACTTACAGTTCGACCTCTGTTATATCAAATATTGTAGTGAGGGAATAAGGGCGTTCAGCAGAAGAAAAACACACGTTGTTTCCAGGGTCCGCTGTGCGGGACGGCCACTTAATTCCCCTTGGTTTGCTTCTTAAACTAGTCAAACCCCAACACAAGCTTTTCAGGGACTGCACCGCATATAAATCAGATAGCGATTTAGCTCAAACCCTAAAACCAATAGACAAATGAAAAAAAGCAGAAAGGTCTCCAAACTCTGAAATCAGGCCTTCTGCTGTCGTGGCGTTTACTCATTAGTGTTGCTATTTCAATTAAGGCGGAGACCCCCAGTGAAATAGGGGTACTTTTTTACTTAAGTATCAAGCTAGAAATGTTCTTCCAGGAATAACAATAAACGCAATTGTTTTTTGTATTACAAAGTTTTTCTTGGAAAATAGCATGGTTAAATATGGCAATGAGCCATATACCTCGCATATTTAAACACATTTCAGGGAACCAAAAGCTGAACTTTGGGATAAAGCCAAGGTCCAAAGGGTTTCCAAATAGCGGGTCGCGGTATTTATGTTACGTTAGAATGCTAACTTTTGGTGAATTTAGGAGATATCTACAGACGCAAATAGACAAACTATAGTAAAAATAAACACTTAAATGTGTATTTTGTACGTTTTCCTTCCAAAAGCCTGAAAGAAAACATGTTATGGAATCAAAATAGCACAAAATCTCAAAATTGGCCTGTGCAGGGAAAACAATGTTTTTGCCTCCCGTGTCTCGCCTTAAGGGCCCGTGACCACAAAGAGCCTTTTCTGGCAGAAAGGTGCTGTCGGTGCGCTGAGAGCCTAGCATGGATTGAATCATCTGTTTGTGCAAAGATTGTTTTTTTCACTATCAGCATCAACTGGAAGATTGTTGCTCTGACACTTTGTATGAATGAGCTTGTCTCCGCTCAGTCCGACAGCCATATAGCGAGGAAGGAAGACTCACTGGCAGAACATCCGGGGTCCACCCGGCCAAACTGGCTTTCGGTCTTTGATATGAAAGTGTTTGTCAGACCGACACGTCCAAAAACAAGCTTTTCATGCTATTTCTAAAGTGACGTCACCAGCGCTTTTCTGACTTGGAACTTGGAGCAGCTGCACAAATAGAAAACACTGGTCAGTGCGCTCTTTCTGGAGGCGGCAACTCTGTTCTCATTGGAGTCAATTGAAAAAGATGCTGGCGCTCAGCAAAAAGTGCAATGTGGACAAGTTGCTCACTTCTCAACGCCTTCACCTTTTTCAGTGTCCTTCTCATCCAAACGTTCATCACGGCACTTTTCTCATTCTCATCCTCTTCACAATAAACTTAATCTGTGCCCCTGTTACCACACGTCCTTCACCATCATCATCATCATCATTTCCAGACTTACCTATGTGCATTGTCCCATACAGAGGAGAGGAAAGAGACAGAAACAGTCACATTGAAAGTGAAAAGATGAGTAAATTAACACAAAGAGAAATCAGGTGAGCATCGAAAAAGAGAAAATGACATCTTTACCAGGAATTGAAACACCTGGTCTCTGCTGTTCGGGGATACTTAGCCCTGTGCTCGACTCAAGAGACGAGATGTCATTATTTGCGGTGGGGTTGGGTTCAGTGGGGTTGGACTTACGGCTTTAGGTTTGAACGGCGGCTGAACTTCCTTGTTCTCCAGTTTCTCCCAGTCCATGTAGCGGAAGAAGCTGTGCTCCCGGATGTCCCTCTCGCCCTCGGGTGCACAGCCCAGCCGCTTCGCTGGGTGCTTCGTCATCAGCTGGACAGACAGAAGAGAAGAATAACTATCAGTCCCTCTTCACTCTCTCTCAGTGCAAATGTTATGTGTTCACTTTGTCAGCTGTTTTGTTATTTGTTCTGTTTAAAATGTCCTTGTTAGATTTTATTCTGTCGTCCTAACCCCATTTTTTTAGTCAAGCTTTGCTTCGCTTTCTCCATTCTGATTTAGAAGTTAAAAGTATTTGGTCATACTAAATTATAAAGGGGCCCTATTCAGTGCTTTATTTAAAAGAAAAAAACCTATACAACACACTAGAGGAAAAGCTTGCAGGAATATCACAGAAGTAAAACGTTAATTATTATTAAAAAAATGAATAACTAATAGAATGCTACATGCTAAATACATGCTACATGCTACATTTAAAGATGAATGATGTTTTGACTTGTCAGATTTACATGAGCTAAATTATATGCATTGTTGTAAACTAAAGAGGGATCCACGCTCACCAGTGTGCCGCTGAGAAGCCCCAAACCTTCCCTCTGGCATCATTAAAGTTTCATCTAATTTATTCCTGTCTCTTTTCGTCAGCGTTTTTGTCTATGATTCCTCCTTTCATTAATCTCTGTTTATAAATAAACGTCACCCCTTTATTTTTGTCTCGCCCTCCTTTTAACCAGCTTTCAGTTCCACTATCTATCATCTTAAACGCTCTTTCTAAAACTCCAGATATAAGCCTGCAAACCACCGCCTGCAGAATGCATTTTGTTTTTCTTTTAACGCAGAAGTTTTCCAGAGGCACAATTAAGGACCGTTTACTGTGTGTGTCCACACAAAAGCTTAAGAGCAGCATCAAGGCTACTGACGTCAGAATGAGTGTGTGTGTGTGTGTGTGCGTGTGTGTGTGTAGGTGGGTGTGCCTCCCTCAGGAGCAGCAGTCATAACTCATTAAATTAGAACTAAAATAACATTTTCCACGGGTCAGTCAACCTTACACTGAACACACACACACACACACACACACACACAAAAGCATGCATGTGTGCGTTTGGAATAACAACGTCTCTCTCTCTACCTTCGTCCTCCTGATTCTGCCTTGAACCTCTCTTGATGTCCACTTGTATGTCTTCATATCTCTTTTTGCTGGACTTTGATATAAACTTGTCTTGCCTAGTAATGTGCCCAAGTTTCAAGGTGACTCCGTGTTGTCGGCACACTTAAAACCTGCTGCTAGAGTACATTTGAAATATGTTTGTAACAGCCCCAAAAACTGGCTATAACTTCCAAAAAAGACCCCAAAAAGGTTCAATAAAGAAGGCTTATTTACTGACAAGAAGTGCAGTCAAAAAAATGCATGTAAACGTTCTACCTGGCGCACTGGAGCTCTGCATTTGTGCCCTTGTATAGGTAAATTGTAAAAAAGGGGTGAAGCCTCAGGCAAAGGCTCCATGTTGGCCTCTCATAACAAAATATACTAATAAATCATTAACGTAAACCGAAGCACAAATAATTCAATTTACTGAATATCTAACAAAAAGCCACAATTCATCATCATGTCAAGAAGACATGTTGGCTCGTACGTCATCTCTTATTTGTCTTTCTTTTGAGAGTCTGTCAACAAATCAGGTGACTGCAGCTAATCTCCTCTGAAGGGAGTCTTGGTGGATCCTCACTGCGTGCATTCAATTAGGAGAACGGCACATTCAGCGGACCACAAATCAGCCGGACCGAAACAGGTCACTGATTGCAGGAAGTAATGACACATTTAAAAACAGCATGACTGTCTTCCTCTGGTCACTCAATGGTAACAGGCTGTATTCGCCATCTGGTAAAACAGGGCCGAACTAGTTCCTATACAATCATGGTGTTTGTTTTAATATATATGCAAGCTGACGGGATCAAACAATGTCATCATTTCAATGCTATTTTTCATCATTTTAAAATAACTAATTATGTGTCAAGACATAACAATGTTTTATGTGATTGTTTGCATTTGTGACTCCACTTGCACAAAGTTAGTGAAGTAGTTTGTGCTCATGCTGTGCAGATGGTGCAGGAAGTTTGGTACATTTTAGCATAAAATGGCATCGCTCATTAGCATAAAAGAGAAAAAAAGTGTTGTTTTGATTAATATCATTGCATTACTTTAAGTTGATTAAATACTTAAAGGTATTGTAGAACAGCATATATGTACCAGCAGTGTTTCATTTGAGGTTTAACGGGTTAAACATGGCATTGGTCAAAGAAAAAAAGAGAGATTTATTGTATGTGTTAATTAATCTACATTTCAGTCTCAGCTTTAAACACCAAAATCATTGAATAATTATATAGTGACAGTTATTGTTTAATGAAGTCATAGCCTTCTTGTCGTCGTCATCATGCTCTCTCATTGATAAAAAGTCTCGTCATAGTTTACGTTATGCGCGTGCACATGGCACGGTAATCTAACAAACATGTGTGCAATCTGTTTTTGCTTGTATGTGGTGTGTTGCAATTACTGACTTGCACAGCAAAGGTGGCAACACATTTCTTCTTTAAGGAAAACACTAAACATCCCCTTCCTCTGGATAAGCGATACACTGCATTCTCACCTGAACGACGTCATACTAGTGATTACACCATTTAAAAAACCGAGCCACGCTAAATGCATTGCAGAACACAATAGGGAAATGCATTGGATACAAAAAAAGCTGTGTGTGTGCGCCTTTAGGTTTGTTAAAACTTACTTGCACAATTACTCTGTTGTAGAAACATGTGGTTGAACACATCATGATCCTAACACTCCAGAATGTACTGCAGTGGCAGCTTAAGCCTGTCTGTGTGTGTGTGTGTGTGTGTGTGTGTGTGTGTGTGTGTGTGTGTGTGTGTGTGTGAGAGAGACAGTGAATATGTGTGTGTGCTTGTCTGTGTGTGTGAGAGATAGAGGGGATGTACAATGAAAAGAGCAAAACAGCGGCTTAACAATGAACACTGCGGAGAGAGAAGGACGGGAGAGGAGAGCATTATAACAGACAGGGGGAGAGAGAAAGGGGTGAGAGAGAAAGAGAGAGGGGGGAGAGAGAAAGGGGTGAGCGAGAAAGAGAGAGGGGGGAGAGAGGGAGGTAGAGATGGAAGCAAGACAGATAACGAGAGCGGACAATGTTGTTTCACTCCAAATAAATGTTTCCCCACAATGGTTTTAATTATGCTGATATTTGTGATGTCCTTCTCTCCCTCCTTCCCACGTTCACCTCCTTCTTCTGGGATCTGCTTCCTTTCCTCTGACAAATGTAATACCCTACCAACTCTATTCCTGTGTGTGTGTGTGTGTGTGTATGTGTATGTGTATGTGTATGTGTGTGTGTGTGTGTGTGTGTGTCACAGAGATGGAGCAATGCCAAAAAGAAGGCAGGTTTTGTGAGAAGGGAGCAAGGTTGAGCTCACAAGACGGACAAGGACTTATGTTTTACCGAGTGTGTGTGTGTGTGTGTGTGTGTGTGTGTGTGTGTGTGTGTGTGTGTGTGTGTGTGCGCACACTCACCCCTTTACAGATAGCGACAGCCTCCTTGGACATTGACTTGGGATAGGAGACGTGATGCTCCATAATGGACTGAAATAACTCATCCTCATCTTCACCGTCAAATGGAGGCTGAATAGGAGAGGAGAGAGGAAATAAGGAGAGGAGGGAAAGGAACAAGAGTGGGCAGGACAGGACAAATGGAGGGCATTTAAATTGAATCATTAAACCTTTTTTCTCCTCAGAATCAAACACCACTAAGTACTGTAGTACTGGCACATTCACAGTATGCACTCCAAATGAGATATCCAGGATTTGGAAATGTCACATCTACGCTAACAATTATTAATGCCATGAGAGGAAAACTCATCAAGGGGTTTAATTTAATAGCTAACCTTTCATTAGCACGATGTCACATTGTAAAGGCTAAGATCACCAGTGTTTGTTTTTTGTCACATTCAGTCATGAATACAAATGCTGTATAAGGAGGAGGTTTATCGCACCAAGTTTCTATTTATAACACTTTGTATCACACACACACACACACACACACACACACACACTGCACACACACACACACACACACACACACACACA
>NW_011369945.1:12459435-12463842 GCF_000735185.1 Notothenia coriiceps | reverse complement strand
TGTGTGTGTGTGTGTGTGTGTGTGTGTGTGTGTGTGTGTGTGTGTGTGTGTGTGTGTGTGTGTGTGTGTTCTTGTTCACATCTGTGTGGTGTGGCACATTGCTGGCTATGAAATATGGATGCTGGTCAGGGCTGAAGCAGGGGAGTGGAAATGTCTCTGATCACTCCCTTTTCACACATGTGTTCTACTCACACACAAACCACAAGTCTGCTGCAAACAGGACATGACCTTAGTACCGTACAGTGTGTGGGCATTGGTATAATAAAGGACATAGGCATGTTGAAACAGATTTAATTGACGAAAAGATGATGTTACATCAAGCTGAAAGGGAGTCAACTAAAACACCTACGGAAATGATGTTAAAATGTGTTGGTGTCAGTCAATCAGAACCAAACAACCAGAGCTTCTTTCCTAGACTTCTACACTTTTGAATCCACAACATACTTGGCAATACACACATTCTAACGGTCAACACTAATAACAAGTTAAATATTTGTTGTTTAACTCTTTAACTGTTGTGCAAATAAAAAAAATGTGTTTGTATGTTTTGTTTGTCATTTGTAAGGTCAAGAGGATTTCAATGTTAATTTTAGTACTTTATGAATTGTATTTATAGAAGCAGGCACACACACATGTAGTATAGATAATTTGGTATTGGCCAATATTTTTGAACAGAAGTTTCCACAGTAAACGCCTATTAGTGCATTTATGTGTGTGTGTGTGTGTGTGTGTGTGTGTGTGTGTGTGTGTGTGTGTGTGTGTGTGTGTGTGTGTGTGTGTGTGTGTGTGTGTGTGTGTGTGTGTGTGTGTCGTTCTTGATCCTGTCGTATTAGCGTATCTCTTCAGGCCACACGAGGACACTTTGTGTTATAGGGTTTAATGGCTTTTTTATAGAATGTGAATCAGCTTATTGAATTTCCTTTCAAACCACCTGATCACATTTCCTCAGGTTTAGCTGGCTTCTAACAATTTTAGGTTATAGAATGTGTAAATACACTAATTGACGTTCAAGTGTAACACACAGGGATTCTTTTTGCCCTTCAGAAGTAAAGTTAGGGGTTCAAGTCCCACTGTACACTCCCAATGGTCTCACCTGCAGGCAGAAAATGTTGACAAGAATGCAATTCAACTTTATGTTGGAATGACTTTTTTATAGATTCGTCTTCCCCAAAAATTATAGAAATAAATAAAGACTGAAGGTTTGTACAAGATGTAGCTACTAGCTGATTACCACCTGTAGTCCCTGAAGAACACTCCTCTTAAAACCGAATACCCGTATGAAAGTATTGCATATGTTTATCCAAACTGTTTGTCAAAATGTCAAATAAATGTTCCCAAGACTGGTTGCTTAAAATCTCATTTCTGACATCACAGGTGTACAGAAACATGACCCCTGTCTTCTCACCTTTAAGCAACGTTTCCTCGTAACGTGATCCTAACATTTAGGAAATGTCACCTCTTTGGTCACGTAGAAACTGTGCTTTTGCTAAAAGGCCAGCGGGACTCATGAGACAGTTCGGCCTCTCTGTTTCATGGATTCTGGCAGCAGCCGAACAGTCGCTGTGCCAGGGACAAGAAGACTGTGTGTCCTTCTCTAAAACAGCCTCACAGCACAGGCGAAATGGGACAAGTCCCCCGAGGAGGCAGATAAAGACCTCTGGAAAACCAGAGAACATGGAGATGGGCTGATACGGTGTGTAGAAGTAAGAATGAAAACACCGGGTAAATATGACTTTGGGAACTTTTCAGTGGGGTTTTTGCGCTACCTGTGCCAGGGAGTTTTTCCAGGTCAGCGATTCAGGGGGGGGGCGCACCTGAATGAATCGCTCCTGCTGTGGGTCTGGAACATTCCTCCGGGCTTCAGTAATGACCTCCTAATGGCACTAATGAGCCTCCACTGAGAAGACCTGCTCCACATGGGTCTGCCGGAGAGGAGAGGGTGGGGTGGGGGGGGTTAGTGGGAGAGAGGGGGGAGAAAGGTAAACATGGAAAATGGGAGAAAGATGGAGTTAGATGTGGATGAGTGAAATGGAGAAGGAAGGGGAAGAGAGGGATCCAAGAACTTGAACAAAGAGGTTAACAAATTGAAATGACAGCCCGGTATCCCAAGGAATAACGTTCATTTTGGATTTATTTCATCACAATCTCTTTATTTGAATCGGTTTTTATCGGCACACAAGCACAGGACACTGAAACTTAGACACTGCACTTAACCCCTCCTAATGTTAGGACCAGTGGGGGCTAATAAAGCAGGCAGCAGTGTAGGTGTCCAGTGGCTTTTAAAGGGCACCTAAGTCGTGCCCAGAAGGCAAACACTTGGTCCGTTTGGGGACTTGAACCAGCGACCCTCTGCTTACAAAGCCAAGTCTCAGCAGACCGAGATACTGCTGTCCCCAAAAGTTCACTTGTAGTCTAACCTCAAGCCTTCTGTAGGTGCCATGCAAAGATATTGCAGAAATAAATATTCTTAAAACACTATTCATGAATGTATGGAACCCCCCCATTGTTGCTGCTACTTGGACTATTCCACATCATCCCCCTAGCTGTTGCATTCATGGAATCATAGAGTTTTTGGTTGTGTGTAGTGGACATGTGTGTTGCGTTCATACAAATATACCACACACCCATTCCACATGTTTACCCTCATATTCTGAAGAATTCAAAATGTTTGAACAGTTCGTAACAGACAGTCATTCTTCAGCATCCGTCGGTCACCTACACCTTGAACTACACATCAATGTAACCCAATTGATGTTGTCGGTTACAGGTGACATGATTTATTTGTATGCTTGTGTCCATGTTTAAATAGTTTTCTCAAATTCTACAAGCTGATTATAATGTTAATAATAATAATAACTTAGATTTATATAGCGCCTTTCAGGGGACCCAAGGTCGCTTTACAGAAAAACCGGAGTAAACAAAAAACAGTCAGACAAACAAAACAACAAATAAATAATAATAATGTTATCTCTTCTTTTCTTTCTCTCGTCCCATTTCTCCTCCCTTTGCTCTCTCTCTCTTGTCTCGATGCTGTTGTCTGTGGAGGCGAGTTCTTCATGGGCGAGTTCCAGGACCCCTTCCTCGTCAGCGTCCATCTCATTGCCGACCCGGGTCAGGGCCGGTTCCTGCAGCGCGCGGCTGATGGCCTGCTGGCGTGGGTTCACCCCGAGCTGCAGCTCTTCAGGGTCTCAGAGCGGGCCTCCGTCTCCCGGCCGAAGCACCATCAGAACCATCAGAACGGCCCAATGGCACCCAGCCAACCGTCCATGGCGGTCATCGTCTTCCTCCAGGAGGCGTACGGTGGCGAGGAACAGATCCTGAGTCTGCACCGCGCTCTGCAGAGACCTCCGTGGAGATACCACCACACGGAGAAAGTCAGCAATGGCCGCCGGATGTTACCTCTGACGCCGTGCAGTCAGGACTTCTTCACTCTGTCGTCTGGAACGCCGCTGTGGGCCGTTCGTCAGGTCCACTACGGGAAGGAAATAGTGCGATTCACAGTTTACTGCCGGCATGAGAACTACGTGGACATGGTGCGGCTCTACAAGCTGCTGCTTCAGCGCAGGGTGTCGCAGAAGAAGGAGGACTTCTGCCTCTTCGTGGTTTACTCCAACCCCGATATGGAGATCCAGCTGTCGTTCAAGAGGCTGCCGAGAGGTCAGAGTCCGCTGGTGATGGAGTCAGCTGTGATGGAGGTGAGGGTCCGAGACGTGGGGACGCTGGTTCCCCTGCTGCCTCAACCCTGCAGCCCCATCAGTGAGGTGCGCTGGCAGACTGAGGACTACGATGGGAACAAGATCTTACTGCAGGTGAGAGAGAGCTTCCTGTTGGGGCGAAAGCTGCTAGATCGATACGATACGATATACGATAATACTTTAATGGTCAGATCAAGTCTGAAATGTGACTTGCTTCACAGCAGCTCCATGTGTAACATCAACAGAGAAATATCAAGACACAATACATGGAAAACAAACAACAAACATTTAACATAACAGCACGATCAGTAAGAGAGAAGCTGCTCAGAGCCTTCAGCGAGCATTTGATCTGGATTCAGCTCTGTGTTTATGAGAGGACTGGCTGGAGCACAAAGGATGCTTCAGACTGACTTTATTTAATCGCAGGACCTTGTATCTCCGATTAGATGGTAGCAGTTCATATTCGCTGTTCAGAACAGATCATAGCCAACATGATAATTACAATACATATAGAGATAATTGATTATTCATTGGATTTACTGACAAAATATCTTTATTGACCTGTAGCTTAGTGGGCTCCATAGCAGCACCACACATTATATATCCACAAAAACTTCCATAGAAACTTTAAATATGAATTAAGCTCTTGAATGAACACACTCACACACACACACTCACACATCCAATGGTGCTTGTATGGAGGGTATCGGTT
>NW_011369945.1:12449491-12459369 GCF_000735185.1 Notothenia coriiceps | reverse complement strand
CACACTCACACACACACACACACACACACACACCTGTCCAGCTAGCATCTCATAGAGCAAGACTCCAAAGGCCCACCAGTCCACAGACTTTCCATAAGGTTGATAGGCTATGATCTGAAATAGAAGACACTTTGTTCAGGGAAATGTATCAATTAAATCTATAGCAAAAGAAGAGGAATGTAGGACTTCCTGGTTCCCTCGTCTCACTGTCAATGGATTTCTGAATGTGATTTGTGAATGTGAAATAAGGGCTGTGGTTAACACGAGCATTTCCACGTATTGTTCTCAGCATGAAATACGCCAGTAAATACTCAACTTGTGAATGCCTCAAGCTTACACGTTTTAAAATGGTTGCTAACAAGTGGCTAAATGAGACTACTAAAGGTCGCCTAACATTAGCTGCTTTTAGCTTAGCAATGGTGACGTGAGGTCATGCGACCGTCGTTAAGTATGTTTGTTTAAGTTAGCTATTTACGGAACAAATCGTGTAAGTATGATGAAGCTGTGTTTGCCACAGATCTTATTTCCTGATATTCCAAAATCAGATGGAAAAATCCCATTGCTTTTTGTCAGCCCTTGTGATGCTAATTTCCAGGGCGGCCTACAAAAATACGTCATCACTGCACCACTCAATGCAAGGCAGGGAATAAAGAGAACAAGTGTTACAAACAAGTTAAAAACCTCAACACACATATTGAATAAAACATGCCTACAGGCCAGAAACACACTCTACCTCAGGAGCTATGTAGTCCGGTGTTCCACAGAAGGTCTTGGTAGTGACGCCGTCATTCATATTTTCTTTACACATGCCAAAATCTGCTATCTTAATGTGACCCTCGCAGTCCAGCATCACATTGTCCAGCTTCAAGTCTCTACAGGAGGGAAAAGCAACGTTAGGCTCATAATAGCACCATTTTCTTTATTCTACGCTCCAGTCTTCTTCTCCTCTGAATCATTGTTGTTATTTTTCCTTGGGAGTTTAATAGGGAATGATGCAGTGCTTAACGCAAGAGGTCGAACTGGGGTTACACTAAAGCAGATGACAGATCCTGATTTGCAGTTAGGAGGACTGCATTATTTGTGGGGGTGGATTCTCAGCGTGAGATTATAAACAGCAGGAACCAGTTGATTGCAGTTGATGGTCTAAAGGTCAGAAAATGTATTTTTCTTCAGTACCAACTGAGGGGGAGTTGAAGTCACAAAATATTGTGAATTCTGAATTTTATAGATTCATATCTAATGAAAAAGTAATTTTTCCTGCCATTCTCTATTGCATAAATTTATAAAAGATATATATTTGCAAATATTACAAATAGGAGTGTGCTGAAATAATCCTTTAAAGGTGGGGTAGGTCATTTTGGAGAAACCAGCTGGAGTGCGCTAGAATTTGAAAATACACAACCGGAAATTTTTTGCCACTTCCTCACAGAGCCCCTCCTCCAACACACACGAACGCGCACATGACCAATGAGGGCACGAGATAAGTTTGTGCACAGATGGAAGGCTGACAGGCAGGTAGGCCATCCAGTTATTTTAGCCGGGCCGGCTCAGATGATTGGTCGAGCTTTTTACAGCGCTACGGCTTCCACAGCTGACATTTTTTATGGATTTTTTGTCAAAGCACTTTATATATATAGATATTCATTGCTATCGGGATGTTAAGAGCATTCCATGAAATATAACAAAAAGTGTATCTCGAGCTGGTTTCTCAAACTTACCTACCCCACCTTTAAAGGTTCAACATATTAAAAGGAACTACAAAAAACGAATTAAAACTGCAGCGCTTCAAGGCTTAAAACACACACTTCCTATATCATAAAGTTGTAAAGATATTTTTGGGTTGTTCCAGTAGTTCATTTAAATCCATATCTCCCAATTCCTTTTGCAATCAAAGACATCGTTTAACACATTGAAAATCCTCCACGATACATTTTGTATTTTGTTCATATATCTAGTATGTTGTGGGATAGAGGTTACCTGTAGATGATGCCCTTTAGATGCAGGAAAAACAGACCAATGGCTATCTCGGCAGCGTAGAATCTACACACAAACACACAGAAACAAAAGCAGTAATTAGAAAGAGTCTGAGCGCAAGGACAAGAGGAAAACAGATGGATAATTTGTGTGTGTGTGTCCACGCAAAGGTCAGGGCTGTCTCTTCAAGGCCAGAGAGCGGCTGATAAGATCAACAGGAGGAGTCTCAACACACTGACCACGCAGTCAACTGTGTTTGTGTGTTTGTTTGCGTGGGCGTGCACAATCAGTGTCCGTTTGTAAAGTGCACCTACAAGATGTCAGGAGGCATTTCAGAGGCGTGGGGAAGCAGTGTGGGAGATCTAGTTGGACGTTATGTACGTGATCAGAGGGGAGTTGCCGCAGCAGGAAGCTAACACGGCTTTAACAGTCATACACAGGAAATACAAGACACTGGGACAGAAGTTCAAGGCATCGTTATTATCCAGGGAGCAGCGTGTCCTGAGTGCGGAGTGGTGCAGCGATGGCACATTATTGTAGGCCAACTTGGGAAGATAGCATCGCTAGGGCTCACTTGACAAAAGCCAATGGTTTTAATTATGCTGATAACTGTGATGTCCTTCTCTCCCTCCTTCCTACGTTCACCTCCTTCTTCTGGGTCCTGCTTCCTTTCTTCTAGCAAATGTAATATCAGGATTTTTCCATTTGATTATGGAATAGACACAGCGTAAATGCAATTGCCAAAAGTAAATAGCTAATGTAATGCTACAAACAAACTACATGACGATCGAATGACTTCCCGTCACCACTGCTAATCTAAAGAAGGCTAATGTTTTTATTTAGTTACTTCTTAGCAACCGATGTATTTAGGACACGTGAAAGCGTCAGACAATCACCAGTAGTGTATGCACCGACGTATTTAATGAATTAAAAAAATATATATCCTAGGCTTGTATCGCCCTTATTTCAGTCATCTAACCAAAAACTCATTAACTGACTTTGAGACAAGGAGTGCTAAAATGCTAACTTATTTCTGGGTCTAGGACTCATTCCTGCACCACCCCATTGCCTCATAAATATATTAAACAAGTCGATGGCCTTAATTAAAAGTCTACCCACCCTTTCCTTTTAACTTGCCTTTCAGCGGTTTAAACCTTCTGCCAGAGGGAAGCAACTCTATTTCCCTATAAAGCAGATGAAGGGCAAACTCCACCACGGCTCTTGCTTTCCCGACAGCCCGCTTGTCAAACATGTCAACTCGCTAGTTTGACTCGACGCCAGCGATCTCGCCAGCCACCTTAATTATACTCTGCAGCTTTGGAGGTATTCTACCGCACACTAAAAAAACTCAGACGAGCTGCTGGATTACTTTCAGTTCTTTCATCAGAGCAGCAACTTGCATCGGGGCGAACAACATATTTCCCCCCCAGGCTCTGCTGCGATTGCTCATCCGTCACCTGAGCCCGTCAAACTGCTGATGGCTTATTCAATATGATTTAAAAAAGCATTACATCTCTAAGCATGGGATTAAGATTGTGTGTTATGATGCCTTTGTGTGTGTGCGTGTGCGTGTGCGTGTGTGTGTGTGTGTGTGTGTACTTACACAGCGTGGGGCTCTTTGAACTTGCCGACCTGCTGGATCTGATACATGAGATCTCCTCCGTTTATGTATTCCATGACAAAATACAGACGGTCCTGCAGAGAGATAAAGATAAACAGAACTGGTCAAACAGTGTGTGTTCCTAAAAGCAGGTGAGAGGTCACTATGAAATA
The DNA here is from genome assembly GCF_000735185.1 of Notothenia coriiceps. NCBI lineage: Eukaryota > Metazoa > Chordata > Actinopteri > Perciformes > Nototheniidae > Notothenia > Notothenia coriiceps. Next base: position 12,455,622 of record NW_011369945.1, on the reverse strand, counting down.
GAGAGAAAGGATTGCTAAAGAAGATAGCGTGAAGGTTTAAGTAAGAGATGACTAAAGGAGATATGAGGGAAAAGGAATGACATAGGCCGTAATAATAGAGGACACAAGATGTATTAGGAAGAACAAGTCAGAGTCAGAAAGAGGGGACCGGGTTGTTGTCCACTGAAACTTCAATTTAAAACATAATTCTCCTCCATTATCTACAGAAATTGCCAATAAGGTACAGAAAGTGACGGGAAGTGGAGGGATTTGTGAGTGTAGCAATGTGTGTGTTCGGAGGTTAGGGCTGCTAATGTGTGTGAGTGTGTTTGAGATTATACTTCCTGATAAGTCTTAAGGCGTTTGAACACTGGGTGGGATCTTTTTCCCCGGAAAGCGGTAGATTTTTCCAAGATTGCACCGTGACCATCTATTTTTGAGTTTAGGCAGGTATGTCTGGGGTAGGCTACAGCCAAACCAAGAAATGGCTTAGCCCCACCTCAGCCCCACCATGAAAAATGATGTTAAAGTAAGCAAATTAAATAAAAAATAAGCAAAATGCTAAATGTTGAGAACACGGCTTGCGAAAAAATATACGTGTCGTGTCCACAACACACAAACTGCTCCTGCTGTGCACGTTACTGATGCAATATGGTTGAGACCATTCGGGCTTATGCTAGAAGAGGGGTGCAAGGAATAGTCTAAGTAGTGGGGGAGTTTTATACACTAAAGATGTGGACATTCTCTGACGTTATAATATCAGCGCGGCCGCTGTCAGATCAAAATGCCTCCGAATGCAATTTGATTAGACCTACAGCCAATCAGAGCAACGAAACTTTGGGTCTGTGTCATGCCTTACTGATTGAGATCAATCGGAACCACCATTCAGTATCTCCATTGGATCTTCAAAGTGTACTATCATACGTCACGTTCGAAGTGATTCCTTTTTATTTACTACAAGACAAATGTACCGTTTTAATCTAAACCTCAAGTATGGCGTTTCACTGTCAAGGGGAGCGTGTATGTAATTACATTGCAAGCCCCACCACTGCATGGGTTAGCCCTACCATAGATTACCCAACAAAAATACTCTGGCACTGCCACTGAGTATAGGGCAAGGTACAATAAGAATTTCTTTGTGTCTTTCATAGTCTTTTATAAAATGCTCATGGCGGCACATTTTTGGTCTTCATTGGCATGAGTGGAACAAATAAATTAAATAAACAATTAAAGCAAAGGCATTAACCGAAATTGGAAGTGGATCTTGATAAAGGCAAGGCATACTTCATTTTTTTTTTTTTTACTTCTTCCATTCTTACTTATCACAATAAGTGCCCTTGACATACAATATTTGCATGTGAGCATATTGCATTTTAGGTGTCATTAAATTTGCGTGCAATATATGCTCGATGTGTCTTCGTCTACAATGTATGCTTGATTTAAATGTAATGCTGTATGTGCACTACACTTCTATGCATGTACACGTGTGTTTTGACTGCCTGCTAAGTCCCGTATGTATAAAAGTGTTTCTATGGTCTGAGAATTGGAGCTGGGAAGGATTACACACTCTCATGTGGTTTAGGAGTGTGTGAATGTGTCGGTTCACTTTTGTCTAGCCATCAACATCCGCCTATGGATTCACAACATGTTGTTATCGCTGATCAATGAAACATGTATGTAAATGAGTGTTAAGTATGGAGCTATATCTACTCCTCTGTTGACTCATCTTTGGTGTGGTATGGATTAAACCTCAGAAGAAAAGCATGAATCAAATATGAATCCAGTGTGTGTGTGTTCCAGCTGTGAGCTGCTGTTAAGACCACAGCGCTCACCAGCAGGACACCGTGCCCCCCCCCTCAGATCGAACACAATGTGAAGGCGTGTCAGTGTGTCAGCTTGTAAAGAGTGTTAAATGGATGGTTCTTTAGATTATCATTGCGGTTAAATGCAACAATGTTCATGATAGCAATGCCTATAATTCATTATTAATATAAATATGTTTTGTTTTAATCGGCTAAAAGCACTGTAAAACTAATTATAGATATAAGAACTAAATATTCATAATGTACAATGACGAAGAATGTGCCCGAAAATAAAGAATGTAGAAAGGGATAGTTGTTTTAATTCCAGTCACTGGTTTTTTTCAGTGACTGACATTTTTTCACACTAAAGTCTATCAAGCATTATCATTTCCTTATCTCACTGTAATTTAAATGTTATAGTATCAATTGTCAATATACTTAATATTTTTGCAAGGATGATCGTTTATTATTATTATTCTCACAGTTTTAATGTTGTATTTTTGTAATGCCATATTTCAATTTCCACATTTTCAAAGGCTTTGTCACATGCACAAAGCTACAGTGTAGAAATGGCAATGAAAATCTTATGACCTGAGCTCTTCCAACAATCCAGCAGCATATATAATAAAATACAAAAATACAAAATAAAAAGTAGTGCAATATGTCTAAATACATGTATATACTATATGCACAGTTGTGTTGGCCATCATACCATGCTCTGGAAGGTGGAGTGCAGCTGTGTGAGGAACGGAGGTTTTCCAGCCAGCGCTAACACTCTCTTCTCCACCATGGTGCATTCAACGTCATCGTCCTGGATCACCACGTCCTTCTTCAGGATCTTTATGGCGTACAGCTCCTCCGTCGTTTTGTGCTCCCCCAGCATCACCTGGAGAGGGGAGGAAGAGGATGGATGGTGAACACAAGGAATAATAAACACACATTTTCATATTTATATGAACTATCTGGTTTGAGGGCACACAAATATATATTAGGGATGGGAATTTGAAAGCAAATGTATATTCGAATATTCGACCCCCCAAAAAACGGTTAACCGGTTAACCGAAATGTACCCTGTATAAAAAATAACCTGGTCGAAATATTTCCACACATTACTCCTTTTTGACGCCATGTCTGTTGTGTAGGACTTCTTAGAGTGTAAATAATTACCGGACTATGACTGGTCAAATATGTTGAATACCGGCAAAACTAAATCTCTCCAGTCAAAATGTCCATTGTACTTTGCCGCCACACACGGTTGCCGAGCAGCGCTTGTTGACAGGGGGCGGGGGAGCGCGCTCATGAACTGTTAGCGCCGGAACCTCGCAACGGCTGCGGAGCGCATTTGCACCGCATTTGGGCCTAAGATGAGGTTTGAGTCTGCGTGATCTGCGTGTAGGGAGGGGCAGCAGCCATATCATTAGCTAGAACTAGCTAGATCTGATGGATTTGGTCATAAACGCGAGTGAAGTATAACCGGACGCGAGAGAGAGAGATCAGCACCTGCAGCTATGCCCGCTGTGAGGGACCGGTGAGCGGAGCAAAACACACCTTTAGACGTCAACTAACACATTTAGCTATGGCACTGTCGTATACATTGAATTATTCAATTTGATAATATGTAATCAACTTAGGCATCCCTCCCAAAAGAAAAAATAAAATTATAAAAAAAATTAATAACTCATATTCGAACACCTGAATAATTTCGAATATTCGATTAATCGTTCCCATCCCTAATATATATTTTTAACTATACAGTTAAAATAAATTTTAAAGAAAAGAAAGAAAACCGATCAACAATAATTGTTCTATTTCTATTGGCTAGCGCTCCAACACATTGTATGCAATAAACTAAGGGGCGGGAGATCTCTAAGCGGTTGACCAATCACAAGAAAGCCGGCAGGGTAATTGTAATTTGTAGTAGGATATGTCTTATTAGAGAAATACCAAAGAAAAATAAATGGCACACAGCTACTGTCAATCCTTTATCGTAACACCACTTTGAAAGATAAGGTAAGGACGAAGGAACAAGGAGGGAGAAAGGGTAATGAGTGAGCTGTAGGAGGCAGGGAAAAGGGGGGGGGAGATAAAGGAGGTTCTGTAAAGGGCAGCAGGGATAAAGAAAAGCTTCTCGGACTCTGTGGGGTTAAGTCAAAGTAGAAGTAAAGAGAGAAAGGACAGGAAGGAAGGAGAGGGAAAACTGATTCAACTTTCAGGATGTCATCAGAGAGGAGGTTACAAAGGAAAGAGAAATGGCAGGACAGGGGGAGCGGAGGGGGTAACAGGCTCCTTGAGTGGGATTGGGTGTCATTCCATATAATAGGAGAATACTATCTTGTTTTCAATATTATGCAAAAATATTTATTTTTTGCACATTCGATGGACAATCTGCACTAATTCTCAAAATATTGAAGTGACTGTTATTTTGTATATATTGATTGTTGTGCTTTTATTTAGGTCTCAATGTGTGCATATGTATAAATGTGTCTGTTGATTGTGTATATATAGCGATATACATATTTGTATATATTTTTGTATTTGGGATTGTGGGAAACGGTATTTCGATCTCTGTCTGTACTCACAAACTGAAAGATTGACAATAAAGTTGACTTTGACTAGTCCTGTGTCAAACATCCTTGTTATTTTGTATCATATTTAGACAACATTAGTTTTTTTTTTGCTGACTATAAGTCTGGGCATTTAATCTTAGTCGACCCCAACTATGTACAGCTTTAGTCAATACCAACTGTTGACTGTTTTAGAAACCAATCAATCTAGTCTAGCCAAAACATGACCAGATTATTTCCAAACCCTGTTGTTGTCATCGGTAACTTTAACTAAAGTAAATACTGTAAGTGTCCTCCTGAACTGTGCCGTCCTGATATGGATTAAACAAATGGTTTCTTTCTGTCAACAAAAGAGACAGCTTTTTCAAATGTTTTAAATAACATTTTAGTTTCTACTTTATTCTTAAATAATATTAAATGTTGATATAGACACCGTGATCGCGTCAATTGTGTTGACAATCAACAGATATTCAATTCTTCAAACACTGAAAGGAATCCGAACTGGGAGAAATGTAATGCTTCTTCAAAATGCCACCAACTCTGTCTCTAAGTCACTTCTTTGACAGAGAAGCCCCGACCAGCAGCAAACAATATATTGTGCGTTAAAGGTCTCCTATCATACTGTTTCTCATCAATATATTACAGGTCTCAGATATATACAGAGCCTGTCTCTGATTGGCTGAAACACCAAACAGATCATTGCAGCATTACCCATAATCCCCTCTGTTTCAGCCCTGTTTCCAAAGTGCTGATTCTCTGTCTGTTACTTTAGATGAAAATAAGGAGCCCCTCCCCACGCCCCTCTGAGAGACATTTGGTTACAAAGAACTCAATGGAGCTCTAGGAGGAGATTCAGGTGATAAGGGGGGGGGTTACCTTGGTTGCTGATTGGCTAATGGTTACACAAGCCAAAACATCGTTATGACATCATAAACTGGCCAAAATCTGATCAGCTCATTTTCAGACAGGTTTTTATAGAAATGGATCAAAAAGAGAGAGAATCTTTGTTCCTGAAACTTTCAGAGTCTCTTTCCACAGAGGGGACACATGTTGATGTAGAAGAGACATGAAGAAGAGGGGACACATGTTGATGTAGAAGAGACATGAAGAAGAGGGGACACATGTTGATGTAGAAGACACATGGAGAAGAGGGGACACATGTTGATGTAGAAGAGACATGAAGTAGAGGGGACACATGTTGATGTAGAAGAGACATGAAGAAGAGGGACACATCCAATGTAGTTTGTAACAGGGAGAGAAGTACGAGAGAACGATGGCTAGTTGTACACAGGGGAGAAGAGGTACAGCAGAAGATGTAGTTTGTACACAGGGGAGAAGAAGTACAGAAGAAGCATGTAGTTGCTACACAGGGGAGAAGAGGTACAGACGAGATACAATTGTACAACAGGGGAAGGAGGTACAGAAGAAGATGTAGTTGTACACAGAAGAGAAAGAGGGGGGAAGAAAAGTACAAGAACAATGAGATTAACCCCGAGGTACAGAGATAGATGTAAGTTTGTCACACAGGGGGAGATACGAGGTCACCAGTACAAGATGCTCAGTTGCTACACAGGGGAGAAGAAGTTACCAGAGACAGATGTATTGTAACACAGGGGAGAAGAGGTAAGCTTGTAACCCACAAGGGGAGAACGGATGTAGTTGATACACAGGGCGAGAAGAAGTCCAAGAGAAGATGTAGTCTGTCACACAGGGCAGACAGCAAGTACAGACGAACAGACTGTACCTTCGTACACAGGGGAGAAGAGCGTCCACAGCAGAACGCATG
>NW_011369945.1:12444680-12449446 GCF_000735185.1 Notothenia coriiceps | reverse complement strand
AGGTAGAATAGAATTTCATTGATTCGACAGTCTATTTTAATCACCTCATGTTTTTACCAAGTTTTAACAGTGATAAACTAAGACCACGAAATGTCCAACTCTCTGCTTATGGCGTTTACCTGTGTTGTGTCGTCTCTTCCATTTCTTGTACCGTCATTCACTAAACTCAAACCTACACATAAACATGAGTTTGTCGAGTTGTGAGTAGTCAAAATCTTGTGTAACGTAGTACCTGAAGGTGAACAACAAGGGAGTCTCAGTTGTATGCAGTTCGGAGTGTAGTCTGAAGCTAATGCGCGATCAGCCGACAGCGCTAGGAATGTTTGCTTCAGCAAGTCGGAGAGTTCTTCGGCTGTCACACAGGTCAGGTAGTGCTACCGTCTGAGTCATTCATAAGGACCGTAACAATTGTGTCATCCCATATCGACAAGAACGGAACAAGCTACGAGACCAATGAATAACGACAAGAAGAAACGTCGCCCCTGTTCACTCCCAGTCTACTGCGTCATCAGAAACGGGACTCCCTTATTTACGGACTTGAGTTGTTTCTGCGCTCCCCATGTCGTTTGTGACAAAGTTCTAATTGTGTCAAAGTTCCTAAAATGAAACCCCCAAATAATAATGTCACTAAGATCACAATAGAACTTTTCTTGCGAACTTTTGATCAAGAGGATCGTCCGTCAGATTCTTTGTTTAACGATCGATACATATTCATTCCTCATTTTACACAAGGGTTTCATACGAATCGAATTTTCATTACATAAATGTCAAAAATTAATTCACCGATGTGTTATTCCTTTTTATGACACGCTTGTTCATTAATTACTTTGTCAAAATTTATTATTGATCTGTAGTTTCATAGTACCTAATTATGCACAACTTAACCTTCGGATTTACTATGTAAACTGTTAATTCGAGTTTACATTACTTCAATGTATAAATTTAAGATCTCATGATGCGACAGATTACTCTAGTACAAACATGAAACTTCGAAACGGTGAGGGGTCACCAGAGACAATAGACATACTTACATGTTTGAATTATTGGATTTTGTTCATTATATTTTTGGGTATATAAAAATGCATACACAAGTTACTTTAAGATAAGATAAGATGGATCTTATTTATCCCTTGGGGAATAATAGCTAATTTGGACTAATAGCTAACACAGAATTTGAACCATTAAAAAATAGAACATTGACACATAATTATATGTTAAGATATACAGCAGCAGCAGAATATACAGTCATTAAAATAAACTTCATATTTAAGAGCTGTAACGAGCATTAATAATCATAATCCACCAATTGAATACACAGTATATGATTTGGAAATGGGCCAAGTACTTCTATTGATGGTACTTTAAGTAGATTTAGTTCCCGATGCTTTTGTACTTAAGTAAGATTTTGAATGACTTTTACTTGTAACAGTGTTTTTTATTTAGTAGTGCAACTTTAACTTGAGTAAAAAACCTTCATCCACTGCTGCAAGTGGCAAAATACAACCTGTTGAAATATTAAAAGGTCCCCTATTATACTGTTTTTCATCAATATATTATAGTTCTCTGAGAGAGATTTGGTTAAAAAAAACACAATGGTGGGGGGGGGGGGGTTACCTTGGTTGGTGATTGGCTAATGGTTACACAAGCCAAAACATCGTTATGACATCATAAAGTGGCCAAAATCTGATCAGCTCATTTTCAGACAGGTTTTTATAGAAATGGATCAGGACTAAAAAAAGAAGGAGTAGTTTTGTTCCTGAAACTTTCAGAGTCTCTTTACACAGAGGGAAGTGATTTTGCATAATAGGTGACTTTAAAACCCTCTATATTTTCTATATAAATAACATAGTACTTGAAGGTATTGAACCTCTGGTAGCGGGTGAAGGCGGTGTTCATCTCGTCGTTGGCTGCCAGCAGTTCTTCGATCAGCTTTTCCTCGCTGAGCCGCGGCACCACCTTCACAATCCTGTCCTGCATTTCCTTACACACTGAATATAACTGCTAATGACACAACCAGACAAACAATGTGTGGGCGGGGGTTTGAGGGGCCGATGGTTCACAAAATGCATAAAGTACGAGATCAGTTAAGGGTAAGGCACTCTCTGTCGCTCAACATCACTGGAAGGAAATTAGTATCTGGCACAACATGCTTCACATTGATCAATATAAAAAAGTTAGTATTATTACAATCATTTGATTATATAATGAATTGATAGAGTTTAGTTTGCAAGCATAGCATACAGATAACATCCCACAAGAAGTAGCAGAAGCTCAAAGTTTAAACTATTTATCCTTTGCTTTTATCTACTATTCAAATATGACTTTCATTCAAGATATTCATTAATGCCTTTACTTGCTTGTTCTAATAATGTATGCCTTACTTTTAGCTACTATTAAAGTATTTGCTCATTACTTTTAGCCAACTTGTCAAAAAGGTATTTAATCCCTTTTATATAATAAAATATAGGTATTTAGCTAATTATTTCAACTGTTAGATAATTACTTTAGCTAGTTATTTAAGTGTTCATTGATTACATTTAGCTTAGCATTTTCACTTTTAATGTCTAACTGTGTCAACCATTAATTCATTATTTTTAGCTAGCTATTATTTAATCTGTTAATATTACATTAGCTTAGCATTTCCACTGTTAAATCATAACCTCTAGCTACCTATTTTAACAGTTTTTTCATTACTTTAAGCCAACTATTTTAACTATACATTCGTAACTTTTAGCTAACTATGTCAACTGTTTAATCATTAGCCTAATTAGCTGTTTATTCCTTAGCCATTAGATAACTATGTCAACTGTTTAATCATTAGCCTGAACTGTTAATTCATTAGCCTACTTAGCTAACTTATTCAACTGTTTATTCCATAGCCTACTTAGCTAACTATTTAAACTTTTATGAAATACAATGTTTAACATATTCCTTAGCTAACTTATTCAACCGTTTATTCATTAGCCTATTTAAATAACTTATTCAACCGTTTATTCAAGAGCCTACTTAGCTAACTTCTTCAACCGTTTATTCATTAGCCTACTTAGCTAACTTATTCAACCGTTTATTCATTAGCCTACTTAGCTAACTATTTCAACAGTTTATTAATTAGCTTACTTAGCTAACTTATTCAACCGTTTATTCATTAGCCTACTTAGCCAACTTATTCAACCGTTTATTCATTAGCCTACTTAGCTAACTTATTCAACCGTTTATTCATTAGCCTACTTAGCTAACTTATTCAACCGTTTATTCATTAGCCTACTTAGCTAACTATTTCAACCGTTTATTCATTAGCCTACTTAGCTAACTTATTCAACCGTTTATTCATTAGCCTACTTAGCTAACTATTTCAACAGATAATTCAATACTTTGAGCTAGCTCTTTCAACTGTATACATTAGCATACCTTTAGCTTTACCTAATTCAGCTGTTCAATCATTATTTTTAACTAACTATTTTAGGTGTGAAGTGAAGTCATGTAGCTCAACATGACTAACAGGAATGTGTTGCATAGAATACTTCACATGAATAGTCCCTTTTTGGTCATGTTTTTTTTACCTCCAGGAGCTCCATGTCTGTTTGCTTCACAGTGACAGGATCCATCTGACTCATCATGTCTGACATCGTGGTCAGGTTGGTGCGCACCACTCCCAGCTCTACCTTCAGCTGCTTTATCTGCACAATCAATAACAATCCCTAAATAAACACTGGTAGAGTATTTCCTTTTAAGAGCAAATATTGATATTTTAAAGTGTCTGACAGGAAATGTGACTAGGGCTCCTCCACAATTGGGAAAAGTATGATTATTTAAAATCATATTTCGATTACAATATATTCACGTTTGATCAGTTTTGCATAATTATTCTTACTATGCTTAAAATATATATAAAAATGATCATAGTGGATTCTTTTAAGAGGATTTATACCAAAGAAGGAGATCTCTGCAGCTCAAAATAGTATTTTATAGCACATACATATATCCCTTATTCTATGTATTTAATATTATGTATTCTAGAAGATACTCTGTAGATTTGTATATTTTATCTTCCTTTTTCTTATATGTGTTACTCTTATGCAATGCCTTGTAAATATGCTGCTGTTACAAAACCATTTCCCAAATAAAGTAACTAAAACCTAAATTAATATTTAGCATTCAACAAATACTGTGCTTCCTTTGTTTTGAATAATGCACAAGTCCATACTGTGATAACATTTTGATTAATTGTGCAGCCGTAGTCATGCAACCACATTTAAACAAACATGGCAAGCAGTTATTGATAGGAAAACAGAGTGCAGTTTAAAAGCTAAAAGCAGTGTTTCTGATGCAGGGGGAGCGTCACCTGGCTGGGAGTCAGAGCATTGTTGCCCTCGAGGGCCAGCTTTAGCTCGGAGCACTGAGGAGAGATGAGCGGAGGTTGGGAAGAGAGGAGCGTAGTGACAGCAGCACCGTTCACAGGAGCAGTCTAAAGCACAGAAACACAAAGAAACCCCAAGGAAAAATCACCAAAGAGGACAGAAAGCAACCCAAATATCAGCACCAGACATACCTCAACCTTATTCTAGGGCTTGGATGGTCATGTTCACACTAACTAACTGATTTTGACTTGAATTTCTTATGTTTACTGTTGGGAAAATTCCAAATGTACCCTTCCAATAACAGAGTAACATGCTAACAAAGGTATCCCAACTGTAGCTGTGAACATGACAGGATGTGTGATTACCTAGAAGAGCATCAGGACTGTTTGAGGCATATGATAGCTATGT
>NW_011369945.1:12444298-12444634 GCF_000735185.1 Notothenia coriiceps | reverse complement strand
ATACGATACGAGATACGATAATACTTTAATGGTCAGATCAAGTCTGAAATGTGAGTTGCATCACAGCAGCTCCATGTGTAACATCAACAGACAAACATCAAGACACGATACATGGAAAACAAACAACAAACATTTAACATAACAGCACAATCAGTGAGAGAAAACCTGCTCAAGGAGCCTTCAGCGTGCTTTTGATCTGGATTCAGCTCTGAGTTTACTGAGAGGATGGACTGGAGCACAAAGGATGCTTCAGTCTGACTTTATTGAATTGCGGGACCCTGAGAACATTAACTCAAGGACCCTGAGAACATTAACTCAAGTACTATATTGACATAC
>NW_011369945.1:12439691-12444282 GCF_000735185.1 Notothenia coriiceps | reverse complement strand
GTGGAGCTAATCTGAAGTAAACATTGAATACTGCTTTCTATTCCTCCATCTTGTGACTGTGGAACTCCCTCTCTTGGATATCAGCATGTGAAGGACACTGTTCAGGAACTAGTTGATGCTCTGTATGTGATGACTACTTCCATTCTGGAGAGGATCACAGATACATGGATCCTGAGACTCAAGCTCAAGCCGGGGACCAGTGAGATTTTCCTAACATTTACTTACATATTTTTACTCGATTTTATCTTTTTATTCCATTTCAGTTGTTGGAGCAATTGTCATTAAACACAATTTATTTCTGCGATAAATAAAAGTAGTCTGATTCTTAAATAATACACACACAATTTGATCAAAGTTTGTTAAGCCAAATTAGCAATTTCCACACTGGATTGTTCTAGTGCTCCCAAAGATCCCCCACATGCACAGCAAGCCAAATATCAGCACCAGCCATGCTTATACCTTTTTTTTAGGGCTTGGATGGTCATGGTTCACATTTAGTGACGTGCAGTTGCTCGAGATTATAGATTAAATCTGCAGTTTATTTGGCTAATTTCCACAGGATTTGTAGCACCCACAACAACACATTTTTGCCGCTGTTGATTTGATTTTTCCTTTATTTCTTGCCACATTAGTTGTGTCAGTGCTAGTAACATTTGGAACAAATTAAAATAAAGTTCACTCTCCACATATTTATCAAGAAGTTTGAGCTTTTATTCCCCTGTCCAATTCGGCCTTTCATTCCTGGACATTAAGAGTCTACGTTTTTTAACTTTAGAAAATAATATTTTCCCTTTAACACCAAAACATGGTCTTGGGTCTTTAGAATATATTGATAACTAAATGTTGCTTTTTTAGATGTTGGATGTAACTGTCTCAAACTAAATAGCCTTTAATCAAATCCTTCACCAAAATGTCTCTGAGCGTGTGACCACATGTCATTCAGTATTGTAACTTTAGCTCACTGACAGCACTACTTTGCCTCAAACTTTCTCCCCCTCCATCCTATACATTATACATCTCAATAATTGCACAATACCATGAAAATCTCTATTGGGACCAACTTTTACTCAACGTTGGTAACGATGAGATGAGTGCAGTATGATATAGTATTTCATAGATTTGCAAAAGCTACAAAAAAGTGGTCCAAATTGTCCCTTGATAAAGTCTGTCAAACAAAGGCACTGAAACTAAAATACCCGAAAGAAAAACGCCCGAAGATGACAGGCAGCGACCCAGATACCAGCACCAGACATGCTTATACCTGTTTGTAGGGCTTTGAACACCAAAGAATTGTCTTGGGTCTTTAGAATGGATTGATAATGTAATTTTGCTTGTTTTTTTTAACCCAACGAATCAGTTTGAGATGTTGCATGTGTCTTAAACTAAAATGTCTTAGTCAAATCCTTCACCAAACGGTAATTCAGTATTGTAACTTAAGATTGTAACTTTCATAGACTTGCAAAAGCTACAAAAATGTGATCCCAATGGTCCTTTCACAGGAAAAGTCGAAGGCACTGAAACAAAAAGACCAGAAAGAAAAACGCCCGAAGATGACAGGCAGCGACCCAGATACCAGCACCAGGCATGCTTGTACCTTATTGGGCGCTTGTTCAGGCGAGTACCCGTCCAGCTCCGTCATGGGGAACTCCAGCCCCTTCCTGCGCAGGTCCTCGTACACCGACACCACGCCCGTCAGGTCTGGAGAGCTGCGAAACGCATCCGCCCACGCCTGGAGGAGGAAACCACAGATATTATCAGAGAGTAAAGAAACGTGACCACACCAAGACTCATTACAATACAACAACCCTGATGTGCTTTTCCAGGCTGCCGCAGGGTTGCCAAACACGTTAGGTGGCATTTCTTTTTACATGTACGATGCTGAGCAATGATCTGCAACCTGTGTTGTTTTAAAGCTGGGTGGAATTAGCAAGCCAACACTAGCCAACTAGCAAACTGTCTGAAAGCTATGAGTCAAACAAAGTCATCGCTCCTGTGGGGATAGGACTATAATCTGAATACTTTATTTATCCAAGCATGTAAAATAAAAATATATAACAAATTAAATACAAGTATTATTATAAATATAAGAGTTAAAAGTAAAAAATATGCAATAAAATAAAAATATTTATGTAAACATAAGAATTTAAAATTAAGATGTGCAAATATAATAGGGAAAAATATATGTATATAAAAATGTGAAGTTAAATAAAAAATGCACAATAAACAGATAATAGAAACATATTTTTTAAGTAAATATAAGAAAAAGAAAAATGTGCAAAGAAAATCTAATAATATATAAACATAGAAGTAAAAATGTGCACATTGTACTACAATATATAACAACAATGAATATGTAAAAATACATACATGTATTAGTATGAATAAAGCTATGTGTAGCGCAGTATTAACACTATTTAATAATTACGAGTCACAGAGGGTGAGGTAATTACAGTCGAGCAACCTGACCGCACCAAGACTCATTACAAAACAATAGCCCTGATTATTTTCCCACGTTGCCTCAGTGTTGCCTAACGTGTTGTGCAGCATTTCCTCCTACCTGCACGATGCTGAGCACGCGGTCGTGGACGACTAAAGGAGGGTTGTTCCTCGGGATGATCGCTCGCACCAACACGCCCTCCACAAAATCCCTTGTCGTCACCAGGATGTGGAACCTGTAGCCGCAGTTCTTCACACACGTCTCCAGGACCTGACGCGCAGAACAAGTTATATTTTATAACTCAAACGATACGATAATACTTTAGTGGTCAGATCAAGTCTGAAATGTGAGTTGCATCACAGCAGCTCCATGTGTAACATCAACAGACAAACATCAAGACACAATACATGGCGGGGGAAAACAACAACAAACATTTAAACATAACACACAATCCGTGAGAGAAACATGCTCAAGGAGCCTTCGCAGTGCTTTTTGATTGGATTTCAGGCTCTGAGTTTACTGGGAGGATGACTGGAGCACAAAGGATGCTTTCAGTCGACTTTATTGAATTGCGGGACCTGAGAACATTAACTCAAGGACCCTGAGAACATTAATCAAGTACTATTCTTGACATACGTTGTTCATACGGCTGCTTTACACTTTTTAAACCCACAACATTTCAGGGCAAATCATCCTACCTTTTACTCCAATAACCATACATTAATAATTACTTTTTACTTATAAAAACCATATTATAATGTAAAAGGCTTTCTTTCATGTATTCGTTAGAAAAGAAAAACAGGCTGAAGCGTATTTTCTTATTAAATAAATAGTGTTGAATATAAGCCCCCAATTATATAGGCTGTCTAACCTGTGCAATGTATTACAATTACTAAACACAATACTATAATATTATATTGTATATTTCAATAGTCTGGTTTTTATTTTGTCTTGTGTTTATTTTACATATGTTTTTTACTATTTTATTTTCATCTAAATATCTTTGAATTTTCAGAACTTGGGGGAAAACTGTAAAAAAAAGTATTCGATTCTGATAGGATACTGTAGTACTTTTTATTTCACACTCACCGTTGAAGCGTCCAAGCATGCCCTCCTTGGAATTCTTGTTCCCTAATCCTTTTCTTTAAGGGCTTTCTGACGGTGTCTTTAGGTCTGTCAAATCAGAAACAATGTTCACAGCAGTAGGCATGACACCCACACACAACACACACCACAACACCACACACAACACACCACACACACAACACACACACACACACACAAACACCACACAACCACACACACACACCACCACCACCCACACACAACACACAACACAACACACACACAACCACACACACTCCCAGCACCACACACAACCAACCACAACACACAACACACACACCACCACACACCACACACACAACACACACACCACACACACACACACACCAACAGAGATCGACACAGCACACACAACACCCTTCTCTCGCTGTTTGGTGGCATCGCAGATCTCATGTTGAGGGTCCAGGTCGTCTGACGGGCCCCACGAGCTGGAGCTGGCTCGCACTCTCTGTGGAAAAATAAGGAAACACCACAATGGTTTACAATATAAAACGTTACTAAAATGAATAGTGTAGTAATTACTGTTTCAATCATAATAAATCAAAACCACTCCTATTTATTATTTTACCATGTATTGGGCTCATTGTGCCACAATATTTTCTAAATTGGTCGCGTTTAAATTATTTAGATTCCCATGGAAAAAAGCCCTGTTTTTTAATCAATAATAAAAGTAAGGTCATTACGAAAAAGACACAATATATATTGTTGTTTATAAAGTGTATGACTGCTGTTTTGTTTTTTCCTTATCAATAGCCTTATATAATGAAACAAATGTGCAAAATCAGTTTGACCTTTTGTGAGATTCAATATATTTGGTGGATAGGGAAACGCTTGGTAGATCATTTTATCCCACACAGTTAATAATTTTCCTCCTCAGCATTACACTTGTAATTTGCTACAGTAGGCCTACCAGTGGCGTTTTCCTTGATGAGTAGATATTTGTTATATTTATGTTAGAAATGTACAAGATACGAGTAATAGCAGGATCTCTACATGATTAAATCTGCTCATCTATTCATCAAATGCTAA
>NW_011369945.1:12432802-12439646 GCF_000735185.1 Notothenia coriiceps | reverse complement strand
CTTTAATCTGTGTCCGTCCATTTGGTGTAGCATTTGATCCAATATTACATTTGGTTTATATATTAGTCACTTTCTTATGAAGTGCCAGCTTTTAGGCCTTGGTCTGAACCTTCAATCCTGAAAATAAAAAATCAACCAGATTAATGTTTCTTTAATCCTGACCTGATTAGAGGTAAGTAAATATGTATAGGAAGAGGAGTTAAGGGATAGAGGAGAAAAGGTTATGGTATAATTACAGAGCCTGTCCATTTATAAATTGAGGAAATCAATGTTAGTCTGTTAAACAAAGTGCAGCCATCTATCTATCAAATATCTACTATCTGTTATTAAAGACCAGATGAAAAGAACAGAACGAGAGGGGGTCAAAATAAAGAAGCAAAGAGATTGTAGAGCAGTGAGAAGGAAAAAAGCTTGGTGTGTCAATTCAATACATTGCCAGTATTTTTCGTTGTTGTGAAAAAAAAATCGCCCCCTCTGATTTTTTAACAGCCCCCTCAGTAATTTCATCCTGGAGCCGGGCCTGGTGTAAATGGATGTCTACCAACCTGAGGGTCAGTGGTTTGATTCCCAGCACGCTCACTGAAATGTTAAATGATCAACGTGGCGAGGTGAGGGGAGGAACTCTTTGAAGTTCTTCTAAAATAAAAGCTCTTGAAATGCTAAATTAAAGTCTTTCTTAAAGGATATATTCAGGAATCCTGGCTCCAGATGTCCTGGTACGATACGATACTTTAATGGTCAGATCAAGTCTGAAGTGTTAGTTGCATCACAGCAGCTCCATGTGTAACATCAACAGACAAATATCAAGACACAATACATGGAAAACAAACATGTAACATAACAGTGAGAGACAACCTGCTCAAAGAGCCTTCAGCGTGCATCTGATCTGGATTCAGCTCTGTGTTCACTGAGAGGACTGACTGGAGCACAAAGGATGCTTCAGTCTGACTTTATTGATCTCTGATTAGAGGGTGGCAGCTCAGATTCTCTGTTCAGAGCATGCTTTGGGTCCCAGGTGATGCTGTTGGACAGGTTATTATGGTCTGCTGAGTCAGAAAGTGTCTGGCAGGGTTGGTAGCCTTGTGGTTTTCTGGAACGTGTCCATTGGACGAGTTTCAACAGATGTTCGAGGCTTTTCACGATATCTGCGCTGTGCTGGAATATCGTCTCTCTCAGAAGAGTCTCAAAATAACTTTGGTGAGCTTTCATTCAGCGGTCAAACCTTAAACTCCTGAGTCATTTGAGGAAATAGCCTCCGCTCGTCTGATCGCTCCATCTCGACTTTGTGATACAAATCAGACGCCAGTTAGTCCGCCATCGATTCACTTAAATACAGCGCTCAGATCTGAGATAAGATAGAATGAAATGTTCTGTATTGATCCCCGGGGAGAAAGTGGGTCAGCACAGCCAGCGTGAAGGAAAGAGAAACGGGAACAAGTCCACAGCATCTCTCTTTAGCTGGGAAACGTTTAAACACCTTAAATACACAATTGCTGGACGGATGAAGCATCAACTTTATTGGTGAGTATATTTGCAAGATGTTTTCATGTAGCATTAAACTGTGAATAACTTCGACACGCAGATGTTTGCTGTCGATCAATTCCTAACCAACTGGACTGTTGTGTCGAATGTTCATATTGTGGTGACACGTTATAAAACATAATTCACCGTTGGGATTATTGTGTTGCAACTCGGACCCGTTAGTGAGGGTACCGGGTTGTTGTCATTCCTGCTAGCTTGACATGCAGTAGCAGTACATGTACTTAGCTTGTCTGGTTGAATGGATAATAACGTGTGGAAGTCCATCCTGATTACACTGCCTCTGACTCCCGTTCATCGGCTCTACAATATAATCATTTAAATAACATACATGTATGTCTTATACTCTGATTGCCCTTTACTCGTGTAAATAGTATTTTTAATCCTATATGTGTTTAACAGAGACATATGTTTACATTTCAGGAAGGGCAAAAGGTGGATTTGCAAATGGTTAAGGACTTGTTTAGATAACACCTAAGATAATTTAAGGGTGGCACCAGTTGGATCTTTTATAACTATATAATGGGACTGTAAGCTGTGTTCTGGGAGCAAAGCCATGTTCTCCTCTGAAGATGAAGTAGCTCTGTTCCTATACTTCAGATCGACTTCACTTGTATATTGACTTTCTTTATCACTTTATTAAATATAACAAAAGACAAACTTTGTCCGTGGGTCATTTATCAGTTTCTATTAAGAATTTCCTCCACAGTAACGTTCAAGACTGTTTTGATTTTTGGGGGAAGTTTGCTGTATGAATACGCAAGCCTGACAACAAGTGTTTGGACACAATGCGTAATGATGTATCTGCAAATTAACAAAATGCATTCTTTATTCATTTTGCCCAAAGTGTTTTTTGGGGGAAATCCAATTCTTCATTTTTCCCATCTGAGATTATGGTTTGTTTTGGAGCGTGCTAAAGTATTACATTACAGTCAATCCTAAAATGAAATGCGATGTTTAATCTCAACTCAAATGTACGTTAAAGTGTCGTCAACATATTGTCTTCAGTGGTTGTGACGTTGTATTAAATATCTGTACTAATGGAGCCTCGGGGAACAAAAATATCAATATTTCCAATACATTTTGTTTTCAAAGAAAGAAACGAAACACATGTTTATGAGAGAAACCAAAAGCAAAACCAAAGACTTTGCCTTTTAGAGACAATCGCACAGTTTGAGCGAGACTTCAGGGGGCCAGCTGTGTTTTCATCCCTCGAGCCACAACACATACAGGGAGAGACACACTGAAGAAATATGTGTTTGGGGGGGGGGCACTGTTCAGAGGCTGGCTGTCACTTTCTGTTAGAAGTGAATGAGACAACGTCGGTCCGTCCGTCCATGTGTGTGTGTGTGTGTGTGTGTGTGTGTGTGTGTGTGTGTGTGTGTGTGTGTGTGTGTGTGTGTGTGTGTGTGTGTGTGTGTGTGTAGGGGGAGATGTTTGAGACTGTTCCATGGATTGAGCCCCCAATCCCCAGCCATTTTAGCAGCTTGTCCTTCCCCAGGGCCGCGTGTCAATCCAACTTAGGGGACACACAAATACCAAAACACACACAAAACATGTCTAAAAGGGTTCAAGAAGGCGTAGAAAGTGTCTCATCTCAACCAGAGAAACGTCATTCTCCTGTCAGCCGATTGGTTAAAGCTCCCGTAAGCTGTTCAGTGGATGATGTGTCATGTAAATACTTTCTGATTACTTTTTATTCTCAGTGTTTAATCTCTTTCTAGACTCGCTCATCCAGTTAAGTTGCAGCTGCAAAGTCCTTTATTTGGTCTGTAAACAAAAAAGGGCGGAACAACACAACAGCACAGTGAGAGTTTAACCATCCAGTTCCTCATGGTCACTCTTTTTGTTGAGAGAGAAATCAGCAATCCAAATTAAATACATTCTGCTCCAACAAACATGATACAGGTCAAACAGGACAGGTTCATTTAATTTATATGAGTTCTGCTGGTCAAGGTTAAAATCCAGGAATGTGCAAAATCCAATGTTCAAGGGGCCCTCTTCTGCTGATGTTCAGGTGTATATCAGTATGTAGTGTCTCTACTTTAAAGAGTCCTCTCCTGCTGATGTTCAGGTGTATATCAGTATGTCCTCCCCTGCAAACAACATAACAGGGTCTCTTTGAAATACAATGTTTTCTGTTTAGCCCAAACACATTTCTTTCTTTCAGATTCACACCTCAGTAAAAGAAAAGCTATTCTCCGCCGGCTTCATCGCAGGAGGCAACGGTTGCAGCATCTTATCACTTCTGCTCATTAGGCTATATGTTCGTGGTATAATGGTTGCCAAGCAACAGCAGCAGTACTTCTGAGTGTGTGTGAGTGTGTGTTTGAGGAGCACAGAGAGGAAGAAGAGGCTTTGATTAAAATAAGAATACATCTTTGATCTTCCCTCCCGTCAGAAACACTGAACCCTTAGTTTGGATGTGAGGTTTGTTTTAATAGACGCTGTTAATGTCTCTGAGTCGAAGAGGGACAGGGAAAATGGCTGAGCCTGATATGTAAATTAATTGTCAGTGATATTATCCTTGTTTATAGCACATAATGAAGTTTGTTCGTGGTAATTTCATCTTTATTGTTTTGGCTCTAGAGAAGATGATGTCCGTGTTATTGTCAATCTCATTTTTATAATTGTATTCATGACAGGGTGTACCCTAATGGCCACCATCATTGTCTTCTTTCCATATTGCCTGCCAAGATTTCTATTATGTATTAAACAAATGTTGGGAGAGTTGTAGGTCATCCATTGGTATTATAGCTTCACTTCAAGGATGAAACACAACTTTATTTGAGTTCTTCTGCACTAAATGCTTTCAAAGTCATTCTAAGTGCCACACTAGTATTGAATGTTTTGGGGATGGTTAATTATTCAGTAAAGCACAAAACTCTTAACATAAACACAAAAGGGCAAATTTGCTGAATGTTCTCCTTTGTAACCGTTAGCTAACCCTAACCCTAACCCAACAATGGCCTGAACCCAGATTAACAAAATGAAAAATTACTTAATTGGGACCTGTCCATTTTGGGTTGGGTAGCCAGTATGGTCTCTACATGTACCATAAACTCCTCCTCCTTGGAACAGTTGTGAATATAGTACGATAACTTCCTCCATTTCCTTTTCGAAGGTCAGCGCTGGAGGAATTGTTCAATGGTGCAAATCAATCTTTCAAAGCAACCACTGATCCCTCTAAAGAATCCAGTCACAAAACTAAATACGTATTTATTAAGTTTGAAGTCGACGGACATTTTTACAAATTGCACGATGTAGAGAAGTTACAAGTGGTGGCCACTCTGTACAGCAGGGGTGTCCAAACTACGGCCCGGCGGCCAAATGCGGCCCGCGGACCATTTTGAATCGGCCCTCAGCAAATAAAAAAAATAGAATGCAGTATGGCCCTCAAATGAAACATGCGCTTGTCTTTTACTTAAATATAGATGTAAACAGATATTATACAGTAGTATTCATGTGTTAACCTGTTAAGCCCCAATCCTGTTTTTCAGGACTCAGGGTCGAAATGACATTCCCAGAACAAATGACCATATCTTCACTTCTAAAAGGGGAAAATTAACCATATTTTTTCTCAAAGCAATGATAAACCTGTGAGTTGGATGTAGAAGAGTCAGAATAAATATAGACTTTGATCATAGTAAAAAAATGTAAATGATAGTGTCCGTCCAAAAAAAACATTACTTATAGTGAAAACCACCCTTGAATGATGGGATAGTAGACTAAAAGCTTCAGGAATCCAAACTATAACATATAATAAGTACCCTGTATCAAGATTGATGCAAAACAAGTGACATTTTACTTTTTTGGAGAGATTTAGAAAAAAAAACCCACCTCTGGGGTGATTTGGGTGGAAATGGGTGTATTTGCCGTTTCTCTGGAACCCATTGGTCGATTTTGATGATTGACATCTCTTTTGAACCGTTAGAGCCAATAGAATCAAAGGGGAATTTCCACACACACGTTACCATTGAGAAGTGGTAACCTATCTTACGCTCTGAAATCTGAAAACTGAAAACTAGATTTATTGCTGATGGATTATCAGTAATCATTTCAAAGTGACACAGAGACATTGGATTAACCTTCAGCAGCTTTTTCTTTATCGTTTTAATGCCATTGAAGACAACTTTTGATCAGAAACATCAAAGGTAAGACATATTGCCGTGTTGGCTACCTAATGCTACGTGGTGTGATGTCTTTGTTAGCTTCTCATGTCGAGAGTTCGGATCGGTCTGTAACCAATACCTGTCGAATCTGTGCAATCTCAGCTTGCTAGTCGATACCTTGTTTGTGCAGATACGATAAGTAATAAGGGTATTTTAACGTGAGTTCTGTGCTAAGTGTCTTAGCATTTTTTTGCTCAGGGCTAATTCAGAGCCTTTGTTATTACCCTTATGTTTCGTTTTGCTAACATTTTTTTATATTGTCTGATAGCGGAGTTTCTTCCCGTTAAGTGGGTATGACACATTAATAGGTTTTTAAATGTTAAGAAGCCCTCAGACGCTGTTTCTTGCAGATGTTGCGATTTGCGGGGGAATGGGGCTTAACAGGTTAATAAGCCCACTTTCAAATAATTCAGTCAATCAAAGCTGAACACATTTTCTAACAAATCTTAGTCGATAAGAAAAAAGCTCAATAACTTATTTTCATAACAACCTTGAAATATACCCTTCCTATTTCTCCTTATTATCAGCAATCTGAGGTTTCTGTTTCAAGGAATGAGCTACCAACAATATAATGTAAACCATGGAGAGCTGTGAGGTACGCTGACTAAGCATCATTCACTTGATGGATTTTGCCGACTTACTTAACTTATGAGGCGATATACCTCTAGTGAGCGGCCCAGAGCTTCGTATATTTTTATGTTTGTGGACCTCGTGAAAAAGGTTTGGACGCCCCTGCTGTGGAGGCTAGACTTGGTACTTTTGAGATATAAAATCTGTTATAATGCCCACTGATCCTAAAACTGTGTGTGGACGTGTATGAGGATTGAACATGTAGTCGATTGAAATCCTTCCTTTCCATCAACATGTCCTCCTATGATCTAATCCTACCAAATACAGGATTGTTCAGGAAAGGAAACTTTGGGTTTCCCTCCTGTGTTTTTGTTGTTTTTCCGCTGCTTAATGTCTCTCTGCAGACCACACACTGCTGAGTGCTGTTTAGCCCGGCTCCATTTTCTAATCCAAACTGCTCGCCGGTCTCAGGGGCGAAGGCTGAGCGAGTCGATTGGTCTCTAAGTGGGAGACAAATTGAAGCTTGTTGAGGCGACCGAGCCAGAAAGAATGCTTTCTCTCTC
>NW_011369945.1:12428842-12432627 GCF_000735185.1 Notothenia coriiceps | reverse complement strand
GTACGTACGTACGTACGTACGTACGTACGTACGTACGTACGTACGTACGTACGTACGTACGTACGTACGTACGTACGTACGTACGTACGTACGTACGTACGTAGTAGAGAGAGAGAGAAAGCATTCTTTCTGGCTCGGTCGCCTCAACAAGCTTCAATTTGTCTCCCACTTAGAGACCAATCGACTCGCTCAGCCTTCGCCCCTGTCAGGGGCGAAGGCTGAGCGAGTCGATTGGTCTCTAAGTGGGAGACAAATTGAAGCTTGTTGAGGCGACCGAGCCAGAAAGAATGCTTTCTCTCTCTCTCTCTCTCTCTCTCTCTGAAAAGAACATGATGGGCGTCTCGACGGGGAGCAAAATCTACCAGAGCAGAAAATAACTGCAATGTTAAATGTTCTGGTCATGTGTGTGAGGAAGCACATTTACACACAGATATAGAGCCATATTTACGTAGTTATGGAGGAACTCTCAATACTCTAGTTGGGTGGGAAACGTTTTTTCACATATAGCACAATATAATGCATTTTCAAATCAAGTCTGAGTCGAAATCTTCTTTTTTTCAAAGCTTCCTGTATTAAACACTTTACACTGTGCGTCTGGTTCTTGTGCTCACATGTATGTTACAATTGTAATGATAGTTTAATGTCCATATCACATACTGTACACATGAGAGATACTCAACAGGTCAAATCACTGTTTCTGATATCCCTAGAGACTCATTTCTACCAACATTCTTTGGTCAGAAATGAGATATCTTTGTGTTTCACTACTTTAGTAACATTTAAAGGAGGCTCTCTTAAGTGAAGGAATACAGAATATCCACATGTACAGACAGTATAGATATTTTATTGACGTGACGATGCTGCTTTGTTCAGTATTTCGTGAAGGAAGCCTTGAGTTTCCTTCTGAAGAGTGTTTGCGTCCAGACAAAGAGTGTCTAATGATAACACAATACATAAACTAATGGGATCCCAAATGTGATGCTAATGCTAGCTTTCGAGCTAGTCCTTTTCATTTACATGCCAGCAAGTGCATGCCCTCAACATCCTCATAGCTGCTGGGCGATCTCAAGCCATATGCTGTCTTTATTTTGTGTTTTTAAGGTGGTGTTAGTTGTACATTATTATTGAGAATGGGACGGTCCAATATAGGAAAAAGCAATAGTGGAAGAATGTCCCGTTGCTCCCAAAGAACAGAAGTGTATTGCTCTTTATTTTGCAGAATAGCCGTGATGTTTCTTATTTCATCAGCTGTATAATTGTAATGATTTTCTCCTGAACAGAATGTTCTGCAGACGTGTTGAAGCATCCATAAGAACCCATCCAAACGTCTGTGGTTCTTACAACCTGAGCCTGAGCTTGATTTAAAGATGAAGTCCAAAGCAGCTTTCAAAGTTTCTAAAGTTATGAAGACGTGGTTCTTTTTGGAATCAGTCACAAGTTTAGGACACAACAAACACTGCCAGATAAAGGTCGAAGTCACCATCTACCCTATCACCTCGTCAAGAAATCAATACTCGTTTTTACTTTGCTGGGAAACATAAAGAGCAAGATATTAAAGATCACTGGAGGTCAGAGCATCGTGTATGTGCGTGTGTGTGTGTGTGTGTGTGTGCCGCCAAGCCCCACAATGCACCAGAGACAACCTGGACCAACCAAATGCCGCTCGATGGCTGGAAACGAGGAAGAGTAGCATTGCAGACGACAGTTACTTTGATCTCAACCTCAATCTTTATTTATATATAGCACATTTAAAACAACCTCAGTTTACCAAAGTGCTGTGCAGAGAACACGTGCAATATAGAACAACATAACAGGAGTAAAATAATAAAACAACAATTAAAGTTAATGTCAACTAGTATTAGAGCCAGTGCAAAGAGGTGAGTTTTTAGCAGAGATTGAAAAAGTTCAATAGACTGAGCACATCGGACAGACTGTACGACATTCAGTCTGTATGTCTGACTTATTTGGCATTTACAACATCATACGAACACATTCTTGCACATTGACCTGGAGCAACAGTGATTGGTTCGTCACCGATGTCACCGTGACAACACAACACATATACATTCATAAATATATATATATAGAAACAAATATGACTCAGAGGCATCTTCTCTGAAAGCTGCAAGATTTCCAAGTGTGAAGTTGCCATGACGATCTAACGAGCCAATGAAAACCCGGCTGATTCTCCGAGAGTCAAGCGGCGGCATCAGCAGCTGGGGTAAAAGGAAGAGTACGAAAAAAAAAAATGCAGGTGGTCGGGAACGAGAGACGCGATGGAGGGGGTGTGAGATGAAAATTACAACAATCACAAAGTCCCACCGGCCCCCACACAGCGCCTGACGGAGGCTCAGGACCCCCCGCTGGGCAGAGGAGGAAGAGGAGGAAGAAGAACAAGTAGAGGATGAGGAAGAAGAGGAGGAAGAAGAAAAGAAAGAAGAAGAGGAAGAAGTAGAGGAAGAAGAGGAAGAAGAGGAAGAAGAAGAACTTCCTGCTTGTGTCACATTTTATCATCTGAAGTCTTTTCCCATTGGCTTAGAATCGACGGGGGCGGGTCCAAGGCACGTCCTGTCTGTCGTCATTCCATGTTTTTTAGTTTTACAATCTTGTTTATTGGTCATTGAAATATTCTCTAATAATAGTATTGCAGTGTCAATAAGTGAGGTTTATAGACAGTGTGTTTAGTTTGCAACACCACGTGTCATTTCCGCTTAAATTCACGCACAAAATACATTATTAGCTACATGCTAATGCTACCAAAACCGTCTGAAAAGACAGGAAGTCTAGTGTGTTGATAATGTCGTGAACAGCCGGTTACAGAATAAAAGAGTGTTATTCATTTTAAGTTACGCCATATAACATTTTATTTTATTTTTGTATTGTATTTGTATTCCTAAAACACAATAGAGTGGAGCAGGGATGACGTATTTACCCTGGAGGAAGCTGCTGGTTCCCTCGACAAAAAAGCAACGGATTTCTCCAGAGGATTTTGGAAAATAGCTTGAAATAAGATCTGTTTGATAAATGCACGTTTTGTTCAGCCGGATAATCTCCACATGTCTACCCTACTTTCATAATGTTCGAATCATAAATCTAATGTCCAGAAGCAAAATGCTAACGTTATGCTATAAAGGAACTACAGCCGAGTCCAGCAGCACGACTTCAACGTCACGCCAACTTCAGATCCATATTCAAACACACAGATTCTAGATGGAACGAGTTGAAGCGTTTGTTTGAACAGTCTGCAGGAGGCAGGGACTTGCTTTCAAGCAGAACAGAAACTAACTTAGAGGAGTGTTTACGTGTTCGGCGTAATGACGTACAACGGCCTCCACGACTTCTGGAGTCCTATTCAGCCACTTGGTAACAACCATCGTTTCTCAGACACGTCCACTCTTCAGAGATCACCAGTGGGGTCACTGCTGATGGATTTAATGTAGAACAAAACGTGATCCGTCTCTTCAATGTGTCTCAACCAAAGACCTTAGTTCAGATATTGTCCTAAATCCTATGGAGCGATCCCATTGGCTCTGAGACGAGGGAACAGGAAGTGGAGACATGCTGACTCACTTCCTGGTTTTAGGACTCGTTCCTGCACCACTCTAGGATGACACAAAGTATATCGTATCGTCAGAGATGGGGTTGTTACTAAAAAAATGTAATATATTACATATTACTTTTTTAAAAAGTAATATATTACACTACTTTGTTACTCTCTACATAAAGTAACTTGTTACTTTACTCGTTACTTTACTCGTTACTTTTCTCGCCGAGCACGTACGAAC
>NW_011369945.1:12428588-12428802 GCF_000735185.1 Notothenia coriiceps | reverse complement strand
CTTCTCTTTGTAGGAACACATACCGTCCGTGATGCCCCTGAGCTAAGTTCTATTTGTTAACTTCATATTTTTCATTTCCTAAAACATTTATTTTCCTCTCATAACAGTGTGGATAATTGAGACAGCGTGGTGTCCAGAGGTCTTATCCCGTTTTCCCACTTCCTCTGAGGGGACAGCACGGAGGAAGTTTTTATGTCCTTTTCTTTAAAACATT
>NW_011369945.1:12419498-12428548 GCF_000735185.1 Notothenia coriiceps | reverse complement strand
TCTCATAACAGTGTGGATAATTGAGACAGCGTGGTGTCCAGAGGTCTTATCCCGTTTTCCCACTTCCTCTGAGGGGACAGCACGGAGGGGGGGGGCATGAAGAAAGACCTGCAACAGCTTCATCCACGCTGGCGTTACTGTTATCACTTGCTCAGTGTCATTTCATTTGACCAAATGTCTTTCCATATACATTTAATAGATTTAATTATTATCCACCTTTTTGTTTTATGTCCTTTGATTTAAAACATTATTTGAGACTTCTTCTTCTGGGTCAAATTTCAATAAATGTAATTTGTATAATCACTCTTTTGTCTTTATTCTACATGAAAATGTTAGAGATTCCATTCCAATATGTTGATTATTCATATTTTCCTCAGGCTAGGAACAGTATGTTGAATTTTTAATGCTAAATGTATATCATTTTCTCACAGGATATAGAATGAGACAGCACAGTTTTTATCCATTGTGTATGAATGCTTCAGCTCTTCAGACCAACATAGTAAGATGTGAGCATGGTCCTAATTGTGTTGATATGCAACCTAGCTCTGGTCTGTTTAATAAAGCAAATCTGCCACTTTTATATTGTAGAATTTGTTAAATTAAAGCAGTCTTTAATTGTCTGTCCTAAACATAGCAATATATGCTTTTGAAATGTAACATGTCTTTGAAAAAATAACACTATACAGTTTATATTGTGTATCATCTTTAGCTTGACAATACATAGATGTGTTTTTTTTAATCTATAAAATAAATAGACAAACAGACATATGGAAGCCCATTTCCGCCACTTGAAAAAAATAAAATCCCCATGAAAAGTCATAATTATGAGATAAGAAGTCGAAATTATGAGATAAAAAGTCGAAATAATGAGATAAAAAGTCATAATTATGAGATAAAAAGTCGAAATAATGAGATAAAAAGTCATAATTATGAGATAAAAAGTCGAAATAATGAGATAAAAAGTCATAATTATGAGATAAAAAGTCATAATTATGAGATAAAGAGTCGAAATAATGAGATAAAAAGTCATAATTATGAGATAAAAAGTCGAAATAATGAGATAAAAAGTCGAAATAATGAGATAAAAAGTCGAAATTATGAGATAAAAAGTCGAAATAATGAGATAAAAAGTCATTATGTGATAAAAAGTCGAAATTATGAGATAAAAAGTCGAAATAATGAGATAAAAAGTCAGAGCTACAGCGAGAGCAAAAGTCTGATCATTGAGAAAGAAGCAAAGAGAACTGCAAACAAAAAGATATGTTAAAACAAAGAAAAAATATTTATAGTTTACATGATTACACAAATGATTTGTTTGCAACCTCTAGTTTTATTTTTGAAATTACATTTATTTAGCTTGACTCAGTTTTTTTGTCTCTTAAACTCTTAGTTTTGCCTGATTCTGAGAAAGCGTTGCTTTATCTTTATGAAACAAAACTAATTCCATACTTATTGCAGAACCTGGTAAAGGTGGAGCAAATCTTAACTACTTTACAGAGAATATGCGTACTAGAGTATTATTTATTTATCTAAAATTGCTGTATTGTACATGTTTTTTTTGTTTTTTTTTCATAAAATGTTGCAATTTCTCCAGTGTTTAATTATATTCTGGATTTTGGCATTTCTAGAATTGTTGTCATATCTCACAGGTACCAGGGTTTAAAAAATAAATAAAGTATGAGGGCACTGATCTTGTAAGATATGTACATTTTCGCGAGAACATGACGCCTGTATACAAGATGGCGCCGCAGACGTAAACAATTATGCGACGACAGAGCTCTGTAAAAACAAAGCTGTCTGACGGTCTATTTGACACGATTTTCATATTTTTGGAGTAATAATAAAGTTTTTGACGAACAGAATTATGGTTTTCTGGCATCAAATTAAAATGCTACTGGACAATTGGCATTACCCGGTTTAGACCAAACCCTCTGTACTTAATTCTATTATTCCAAATGTTCATGACTTTTTCAATCAATTTGTTACTAATGAGTTCAAGTATCAATACATGTTGTTGAATTACTTTGTATGTTTAAAAAGCACCACATTTTGCTTTTGCAGTATGATAGATGGAGGAAATGGAAGTATCTTTTGAGTTTGTTTGCTATGGGTCCTTAATGAGTCTGAACGACTGTTAGTGTGAACATGATATGCACCAAACACCAAGGCAATTTCTTGTAAGTGAATAAACTACATAGCAATTAACCTCTATTTGATTACAAGTCAAGTACCTCAACGTTGTAATTAGTATAGTTTCTCTTGACCTCTGTAAAGTTAGCTAATGCAAGCTAACCGTAGCTCCATATTGCTCTGCCAAACAACAAAGAGAGAAGCATTTATATGATGGCAATCATAACATTTTCTCAAATGAGTCACAGGTTAACACTGTTAAAATACATCTAATGTCAGCAGCACAAAAACATTTTAGCACCAGCTTTGTCTCATCCAAAATTATAAAAAATAGTTTTATTTTTGATATAAGCTACCTCTAATTTGTGTAATGTTGAATGCAGCTTATAAATCTTCCAGGCATTTGCAATCACTTTGTGTATTTGGGCACGGCTGTCGGTTAGAATCAATCTTTTGCAAATACTGTGTGGGAGTTAGTGGGACAGACCATAATAACATTCAGAGATTAAATGGTTGGTGTCTGTGTCCCATATGCTTACCAGTGACTGCAGGACATAGTTTACCCTGGGCCCTAATGGCCTCACTGGAATGCAAAATGCAGCTTTTGCCATTTGTTTTTGTTTATTTTTGGCCTGCTTAATCCAACCAAACTGGAATGAAATGCCTTTGATGGCTCAATAGGCTGCTTGGGAAGTTTTTCTTTGGACCGAAATTGTCTTTTGCTGCCAAACTATAAAGGGACTTCTGTCATTATGACGAGGAAAGCACACAAAAATACACAGAGCAATCAAATACCAGAAAATGACTTTTGTAAAACATATCAAAGCACAAATAATACTTCATACTGTAATATTATGACAAGTGAACCTACAGTAATTGTATTTGTTAATATGAGATACATAGTGATGTCACAATGTTACGGCAGTAAACAAGGATTCGAATGGAGGCGTTTCATGCAGGGCGGGGGGTTCTTTAAATTGACATGCACAAGAACCTATTGGACCTTCCTCTCCACTACAAGTCCGGCTCTGAATATTCTTTTTAAAATGACATCAAGCAGAGATTTAAAGGTCTATAAATGTAGACTAAACAACTAAACATATCTAAACAACATGGTGTTTACCTGACCTACTTTCACCTTCATGCGCTATGCACATTGGTGCAAACATCAAAGTGTGATTGTTTATTAGAGAAAAAATAGGACAACTCAATTAAAACCAAAGCAGTGACAAACAGAAGGTGTTTTGAGCCACTTAACAGCATAATCCAGACAAACACCAGCTCATTTACACACTCATCTCATATGGAAAGAAAAAGTAATTCAATGACAGATTGGCCCATTGCACCTTTAACAGATTGATACATTCATATGGGTTTTACTACTTTAATGACAAGGTGTTTGTAACTTAGTCTCTTTTAATATTGTTTCAGCAGGAGACCAATGCTTTTCATGCTGTTGTTCAAGTAATTAAAGATATCAAGGTGTGAACGCAATTACTATGAAGCTAACTTTCATTTGATTTTCTTTGAAGTGCTCCCCCTCTGCGGTGTGTTCTATGCACCTGTTTGTCTGACTATTCACAGATGCTTAATGTCTGTTTGGAAACATATCCTGGTGTCGTTCCTTTTTCATCCTCCACTTCCCAAATGTTTGCAATTCCTTTATTGTGTGCATTTCCTCACGCTCTGTGTCCTCCCTCCTCCAGTGACCCGGAAATTGTTTCCCCTCTGCCATCATGGAGGCTTCTCTGAGGAGAGAGGAGGCTTCTGAGGGAGCTCCGTGTAAGGAAACACAGGAGTATCCTACACGACACAATGAAGTTGTTAGGCGGCAGACAGCTTGAAGCATATCTACAGATGGTAAGTAGGACCTCAGTTACATGCTGAGATGTAATGTTTCACAACCTTATGTGTGTGATAAAGAATTTATAATATATATAGGACCATTTGTTTCCAAATTGTTGGGGTATTACACAAAGCAGCATTGTTGTTTTATTTACAATACACTTGACCTACATACTTTGTTATGCTTCAATGTGGTGTATAACAGAGTTATAATATATTAAAGGATATTAAAGAATATTAAAGGTCCCATGTCATGCTTTTCCGGTTATTACCCGTTATTACCCGTCCCCTTTTGTGTTATGAAGGTTTTTATGCATGTAAACGGTCTGCAGAGTCAAAACCCTCAAAATACACCCTGAAGCGAGTAAAACTCTAACACAGAAAATACCTCCCCAAAACGCCTCCTTGGAGATACGTCACTGTCCATTGATTCTTCCATGTACCGCATGATGTCATGCGTTACCCAGAACCAAATGGACCAATCCGTGGAGCCGTTACGTTACGTCCGCGGAGCCGTTACGTTAAGCCCCCGCTGATTGGTCCAAATTGACCAATCCACGGACTTCCTCACACACACACTCAGTGCATGCAGCTCTGCTGATCTCTCCTCCCTGGCTGCAGGCTGATAACAGACAGTTGGGATCGCGGCGAAATTCTCTCTGCAGACCCATTCTCACAGCGTTTATCAACCTTTTTCTTACTCAATATCAAGCCACACTTATTATTTTTACTTCGGCTGTGACTTTGTGTGTGCTCAGGGTGAGTTTGGCTGTGTTTCGCTGTCGCTAAACAAGGAAACCACACCTCCACGGAGCTCAGCGCGATTCACAACGTACCGACCAATCAGAGCACACTGTGCTCACAGGGAGGGTGGGGGCTGGAGCTATTGGAGCTACAACGAGCCGTTAAAGGCAGAGAGTGAAATTCAGTGAATACACGTAGTTTACAGAGATGCTGTTTGAGAAACCAAAGTGAGTTTGGAAAATTGCACAATATAAATCTATTCTAGTAGACCTCAACAATGGAATTATGATCAGTGGAAATGGCCATGACATGGGACCTTTAAATGATTAAAACGGTAACAAAAACAGCAATAACAGTAACAATACAAATGTTGAACACTCTTCATATCTTAATCAATATAAACCGTACCAGTCAGTCTCTCAGTTAGTGCAGTTATGCAGCATATCATAAGTATTCTTAAGAGTTTCTCATTTGGCAGCTTCAGCTCACATCTTTGCTTCTCTTGCTCACATCCTCACCCAAGAAGCTATGAGGGCAAAAAGAGATGCAAGTGAGAGAAGCGAGGATGTGCGTTAGCATAGTAAAAGGACCTAGATGTAGGATGTAAACCCTGCAGTGTATCCAGGCTCAAAGCTCAGCACTGTAACCAACCTGTCATCTACAATTACATCTGACTCGAGTCTGTACACGACCTGACCCGACCCGTTCATCTTAGACCCACTACCTGAATCGTACACATTATGCAACAGGCTCAGGGCTGGCTGTTGGTGGAGGCACAGGTTAGGGGCACACCTGGCTGTGAGACTGTGAACAACAAAGATATGTGGAAACATTTACACAAGATCGTGATGTGATTGCCAAGGCACAAAGTCACAAATAAAAATATAAATATAAAAGTGCAGTGACTGACGAAAAGGCTCGCCTTAAGCTCTTGTAGGCTGATGATATCAGATTCAGAAATCCTTTATTTGTCCCGCAACGGGGACATTTACATTAATCATAGATTTATTTACATAAAGTGAGGAGAATAGACTTGCATATTAAATAAACAAGAACAATTACTAAGTATGCACATGTAAATAATATATTATTATATTATATAAAATAACACAATAAGTACAAAACTAAAACAAAATAGCAAATAATTACACCATGGTAAAAAATAAACAGTTTATTTATTTTTAAGAATCAAGTGACCATATTGAATTAAAGAGGTAGCTGGTACTGTATGCCAATTGTAAATAAACTTGAACGTGAAACTGCAGTAGGGCATATTGCACTTTATGTATATTGCGCAAATGTTTATATTAACAGACAGAGTTATTGTACCGGGGTATACTAGTCTATGTGTGTGGGGGGACTAGGGGCTGTGCTGGTTGTACAGTCTGACCGCTGCAGGAAGGAAGGACCTGCGGTATCTCTCCGTGAGACACCACGGGTGCAGCAGCCTGTCACTGAAGGAGCTGCACAGTGCGGTGTCCTGGAGGGGGGGGGGACACATTGTCCAGCAGGGAGGACAGCTTGGCTCCCACTGTCCTGTCCCTCACCATCTCCACAGTGTCCAGAGGACACCCCAGGACAGAGCTGGCCTTCCTTACCCAGTCTGTTGAGTCTCTTCCTGTCAGCAGCCGAGATGCTGCTGCCCCAGCAGGCCACACCATAGAAGATGGCTGATGAAGAAGAAATAAGAAGGTCTGTAGGTTGGCCCCCTGCACCCCAAAAGACCTCAGTCTCCTCAGCAAATAAAGTCTGCTCTGTCCCTTAAACAGAGCAGCAGAGGGATCAGACAAGTCCAGTCTATTGCTCAGATGAACACCCAGGTACTTGTAAGATTTTAAATTCTCAATGTCCATTCCCTGGATGTTCACATCTCAAGTCCACCACCAGCTCCTTGGTCTTCCCTGCGTTGAGCTGGAGGTGGTTCCTCTGGCACCAGAGGGTGATGTTCTTAGTCAGTTCTCTGTACTCCCTGTCATCCTCATTAGAGATGAGGCCGACGATGGCAGAGTGGACAGAGAATCTACAGTTTGGCAAGAAGTGTTTGTTTTTAGTCGTTGCAAGCACTTCAGTTTGTTTTTGCACCAGCACATGATCTGTTCGCCTTTTTTTGGTAAAGCATAGTATCAATGCTCAAACATTCTCGCACGTCCACAGACTACTCTGGTCTTGTGGTTCACCGCAGTGTGGCTGCTCTGTATTCCTTTCAAGACAAATTGACCCTGCTTTGGAATTACCGCAGCAAGTGCACTATGTGTCACTACAAGCATGTCATTCTACCTAAAGGCTATGCAGCATCCGCACTATACTGGATGCAGCAGTCCGCCGGCCATACCGGGATGATTGGATTGAAGCAGTGATTCCAGCCAGGACAGCTTAGGCAGCGTCATGCCGCAACTAGCATCGATCACGGATGGAGTCTTGACAGATGCTGAAAAAGGCAAATGCTAAAAAGGTTTGCCCCCCCCCCCTCCATGTTAAGACAATGGTGTTAAACACTGCTCTCACTATTGCTTTTATTGTGGTAAATATTTGTTTCCCTTTTTTAGAATCCAAAGCTTTTTTGCCATAGTTGAGGGACTTACTGCAAAAGGGCCCCTTTTTTAATTATTATGTTTGGAGGAGAATTCCTAATTTGACACTAAAGAGAAAGGTGAGTGTAGTGGTGGATTATGCATAATAGAATGTTCCACTTAGCGTACGAAGCGAATTAGAGTATTGACTCGCGTAAACTTTAGGAAATCTAGATACCTTGCATCGTTACATTCAATTCTGTTATCCTGGTAGCACCTTTTTATGTTGGAAAGTTATCTGGTGCCCCCGTATTGTATTTACCCTCCCTCAGAGAGCCTGTGCACGTCTCTGCTGTTGCCTAACTGGTGCTGTGTTCCTCTCTTTGACATCTGGACATTTCCAGGAACACCAAATGGGTCTCTTGGAAGTCCTCTACACCTGCCCTCTCCTCTCTGTCTGTGGGTAATTGCTGCTCCTCTGTGTGATGTATGTCGTGTTACTGTACGTGTCTGCAGCGCGGCTGCATGCAGAATTCATTACTCGGCTCCCCTGGTCATACGCAGCGAGAGAGAAACTGCTCTCGCTGTCACTGGTCAACCAGGAAAATCCATGAATCTGTAATTATCCTGTCATCGGTCTGTCTCGCTGCCATTTCTGTCCTTGGTCTGTATTTATTCTTTCTTCACCTGTCTGTGTCTCAGATTAGTCTGTCATTCACTCAGCCTGTCAGCCTTCTATCCTCCTACTCTTTATTTGGAAAGGCTTTTTTTAACTACCATCTTCTTCCTTCCTTCGCTGCTGTCCCTGTTCTCCACATCTGAAAAGAACACGCATATTTAAAATCATTGCAACAACAGATAACTGATGCTAACTCAGGTGAATTTGGAGTAAACTTCCCACCCATACTTTCTTAACCCCCTCCTCTCACTCCCTATCCTTCCCACCTGTCCCACTTCTCTTCCTAATTACATCCCCTCTCGCCTTTCTCCTCAGGGTGCGTTTTGTCTCTCGCTGAGCTGTGACTTAGTGTGTTAATTACTTCACAACCTACATGGAAAGGTGCCGAGGCACGCAAACGATTCTCAATAAGATTCTCGAAGAGAGAAACAAACCAAGGCTGAGCATATATCATACTGATATATTTTCCTATTAGCCACCTGTGGCAGGGTCTGTGTGTATGTGTGAGTGTGTGCAGCAAAGTGGGGGCGAGTCCCTCAAGGGCAAAGAGAAGACTCTCGAGCATTATGAACACGGGAGCATCCACGCTCTCAAGGCCCAGTAAGCGCTATCTTTAATTTATCGCTATGTTTTATTAACCAGCAACTCAATTCAGGCCACCGAGCCACAAACAAGGCTCTGTGTGGACTAGTGTGCCGCGTCCGGTCTACTTTGTAGGTCACTTTGTAGGTCACTTTGTAGGGCTGCCACTAGGGCTGGGCTTTATGGCCTGTAAATAATATCTAAAAATGTTTTGACGATGTATACGGTATTCTTCATCACGATATTTTGAAATCCCTTTCCATAACCATCACATCAATATTGTCATCCTATTAGTAACTAATAATATTAATATTATTCTGTATATTGATTAATGGCTTCTTTTGGAACAGTTTTTAACTTGCGTGGAAATAGTTTTTATATTAAAGGTCCCATGTCATGGCCATTTCTACTGATCATAATTCCATTGTTGAGGTCTACTAAAATAGATTTATATTGTGCAATTGTCCAAACTCACATTGGTTTCTCATACAGCATCTCTGTATAGTATGTGTATTCACTCTCTGTCCTAAATGGCTTGTTGGAGCCCCTGCCCCCCCCCC
>NW_011369945.1:12408635-12419483 GCF_000735185.1 Notothenia coriiceps | reverse complement strand
TGGTGCAGAAAACTAGTCAATTGTCGATGCCACTCTGCTAGAGGATCTTCGATGCATTTCCACGCACAAGCACTACAGACAGAAACGAAGGGACAAGCGTTGAAGCCTAGTGAGTCACTAGGGTATGATATATGGTTATTAGACACCTTGGAGTCAAAAATTAAGCCCTATAACATACACGCGATGCTATTCAATTAATGTTCCCAATGAAAATAGAACTCAAGTACAACGTTACAGCAATCGTAAAAAAGCGATTCGACAGTAAATCTACGAAGAATACTCTAACACAAAACAAAACCATTTTTACCAAATGCAGTTAATCGTACTCCTAATAAAGAATTAACCATTGATTGTATTAATATCCAAGAATTTATAATTCTAGGGGACTCTGTGTCTACAGGACGTTGTTTCGGGGTCTTCTAGAGTGGAGAGAGAGAGAGAGCGAGACTGGAGGTAAAGATATATTGGTGAGCGAGAGCATGGTGGTACCGCTAGTCGAAAGAGCAGTGGTAACTACAGGGTTACCAAGAAAAACCTAAGCACATTGGTGGAGGTTAGGTATGGTTCCATTTGGGTGGTGGAGATAGCGGGGATTAAAAACGAGAAAAAACGACGGCTGAATCGGTTAATCCATAGGTTGATAAAGGTCCTGGGCAATAATTGGAATTATTTATAATCCATAATTCTATTTTTATTTAAAAATCGCAGAGCAAAAGTTAGCTGCTAATGGTAGCCACCAGAGTGGCTGCTGCTTCCGGTCTTGGCTATGCGGCAGTCTAAAACACACACATGACCAAATAAGGACTATGTGGGAGTTCCCCTTGATTCCATTGGCTCTGACTCTAAGAAAGAGATGTCACATGTCAAAATCCAGCAGAGGGAGCCAGAGATATAAAAAATCCACCCAAATGGCCCCAGAAGAGGGTTTCTTTTGCTAAATCTGTCTAAAAAGTCAAATATCACTTGTTTTGCATCAATCTTGATACAGAGAACTTATTATATGTTGTACTTTGGATTCCTAAAGCTTTTAGTCTACTAACCCGTCATCCAAGGTTAGTTTTCACTATAAGTACAAAATATTTTTTGGACGGACACTATAATTTACAGTTTTTTAACATGTTCAATCTGAATTTTCTTTAAAAATAAAAAACATCTATATTGAATCTGACTTTTCTACATCCAACTGACAGGTTTATCATTACTTTGAGAAAAAAGATTATTAATTTAACCCTTTTAGAAGGGAAGATATGGTCATTTGTTCTGGGAATGTCATTTTCGAGCCTGAAACCTGAAAAACAGGCTCGGGGTTTAACAGGTTAACGCAGAGGGGACACATAATTATGTTTAAAAGACATGAAAAAGTGGATTTTGCATAATAGGTGACCTTTAAGATGTGATGTCGCTAATATGCTAATGCTACAGTACCATTGAATTAATTTGCAGTAGGTTCAGATCATGAATTATTAGGGCAGATTTACTCTGGATTTTCTTCTTTGTTGGAAAAATAATATATTTATTATTAATTAAGAGTGACTCATATTACGTTTACTGCTAATTGTATACACATTCAAACAAACAAACAAACCTTATTCCTCCCAATGCCTGTCTGTTTCTGTAAAACCCGGTATTGGGTCTGTCGGTTGAGAAAGTGTAAAGATTTCTGGCAGTTACATTTAATTTCTCTGCGGTAACCAGTTTACTATTTTAAATTGATTCCTTTTTCTTGTCAGGAGCTGCCAGGGATCAATACGTTATGATCACATATCATGTCAATGGCTGCCAACAAAATATGAGTTTTTCTCTCTCCCTTACTCCCACTCGGCTGCAGGAGTCCAATCTGAGCCCCGCCCCAAATGAAATGGAAGCTAAGCGCCTCAGATGGATCTTAAATATCAGCAGCCAGGCGTCATCCTTTGTGCAGCAAATTCCCCAAGAAAAATAATGTGCAGTGATTTCCCACAAGGAGTAGTAATGGCAAAAAGCTGCATTGATTCCTCGCCAGCCCTGCCAGTAATTGGGATGCTGGCTGCGATACGCTGCCATTGATTTCTTATGGTAGCCAGGTTATGCTGCTGGTGTAGGACAACAATGACTAAATAACAGCCTGGCCAATGATCTTAATGCCAGAAGCCAAGCACAGCTATTGATTTCATTACAGAATGCCTCCTAGGTTCTAGGCACATACATTTTTTTATTGATCAGGAGCAATGTCCACATTACTTTTAGCACTGTCACATGCAGCCGATCAATGACTGCAGAATGCTGAGTGCATGGAATTGCATAGGTACATTGGGGCGCAATGAATTTAGGCAGCATATAATCAGGGATTGGAAGGTGACCCCGACTGACAGAATTGATAAGTGCGAGCATTTTCAGTGCAACCTGTGGGATAAACTGCAGATATTTTGTGATTAACTTGTCCAATTGGGTTTCATTTGACCCTATTCACAACTCTGTGGCCCAAGGGCGGGGAAAAAATAAGAAATCAGACTAGCACCAAGGCAGGAGAAACTGCTCAGATAAGACTGTATTGATGATAGGCTGGAGGTAATTTGTTCAGCCTTAACCACTAAATAGAGAAATCATATCAACTGGATAGACGGGCAGCGAAATAATGGTTGAAGCCACAATACCGGTAATTGGTTGTTTTTTGTTGAGCAGGAACATGATGACACCGTCACAACCAGTCAATTTCCATGCTCTCTAAGGGGGTGCACAGGTGGAGGGGTTAGTTTAGGTTATGAAATGTGAAGATGAACACAGACATACATCAACAACACAATTACTCCATATTGAACTGAAAGTAGCAAGGCTGTGATTTAGACGTTTGTAGAAGGGTAGCACATTTGTTCACATGCTTTATAGCTGCAAATAGAACATTACTTTGTCATTGATGCATCTAAAGCCCTGAACCCTGCTGTAAGGTATATTATCCAAAATACAGCTTTGAACAAAGAACTCTACAATTAATATTTGTATAGGTACAATTAGGTTCATTAAAACTTAAATATTTCATACTGCTGCAGCACCTCTTTTCACCCTCAGTCTGAAACCAGAGCCCAGTCTGCTCTGATTGGTTAGCTGGCTGGCTCTGTTGTGATTGGTCAACCTCTTAGAGATGTCCCGCCTATCACGTACAATGTGTTGGAGCGCTAGCCAGTAGAAGTGCAAGTGTTACATAATATGTCACTATGTTCTGGAAGTAAACAAAGGAGTCCAATGGAGGCGTTCAAGGCAGGGGGGGAGGGGGGAGTTTGTAGGAGAGAAAACTCCTTCTGGAGGTAACTTTGGGATATTAGGGTTTGCAGATCATTAACATGCACTAAAACCTATATAACACACTACAGTAAGGGAAAACCATGGCCCTTGAAGAAAAACATTCATCATCCTTTATACGGTTGAGAAATGCTTCAAAGCTTCTTTTGAAGATTATTATTGATATGTAAAAAAATTCCCCAATAAAACACAACAAGAATAAAATTACTTTTTCGGTTGTTTGGCTAACCAACTCACTTTCTACCGCCACATTGTTCAACCTCAGTTCATATTTAATGGTGCCAAATGCTTGTTTATTATTGATTATTATGTGACGTCAATAAGGCCTGCACTGCTGGTATGTGCTTTTGTAAGTCAATGCCATAACATTTCATATTTGTTTCTTCAGAAGGACTCCTAAAACTTTATACAAATACATTTTTTAAGGGTAATGAGCTGTTTATGGCTCACATCCTGGAACATTGCAGCTTTCAAACGAATATAAGAGACTGATGTGACAGGATATCTGATGTTAACGAGCGATATTGGTGAGGAGCAACCCTTGAACTACTGACTAATGTGTCGAGTCTAACATTTGCCCACGCATTCCCCCAACATGCACCTTGTCATCCAGTGACTTAGTGTACTTGTAATGGTTTTCCCTGATGGGGGTAGCCTGCCCTGGTGCTCGGGGTGCGGAGGCTGGCTGCCTTACAGACCTTTCCTTCCAAATGGCTCCTAATGAAGAAGCTCATTAAGGATCAGCGGTTGCTCTGCTCTTAATGAGGGCCACACAGCTGCTCATTAGGCTCAGGCCTTTAGGCTTCGTCTTTTCAACAACCACTGATAGCAGCTCCCTCTTTACATCCACTTTTTAGAGAGCTATTTCGTTGAGGTGGGTGACCAAGCAGGTTAGCACACCTGGCAGCATTTAAAATCCTTGTCGCTGGCTAATTAAGGCTCAGACTCGTTCGAAAAGAGAAAATAGATATACAATTTCCTACATGCTGCAAAGGTCGCTACACTGCCTTGTATGGAAGTGTAACAGTAACAAAATAGAACTTATTTTTTGAGACGTTTTTGTGCAGTTTCGAATCATGTAGTGGACTTTCTAACTGGAATCCACTCAAAAGACGCAGCAACTTTCACTTTTTCTGTCTTTTATTTTCAGCAGTTTACTTTTCAACAGCTTCTATGACAAACATATTTCCATTTAGTTGCATTGTAAGGTTGTCGTTTAGTTAAAAAACCTTTGAAAACAAGAAAAGATTCAATAAGTCCACAATCTTGAAA
The DNA here is from genome assembly GCF_000735185.1 of Notothenia coriiceps. Classification (NCBI taxonomy): domain Eukaryota; kingdom Metazoa; phylum Chordata; class Actinopteri; order Perciformes; family Nototheniidae; genus Notothenia; species Notothenia coriiceps. Next base: position 12,414,935 of record NW_011369945.1, on the reverse strand, counting down.
ATAGTCATTAAAATAAATAAAGAACAGCAGGGCATGCAAACGATACACAACCACTGCTGTCTTGATGACAAATGTTCCACAAAATAATATGCAACTAAGCACAGAAATCTATTGATTTAAAAAATGAAATCATCTCTTACCGCTTCATGTAAGCTTTTTAATAAATGTTCAGCCATTTCAATTAACTGGATTTTATCAGCAAGGTTTTTAGGAAATCAAATAAATTATTTTTAACAAGAAAGACTGTTTTACTCTGTATTAATATTCAGCAAATTCAATTAATTAATAAGTAAGTGTTTTAAAGTGTGTCAGAAAAGTACCAAGACGTTCAAAAAAATCAACGTTTTTTTCCTTGTATTGCTGTTATGAGGGTGAGGTCTTTGCACCCAGGTGACCAGAGTCAAAAATTCTATTTGCATTAGTTATCTGGATAAACCAACCACTAACGGTAATGGATGGAAACAAGCTACTATTGGGAATGGTGTTTTTCTCAAATGTTCTCGAAATTAGATTCAAATTTGCATTATATTGGGCTGGAAAACTGGCTGCTGGCTACTCAGACACAGGTGATCTGACTCCTGTGAATGTGTTAGCACGGAACACAGCTGCTGTAATTGGTCTAACAATGACTACACTTCATCATTAAATGCTGAGATGATTTATATCTAACCCGTGTACCGTACAGTGTGAGGCATTCAGTGTTCTTCACCAGCGAGAAGGTGATAAGGAATCTCAATGAGTCATGAACACTTTGAGTGATTGTGGGAGTGTCATCAAGCCCTCCTTATCTCTATTTCGCTTTGTTCACCTCACCCAGCCAGACAGCTGGGTTTAGTGAATAATAAGGAGATCTCACGGAGCATTAAGAGCTCTGCGGTATGCTGAGCGAGGGTCTGCTGTGAGGGAGCAGAGGCACCGGCCTGTGGATGGATTCCTTTAGTGGTCTCGTTTCAGAGCTGATCAGCACACTGTCACCGGCCATACTGCAGCAGGGTCACGCTAATGTATGGCAGACAGCATTCACTTTGAGGCATCCTCTTTGTTTATAATAACATCATGTACTGATAAGCTTTAGCTTTCACAATACTAAAGTGTTGATGGACTGATTTCTGTAGACACCTCTTTTCCCAGCAGGTTGGACCGGTTGTTCTCTGCAGTATTTCTTAGTTGAACGTCAGATAGTTATGAATATTTACTCTCTGTCTTTATTATTATATTTGTGTATGTCTCACGTGTTTGATTATGTTCCTAGAATATAAAAAGAAGGTCACATTAGCCATCTGTTTAAAAAGGCCCTGCTATCATGCAAGAGGAACGGGTAATGGGTTGTAAATGATAAGCAGAGAAATTACAAGTAAGCGCTTCTATGGTCAAGTGTATGATATATGAAGGTGTCTTATCACTGACTGCAACACATCTCCATCCTCAAAAGTATTTAAATATTATTGCTTGAAAACCTTTGCAAACATTTCCATTATCCTTAAGATACTGACATGTGAAGAAATGTAATAAACAGACAAACATGCTAAAAACAACTGAAAATGCTTTTATGTTGCAAAGAAGGTTTTATGGACTGAACATAAACCAAATTAAATTAAAGATGAGATTTGTAGCGCAAAGTACGATATATATGCTTCCTATGTCAATCGGAATAGAAAAATAAATTATGGAACAAGAAACTTGATTTGTAGAAATAAAACATGCAAGAAAACTGGTTTCATTTAAAAATAATATATTTCCCCGTGCAAATTAGCTGTGTTTTCTGAAAGCTTTTCTATTATAAATAATACTTTTCCTTGAATAAAGTGTCAGAGGAGTTAGGATCACACCTCAGAAACCAGAACAGAACATTGTCAGTGACATTAAATCATCTGTTCACCATAACTTAAATTCCTTTTAATAGCAACTAAGCTAACGGTAACGCGGATATCTGATACAAATGAAACCCAGTTTCTTCCACAAACAGAGATAATTGCAGGCGGCATGCCATGCTGGGCGGTCAGGGTGTGTTCACTCTCTTCCTTAGCCGTGTTTGGCAGACTAAATTTGAAGCATTCTGGGGGATCAGGCCAGGGAAAGATTCGGCACAGCGGGTGGGGGGTGGCGGCTGTGCCTCATTAGGGCCCTATTTTAACAAAGCACTTTCTCTCTGCGCTGCAAAGAGGCATGTAGCCGCGCCTCGACATCCCAAGCTTTCCCTCTCCTCCCTCACAAAGGGATATCAATCTCCTTCGAGCGGGATAATTACCAAGATAATTTTATCCATAATGATGCTTGTCAGTCAGGAGTGCTGATGAAATTAAAGAACTTCTTCTCTGTGAAATGTCTCCCCGAGATTTCTCCCCAGATTTATGTGTCAGGGGGAAGAGGAAAAGAGTAAGTCTGAGAAACTTTCCCGTCTATAATAGGCTGACTCCATAAATCCCTGCAGTGTGAACGATGTGTACATTCCTCACCTGGCCTCGAGCCAGGAGTCAAGCTCACATCAATTTAAAACAAAAGGTTGCAGGCGAGCAAACGGTCATTGTTGTATTTACATTATACACAATGAAAAGCCTGCTGTAGGCGGGACATAATGTACTCATTGTGTGGCGTCTGTCATCAGAGAACATCATTCAACTTGACACTTAATTTGCTGTTCACACACACGCTGGTAAATATACAGACATGTGTGTGTTGTGTGCAGATCTTGGGAATCCAGGACAGGTCTGAACAAAAACAAAAGCGAGTACTTGATCATGGTGTACTCTCGGAGAGGAAGTCAGCCCTCGCCCTCGCTGCAGAGAAACTGCACACCTTGATCTTGTATCTGAATTCTTACGACTTGTTTTAGTGTTCTTTAAAAAAGGGCTACTTAAATTATTTCTGAGATGCTGTTGTGAGACTTGGTGGCAAAGGTAAAGGCCTCCTGTGGATAAGAGGAGATAAAAGGGAAAAACAAAAGACATCACTGCCTGAATGTTATAATATTTAGCATAAGCAGCGCCAAACATTTCTTCAAGGAATACATGTCTTGTGCTTTCTTTTAAAAAATTAACGTGGAGGAATTGGGACCCTGTTACCCGTTGTATCACTCAACAAAGGCGACTGAACAATCGCTTATGTCAAAGTTTGACAATGACAGAATTAGAGCAGGGTTTTCGTCGGCTCCCTGTCCCCCACAGGGAACCTGACTCACACAACTTACAAAAGAAGTTTACTTTCGTTGTCATTTGAAATTACACTCATTTGCATTTTCCGGGAGAATGGGGCCACATGAAAAACAACGATGCCACCAAGCGGGGCATAAAGAGATGCAAGGTGTCTTTGAAATGGAACCTTGGAGCACTTGAATCCGATGAGCTGTCTGCCGATCACCCCTACAGGGTTTTAGAGAATCCGGGATCCAGGAAGTGAGAAACTTTTCCAGATGTTTCCAGAGTTCTGACTTCCTCCGCTGCTTCACTAACAGTAGCGGGGAATGTGACCGTTGGAGCATTTTTCCCGTTAAGATTTCCAAAAATACAGGATTTTGCTTCTGAAATTTTAAAAAAATTCACTGTGACAACATTTTATTCGACGTCATGTACTATGTCGTTTTTTCGGACATTTTCCAAATACTATACTCGTGTATTATATTAAACATACTTTAATATGTTGTTTGTTCTGATATTTTTTAGATACTCAAATATGTAGTTTTTTCTGATATTTTCAAACTTACTATACAATGTAATTTTGTCAGAAATGTTTGACATGTTTGGCGTATTTTCGATCCAGTATACTTTATTTAGCTTTTTTCTGGAGATTTCGACATACTAAACATATTATATTTTGTGGTTCTTTTGTTTTTCTACATACTATAATGTGACTTGTTTTAAAATGTTTCGATTTAATATGCTTTGTTGTTTTTTTCTCATATTTTTAAAATATGTATTGTTTATATATACTATTTTCTTCCTTTAAATGTTCCACATACAATGCCATTCCGTTTTTTTCATATTTCAGAAACAATATGACTTTTACTATACTATACTATATGTATGGGTTATTTATTTTTATTTTTATTTATTTTTTATAAATCTTTTTATTAGTTTTCGCACAGATATCAAACAGACATTTTCAAGACATTACATGTAAACTACTGTGTTTTCCTATACGGTTGACAAATAAACACGAACCCCATTACCCCGCAATCTCATTCACACAAACATACAAGGGGGGCAAGGAAATATATGTTTTTTAATATACTATACTATGACTTTTATCAAAATACAGAAATGTCTCTTCATTGTATTCATTTAAAAACAAAGGATGATCAAGGCAGATTTATAAGTTTCTTTCACAATGTATTTGCTTTTGCAAATTATTACCCAAGATGGTCCGTCTTTATTGCCTTAAAAAGGACAGAGTAATGTCTTGTAAATCACACCACTGTAGTAGAGCTGCAGAATTCTCCTCAGCATACATACCCTTTGAACAGAAGAACATTTTAAAGAAGGGAAACGAAAGAAAAATCAATGAGGGGGGATCTTACTTTGAGCAGGCCAGTGTGAAAAATACAGCGGAGCAATTCACATGCTGCTGAGCCCAACGCTGACCTCCATACAGCCGGCAGATCAATGGACAGGACGGAGGCCACCGGGGTATTGATTGATTAATCAAAGCTAATGTTCTTTTGATCAGCGCTCCCGCCCTATTAACCAGCGAAGGCAAAGTAAAGCAGCATGTTTTATTTACTGGGCCCGGGTCCCTTGTTGACTCCTGCTGCACACATCAAACAGACTGTGACAATCCTGTCATAGCTGATTGCTAGAAAATAGTTTCTCTTATATTTCCCTCATAGTAGCGTGGACTAGGTTTAACTGTAGGCAGTTTTTTATTAAATAATCTTAATTTTCCTTCATGCCACAAATTATTTTCATAATTTCCTTTTTATAAATGTGCTGTTTGACAATACAGCCACACAAAACATTATTCATAAATTATGCTTCCACTGTGGCTCATAAGGGACCCTTTTTTCTAATTGAGTGAAACAAGATCTCATAAAATGGTTGTTAGGTGCCAAAGATGAATTTCCTCTTAGGGTCATGAAAAGTACATTATATCTTAAAATAATATTAAACTCAAGGACTTTAAAAGGTTGATTTGAACCAGGGACATTTTAAGACTCAATATTACACTGATTTCCATTCAACACTGCCCTTCCTCTTATGAAAGCCATGTCTATGTAATACATAAAGCATATCTAAAAGAATTTTCATTGTATTCTCACTAATAAACATTTTGTCGCTACATCAAGGCTTCGCTGAATGTGTTTCCAGAGAGCAACAGGAGAGCTGCTGTAAGTGCAGCTTCAGGCCGGTCCAGTTCTAATCAGCCTCCCAACTGTTTCTCCCAGCATGCACAGGGAGCCAGAGCAGGCTCCTCACCACAACAAGGCAATCAGCATCACACATTATGTGTTGCATGCTGTGGGGGGACCCTGGGCATCAAAGCATTTGATAACAAATTCAAGGTTTTTAATGTTTTCCAGTCTTTTTCTTTACTGTGGTTTATAACGGAGGAATGTTTCCCTCTTCAACTCCCAGCTCTGTTTTGTTATGCCAATGCGCCGTATTGAAGAGAACGACGAGGTTCTCTTCTGAATCCGTGAAGTTCAGACCACCTCGCACACCCGCTTTGCAAACACAACTTGTTTAATTTTAATGATCTCCTCAAGTGCAGACACTCAGTCACACACACACCTCAGCTCGTTCTCACAATCTTGAAAGCGCTGCTTATAATTTCTGAGGTGAACGCACCTCCATCTTTCTTCATTTGAGAGGCCCCTCATCCCCTCCCCGCCCTTGAGTTTCTCCAATGTCAGCGCTCACTTCAAACGCCTCAGAATGAGTTCTGAGGACTCCATTGAGATTTCCCATTGCAAACAATTATTCTGTCCGTGGTTCTTTGACAGAGATTTCTTTAGATTTATATTACTAGGCCATGAATCAAATATCTCTCTGTCTCAGCGGTGCCCCGTGCTTCACAGTAGTTATGCTATTGACCAAAACCTTGAGCTGAATGTAGATTATTCTCTGTAGAGGGATCTAGAAACTGATTTAATTTAAAACAGCTTAGAGGAGTGAGATTTGGAGAGCAGATTTAAGGAAAAGCAGAGTTTAGATGTAGGGCGTCTTCAAACTGAGTTTTTGGGTTGTTGAAGTTCATGCAACTTATAACTCACTGTTTCTTGTGCGGCGGCCCTCCTCCCACCTTTCCCCTTTTACCCTGAAATCTTACAAACTCTGTGGCCTCTGTACCTGGGATATCTACCTGGGC
>NW_011369945.1:12408174-12408384 GCF_000735185.1 Notothenia coriiceps | reverse complement strand
TAACCAACCCTCCCCTCCCGTAACGAACCCGGAACCCACCCAACCACGAGGAGGACGACACACGAACACACACGACTACTCGTACGGTAAGGAAAGGGAATAGTAGTGTAGAAGTAACGAGTCGGTAGTAGTAAATAAAATAAGTAGACTAACTTCCTTACCCTTTCTACCGTAGACGTACGTACGAACCGACGGACCAACGGACGGAAG
>NW_011369945.1:12406676-12408134 GCF_000735185.1 Notothenia coriiceps | reverse complement strand
GGCAGGTTGTGTGTGAGAGAGAATAAATAAGACAGCCCAATATTTAAAAAAAAATCTATTATTTTTCGCAACTTTCTGCATATTTCACCGCATAAAATCACATAAAACCCCCGCATGTTTAATCGCATAATCAAGGATTTTAGCCCGCGTTTTTCTGGAGGGTCTAGTCTTTTAGTCACTTGCTAGCAACCACAGTTTTTTGTACTCATAAAAATGTACTGACATATTGTATGTAGTGGTATTAGTGGCAGTATTAGTAGAACAAAACGTGAACATCTCGTTAGCTTGTTTCAACCACATATCTTATTTCAAGCACCAAAAACACTTCATGTCGAACAAACCAGAGGTGGTAAAATGCTAACTAATTCCCAGGTTTGAGGTCTCATTACCAGCATGGGTTTATACAGAAACAACCAGTGTTTGGATTCATGAGCTAGCTTGCCTGACCAACAGTTGCCTGTAATGCTACAAATCTCAGGTGGGCCCGGTTCGGTTTTAAACTTCACCCGAGAGTCCTCCAGCAGTAATCTGAAATTCAGAATAAAGAAAGGTGATGCATTTATTTATGCAGCCATGTTTACTCACATTCATTTCCCCTTCAGGACATGGCTGTGTCTGTGAGTCTCCTCAGTGTGGGTGGTTACCTGAGGGAGGTGTTGTAGTGGAGCTTCTGTTAAAGCACCAGCCCTTGTTCTCTTCCCTAGCTTGTGTGGGGCCTTTGCTGGGGGAGACTTCACAAAGCCTTCCTTTGGCAACAGAGAGGCTTTCTTATCTATTTTGCATGATTCAGCTGCACACCATGAAAGACCCCCCCCCCCAGCCCAGGTAGATATCCCAGGTACAGAGGCCACAGAGTTTGTAAGATTTCAGGNCGCAGACGGCCACTGGGCTCACAGCAATGTTCAACTTTTTAAGCTTCGACGGAAGCGTCAGCCTGATTGGCTAGAGCTTGTACTGGCATATGATTTGATTGGCTGACGCTTCCGTCGAAGCTTAAAAAGTTGAACATTGCTGTGAGCCCAGTGGCCGTCTGCGAGACAGCGAGACACAGCGAAGCCCAGCCCGAACACATAAACACACCCGCAGCCTGGCTGGGACTTTGTGTGTGTGCTCACACACCAACTCACAGCCTCGCCGTGTCCCGCCGTCTCAGGGAGGAGAAATCGGCGGAGCTGCAACTGAGAAAAGATTGAGTGTGTGTGTGTGAGGACTTAACGTAACGGCTCCGCGGACGTAACGTAACGGCTCCACGGATTGGTCCATTTCGACCAATGGGTCCATTTGGGTATGGGAACGTCACTTAGTAACAGGAAGAACATGAGAAATCTCCAACGAGGCGTTCTGGGGCAGCATAGACAGGTCTTTTCTGTGTTAGAGTTTTACTCGCTACAGGGTGTACTTTGAGGGTTTGTGACTTTGCAGACCGTTTACATGCATAAAGACCTTCATAACGCACAC
>NW_011369945.1:12393061-12406631 GCF_000735185.1 Notothenia coriiceps | reverse complement strand
AAAAAGAGTCGACGGTCCGAGGCCGCCTAAAGAATCGGACCTGAGTCGGACTCTGTCGTCCTGTGCCGCTCCGGGCCGGGCCCGGCCAAGAGCCGAGCCTGGCCTGGAGCGGCACAGGGCGGCAGGGCGGTCTGTGGTGCGTCGTTGGTCCTTTTATGTTGTGGTCGTTCCGGTCGAGTGTGACGAGGCGAGGACGTCGCTCGAGGCGGTTGCAAAGGGCGCGGTTGTGCCGTGGGTTTGGGGTGCGTCGTAAGAGTACGACACAACAGTAACGACCGACAGTAAAGACGATGATTGTGGTGAACATTGTGTATTAGTGACTACAAGGCGCACATTGCTACCACCTTGAGTAGTCTTGCTTCACCCGGCTCGACTGGTTAGTCTCGTGTCACCCGAGTGGTCCCTCCCCCCCCGCCGTCACCCGGAGGTTGTTCGGAAAATCCTGGCTCTCACCTTATGTGTATGATAATGTCTCTACGACATACTCTTGGTTACAACTCAAACCTGTTAACGTGTTGATATTATTTTACAGATAAAATCGATCTGGGTCTGTTACCTTTAATACTAGTCACCTTTACCGGTACTGTACCCTGGAAATTATATTTTGTGATAAAGGTGCGTTCACATTTTTTGACAAGGTTTTCTTCGGTAATTAGTTATATGTCTTATTATAATTAGTTAATATATCAATGGATTATCCTACTGTTGATAACTACACAGCTACCAATAACCTTTCCCTAAAGTTTTTCATCAGCTACTACTTTACTTTGGCGTAGGAAATGTAGCAGTTTTGTAAAATATAATAAATTGTCCGGTATTTCGGGTCGGGATCACGCGGTCGGGAGATGTTTTCAATGGATGTTTTCACTGGATGTTCTCTACTGCTCGCGCCGTGTGACATCAGGTGTGTCTCGAACAAACGACCGAGCCACCGGACTTAACTCAAACGACCAATTATTTTGTAAATCGCTATTAATTTCTATCGGCGAAATGACCCGCGAACTCTCGCACCCTACGAGGGCACAAGGTATTACGAGCTCTAGAAGAAAACGGGGACCGCTGAGCGGGGTGAAAACGACGTGGTGTGAGTGTGTATGTGTTCTCTGGAACGGTGTGTCCACCGATTTACCTTTTTATATAGTCATACTGAATATACGAGTCGGAACCAAACAAAGAGAGAGAAGCTCTTACGAAATAACTCTTAGCAAACGCACGGCAGCCGTGGAAAGGTACACCAACACTTCATTAATTGTGTGATTCAGGCGGAGTCGCTCTCTGTTTTGCGTGGGACTCCTCTTTCCGCTCTCCGCTACATTAATCCTTCTCTTCACCCTGTCGCACCTTCCTATCCTCACCTCTCCTACCCCCAATTCTTTCATACCCCACCACACCTTCAAATGAGGTTTAAGTGGACCCAATCGGTAGTCAATAGACAACAACGTTACTAAAATTTATACGCACAAGAAAAGTCTACACCTCTTGTTCCCTGCGGTCGCCTTCCTTCCTTCTTCTACCGATCAATTTTTTCGGAAAGGTTTATTTTCTTCATCCCCTATCTTCCGACTGTCCGACACTCACTTACTGTCTGAGTTAGACTCTGTGTCTGTCCACTTCCTTTCTTATTTATGTCTGGTTCCTTGTCTTTCACCGTCGCCTCTGTCTTGGCTACTGTCCTCCATTAATGTTAAGTCCTATGAAAGGACCAACTGGTCACTGTCGGCTGCTCGGTCAAGAGGAGCCGACGCGCATATGCTGGTCCCCTCCGGCCATATATCTTAAGACGTACGTCGGCGGCGGACGTCTGTCGCATGTCATTGTGCTGTAGGTGAGGTGTGTCTCTCGTCGGTTAATGGTGTCTGTCTCTCTCCTCTCCCGTGTCCTACACTCCTCACTGAAGGTTCTCTAGGGTATAACCACTAGGACCTTCTACAAGGTCGTACAGTTTCTCGTCCTTGGTTGTCGGTGGCAATCCGTGTGTCGTCTCTGCACCGTGTCCCGAGAGACTTCCCTCCGCCATTCTATGTGTCCTATGCCCGCCGGTCGGTCTATTCAAAGCGTTGATTTTCCACGATGGTCCTAGTCTATTGTCTTCAGACGGGTTACAGTCTCCTCCCCCTACGATTCTCACGCACTAGATCTAAAGGATTTCAAATAACGGAGGCCGCTAGGCTTTATGACCGATTTACAGCGCAAGCGCCTGCGTTTCACCTTCGTAAGAATACATACGTATTAGGCGTAGGTGTGAGAGGTGGAGAACAGAAGACAATCACACAGTTTACACTCTTAAGAAGGAGTTTGTATGATTAATTATTTTTCTCCCGGGGAGAACGGTCATTTCGTTAGGGAAGTCTGATACCATTTTTTCGAACCTAAGATTTTTTCCCTTCTCGGTTTATAACTGGTCTGGCTTATTTCCGTTTACTCACGTCAATTCTGGCCACAAAATCCTGTGGTGCAACCCAACGAACCTTGGTACCGTCCACCGGCCCCGGCGCGCGCGCCGCCGCCGCTTTTGCCAAAAACCCGTACGGGAAGAAAAGCGTAGACAGGGCTGAGTAGGCCACCTCAGCCCGTACATCACGTCGTACTGCGACGGATTCGACAGGACCGACCTTAGTGCCGAGGTAGGTAAGTAAAAGGGCCCAAAGGAGCGCGGCCGCGCTGCACGGGACGTAGGCCTCGCATACAATCGCCGTACGAGTACTCGCGAGAACCGACTCGCCGAGAGAGAGCGAGCCGTCCCGGATCACGTGAGGCGACGGCGCGGGAAGGTTTCGTCCCCAGTTAACAGGAGACTTTCCGGCGGGCGCGGCGGGGGTGACGCCCACTTTGGTGTTCGGTCTTTCACCGACACCTGCACGGCTCTTACAAACCTCGTAAGCCCCTATGACTACGAAATGGTTTTTTTTCCGGCTTTGTCCAGTACACGACACGTTTTTGTTTGACTCGTTCACCGAACGTTGCTGATTTTTGTTTGTGAGAACGGTATTGACAACTAAGAAGACAGGGGGAGAACGGGAGCAGCCGGAGTAGAGATTACTCCTTACTGTCCGGCCAGGTCTCTTGACGATTCTTGTAGTGGGAGACGCGACGGTCTCCTTTGTGGAGGTCGAGTTGCGTCCCTTCTGGTTCCGTCGATTCACCACGCTGAACTCTACACCTGTAGGTCCCTTACCTGTAACGTCTTAAATTGTTAAGAATGTTCGATGGAGCCCCCACAAGTAAGACTCGTTATCGTGAACTGAACAGTACCTAGGAGACCGGACTGGAGACAAATTCCCTGTCTCGTCCGTATAAAACCGACTCCTCTGACCCAGAAAAACCCCACGTGCGGCGCCCGGGGGGGGATGTCTGAAGGAATAAAGAAGAAGTAGTCGGTACGAAGATACCCACAACGCGGCGACCCGCGTCGTCGGTAGAGCCGACGGGCTGTCCTTCTCGATTGTCTGACCCATTCCTTCCGGGTCGAGACAGGACCCCACGAGGAGACCTGTGACACTTCTACCCACTCCCTGTCCCTGTCGACCCTCGGGTTCGACAGGAGGCGACGACCTTGTACACGGGGTAGAGGTCCGTGGCGTCGACACGGCTGAGGAAGGTCGAACGTCCCGACGGGACGTGGGCACGACAGAGTGCCTCTCTAAAATGCGGTGCGCAGGAAGGCAAGACGGTGTCGGCCCAGTCTACATGTTGGTCGTGTCGGGGGATCAAAGGGGGGGTGTGGTGTCATCTGATCCATAATGGGGCCATGTTATTGAGACAGACAAATTATATTGAAACGCGCTATATGTATTTCACGTTTATACGCCGGGATGACGTCCCAAAGTGCCACACAGTTCAAATACAATGTACACCGTATGTCGATGGTCCGATGGAGAAAATTAAGTTATACCAGTGAACTAAGAATTTGTTATTTTATTTGACAAATAAAAAATGGTACCCACATTAATAACGATAAAAACAAATCAAAACAGAATACACAATAAAATATATTATATTATATATAATCAAATGTACACGTATTCCAACCCACGACGATATTCATTTGACGTTCCAGGGGATAGAGAGGGAGCTCGAAATACATTGTTCCCGATAAGGTTAATTACATTTTAGAGGGCCCCCAAACGCCCTGTTTTTTATTCTTCCAAGACCTTACGACTAGAGTAGCCCAGGGAAATGTCTCGAATTTTACTTTTCCGGGGGCTCGGAAAAGCCAGTCAGTGGGACGGAGAATTATAATATAAAAATAAAACAAACAACGGAAGCCGTTAGTCGTAGTGCTCCAGAACACATTTACAAAGGCTGTATAAGAAACAATAAGTGTCCAGAGTGTCGGTCCACACGGGGATTGGACACGGAGGTGGTTGTCGGTCTGAGTGTGTGTGTGTGAGGAGCTCCGCAGATTGGTCCATTTGGATCGTCGTTACGTCACTTGGTTCCCGGAAGAAAAAAATGGAAAAATAAAATCTCCAACAAGGCGTTCTGGGGCAGCACAGACAGGTCTTTTCTGTGTTAGAGTTTTACTCGCTACAGGGTGTACTTTGAGGGTTTATGACTTTGCAGACCGTTTACATGCATAAAGACCTTCATAACACACAAGGGGACGGGTAATAACCGGAAAAGCATGACATGGGACCTTTAAGACATCAAGGTGCTGTCAGAGAGCTGAACTAAAGCAGGACGCATGATCGTGAGATCATGACTCAACAAAGTGAAGTAAATGCCTCTCGACTGCTGGCTGGTGTCTTGCTCTCAGTTTAGTGAGCGCTTGATTTAATATGCAGCAGTGTTATCTTTGTACGCATTTTTGCCCAATTCAACTCCTGCTGTAAATAGGCGGGCAATTATTTGTGACATACGTGTTAGGAGCAAAACGCCAAGTCAAAAGCCGGCAGCTTGAAAATAAATGACGAGACGATTTGTACTGTATTTGGAATATAGTCATTTCATGTATCTTACGTAGAACAAATGTAATCACATTTGAGTGTCATAAAAATGGTCATCCCTGTTTCTTAAAGGTGAAGTCTTTTTAAATGTCTTATTTTGTCATTACAATATCCAAAGATAAGACAATGTGATATAAAACAAAGTGAAAGCATATTTGAAAGGCTAAAAACAGCATTTTCTCATACTTTAAAAAAAGGTCTCATACATTTAAAAAATCCCTAATTGATTATTAAAACAGTAAGAGATATTTTTTGTAAAGCAACTAATCAATTAGTCAACTAATTATTGCAGCTCTATCAGTATGCAGAGCTGCGTTCCTGCTGATTCATTGTTTTATTTATTTTTTACCAGGATAGAGTTGAGTTCAGGGTGTCACCATGTTTTGTGGTGAGCAAATGTATCGTAACTCCTCTCTCAGGGCATCCTATTATCAGATGTCATAGTGTGTATGACATACTGCCCCTCTGACCCTGAACACACAGTCTCTGTCTCATTAATTCATGGACTTCAACTCAGGATTGAATTACAGCTGCTGTTAGTGCAGGATTCACAAATATCCTTTGCTGTTGACACACACTCTAAGATCAGCTTAATTTCACAGGCATATAACATAGAATCCGTGATATCCTCTCAGTGTTTGCTATTCTACACTTTGCTTTCTGGTATTCATAATTCATTGCGAATGCTGAAAAGTGTCAGATCTATTTGTATATACTTTTTTTTCTGGATTCCTTTTCATCCCTCCATCACTTGCTTCCTTTCCTCAGTTGCATGGGGACAAGTGTCAAGCGTAAATAGTGATATTGAATTACTGATGTCCTCTCCGGTAAATTCCCACTGACGCGTCATTAAAATCCAATGCGCATGGCATCAGCGGCGAGATCAAAGGCAGCAGGATTGGGGATGCAGGCCCTTTAAGAGCGGCAGAGTGGGGAGGGCTCTTCATCCATAAAACATGAGTTTATTCAGTGGCCGCGCTGAGACATGGTTAGGAGCGCCTCTGCACTCCAGCGTGCTCTCACTACAGGCAGAGCATCCCCGTCCGAAAACAAGCGCTTCACACAGACGCTAAGACATGGACGCGCAGAGAAGAAAAGGATAAAACTGGAGCGTGGGGAACGGCAGAAGAAGAAGCAACAGCAGAAGAGTGAATAAGGAAGAAAGAAGAGCTTCTGAACAAGATCAGAGAGAAAGTGACGGCGCGGTAGAGGACAGTAAACAGGTGCATCCAGGCGGAGAATGGGCAATTCCTCCTTCCCAGGCATGTCCCCTCTCTCTCCGTCCATTCTGTAGTTGCAGGTATTTCTAACTTGTGTGCCCTTCTCTGACGCGCTGGGGGTGCTGGGAAACTGCTGCTGGGTGCCTCCGCTTTCTTCTTCAGTGTGATGCTGTGTGTGCTGCACATCTGTCTTTGCCTGCATGATTCTCAAACATGCATCACTTTACAGAGTTAAAGTACATCCGTGGAACTTCCCCCACCCCCCCAAAGCTGTACTGCACTGTATGAATATATAACATGTGGAAGTTCATTTTTTTTAATTTGAGATATAGCCTCTAGGTTTTCCTGTTGTAATGCTCAGTTTGAAATGCTACAGCACATTTGAAATGCATTAGAAGTGTGTTTTGCATTTTAGTGCAGATATTGACCAGACTGAGTGTGTGATGGGACCGGGGGGTGTGAGTGTGTTATGGTTTCAGTTGTGTCTGGCAGCCGCGCTTGTTTACTGCCTGTGCGTATGGGAGACGGTTGATGTTCTGGCTCTCTGCGGTTGGCATCTGGGGCAGCATGAAAGGGAGCTATTGAAGGATTTCCAGAAGTGCTGTTGGTCAGAGAGATGGAAAGAGTGAGGCAGACAATGAGGCCAGTTTATAGCCTGTTTACTGGATGCTGCAGCAGTTTGAAATATAGAAGCACTGATAAAGACAGCTGCAACATCAAAAACAAATTTGCATCGGAAACATGGAACTCAAATATTCCTCTTTTTTTGGGTGGAAGATCTTTGGGTGGGGATGTCCTCCTTTTAAAATCTGCAGTTCGTGAATTTATCTTTTTAGATAATTACATTGAGAGCTAAGCATTATTTTGTCTGAAAACTAAATTGTCAACTATAATAATAATGTTTTTAACCCATTCCCCTTTTTAGATGTGATCAATAGATTTAAAACATTTGGAGCCAGGACATTCTTGTAAACTCTGGCATGTGCAGCTGTTTTAAATTGGAGTTGCTTGAAACAATTAACATCATAAATAAATCACAAATTAATCAAATAAAAATGACCCTAAAGAGAAAAGTATAAAGGCACTATGGCTACTTGATTATGCCAAAAATCCTAATCGTGATATTTTGGTCAATATTGAGATCATGATTATTCCATATGATTACTCATTGACTTTGGAACCCTTATGCATTTATTGATAAAAAAGGGTCATTTTAACTTTTTGAATGTTCTAAACATTATATTCAGTTTTTGTTATCGTAACTCATCAGACACTTTCAAACCAAAATGTTTCGAGACAGCTCAAGTGCTTTTAACCTTCCCTGTTGGTCAAAGGCTCTCACACACACACATCAGTGGGGCTGTAATGTGGTCTTAGCTCACCACAAAGAAGACGCACCTTGCTCTGGACAAGGAAAGCTGCTAGTCGGCTTGACCCAGGGGAGATACCAATATGCCTTCCTACACGGTGACAAGTGTGACAGTTTTAGTCATTTATTCTCGCTCTTAATGCTTTGTGTTGTTACTACTCCTCTGATTCTCCAAATAATATGTGCAAAAGGTTACCCAAGTAAGTCTGTTGGTCGGTTTAGTACTGAATAATGAAACTACTGAACTAATACTGAAGTTAGCCCGCTGCAATGGTATGCATTACAGTGGCCACGGCCCTGCCCTGCTCGAGTTGATTTATTGGGAATGAGTCCTAAAGCAGGAAATTAGTCAGCATTGTAGCACTTCCGGTTTGTTCTTCTCAAAGTCAGTTACTTTTTGAATAACCCTTTGGCCTGAAATATGTAGTAAACACAAGCTAAACATATATTTTCACATTTTGTTTTGTCTTAAAAGTGTATGCGTAAATACTCCAATGGTGAATATCTTAAAGTGGACCTATCATGCTATATTTGAATAATATATTGTAGGACCATACCTATATAAGGCATATTTATACTTTTTATTTTTCAAAATACCAAACAGATCATGCATTTAATCCATTCCTCATTTCGCTCAATTTAACACTGTATTTCATGCTCGGATTCAGTGAGAACAGCACCATCTGGTGGCCTGAAATATGTACTACAGCGTCTCCAGCGCTTTCGAACGGCAATGTCATTGGCTGTCTCCTCCTGATTGGTGGAGTTGGCCCAATAGCCGTAGCGCCACTTCTGTGACGTCATAGAAGTGTTCAAATCTGGATCAGTCTGTATCAGATCCGTTGCAGCCCCTTTTTAAGAGATTTGGGTATGGAGGAAAAGAGAGAGGGTTGGGTTTTCTGACTCTTGGTGAGTTCCCTGACACACCGGGGACACATATTCATGTATAAAAGACGTACAAAGGTGCATTTTGCATGATAGGTCACCTTTAAGCTTCTATTTGTCATTAAAACGTTGTCTGCTAACAAGTGACTAAATTAGACTGCAGAACATTAGCTGCCTTTTAGCATAGCGATGGTGACCTGAAGTCATGCCACCATGATATAGCCCAGGGGTTCCCAAACTTTTCAGCCCCCCCCCCCCCTGTTTTCAGAAAAAGTTTGAGAAACACTGCGCTAGTGGATTGTCTAAGAAAAAAATGTCTATGCAAACGTTATTATTAATAATCCCCCCGGGGAACCCCTGATATAGCCTAATGTTGGCTTATAGCTAAACATTAGTTTTATAGCCGCCTTTAGCTTAGTGGTGGTTACAAGAAGTCATGCGATTGTGATATAATTAAAAGATTGCCTGGTGTTAGCTTTTTACTTCCGGCGATTATTTAGTCTTCCTGCTAAAAAAACTTGGACGAGTTTGAAATGTTTGTTTGCCACAGATACCATTGACTTTTTGTGCAGGGAAAACTTGCAATGCTAACTTACAGGTCGGCCTAAAATATGTAATCTCTGCATCACTATAATGCTTAGACAATGAAGAGCAAGGATATTTTACCTGCTACCACATTTGTTCTCAACATCTCAATACAATGGGAAATCAAATATTCCCCTAATGGGAATATGGTTACATTTAATTTGCATCTTGCCACCATATACGACGATGAATATATTTTAGTCAGAAGCAAAGAAGTGTGAGGATACTGCAAATACTTTCACAATGCCTGGTTGATACACCAACCATCTAGGTTTTTCAAAGATCCCCTGGTATATATCTTCTCTCATGAGAGAGGCACAGACTATTGCTGCAGAGTTAACTGACATTAGGCTGCCAGAGTGCAAAATGGAGGTGTTCACTATCTTTAATCGGTATTGATTTAAATTATACTCATCTTCACCCTCCGACACGCTGCACAAATCTTTGTCAGAGCAAGAAAAATACTCTGGTGTCTTGAACACGTTGGGGAAGAACTACCAGCTATCTCAAAATTCGACGTTGTTCGATATGAGGCTTGTCACATCCTGCATGCCGTCTCCCCCGTAAATCGCTGAGAGGATTACATCTGAACGGAGCGTTTTGAAACAGAATATAGAGTCACCCTTGAACATCTCAAACTTATCTTCTGTGTGCCGCATGACTATGTGAGTCATGTCACCTCTATGAGATGACAAAGCCCTCCCCGGCTCCCCAGGGGGTGTCAGAGAGGCGGGGGGCGGTGGTGGTGTTGGTGCAACAGATCAAGCATGTTGGAATCACAAGTGACTGGGGAGAAGAAGAGAAAAGAAGAAGCAGGGTGGAGGATCTTTTAGAGCAGCAGCCAAACGGCAGTTTTCCCATGTCAGCCTAATCAAACTTGTTGACACATGGAAGGATATGGAAGGGAGACAGAGAGAAAGAGATGGAGGGCAGAGAGGAGGAGATGAAGGGCAGTGAGGAAGCTGCAGAGCGCAGTGTGTCGACATCACAGGGCTGATTGATGCCGAGCGACCAGGTGAGGGCGACTATAATATTGACTCAGGAATATATTTTCCCCTGAGAAGCTGCTTCTCACTCTGACATTTAGAGACTCTAATGCCTTTTCATCCTTGATCTTGCTCTCTCTGACTTCTATTAGAAGTCAAAACAACATTTCCCAGAAATGTTGTTCCAAGCAGCGAGACTGCAGGGACCCCAACACAGCTTTCCACACCAGAGACTTCTTTATTTCTGTGGAATGTAAAAGAAGGTAACGCTTCAACCGACAAATGATTTCATAGTAAAGTAAAAGTTTAAAATGTTCCACTCTGCTCAACCTTCTAATATATAAAGCTAAAACGGCTGACAACCCCCTTCCTATCAATAATCAATTATCAAGTCTTTTACTTTTTTCTGAATTAGATTTTATAACCTACTGAATAATCATTGCATCTATCCATATCCTTCATAGACTAAGTAGAGATGCCCTTTTGCAATTTACCATATATTAAAGTAGCATAGAATAGCTTTTAAAAAATCCAATAGGTTTGATGAATTACGAAATAAGTAACACCTTTCCTTAAGGGAGTTTATTTGGGTTTTTCTGTATGTAAATGGTCTGCAAAGGCCAAAGCTCCCTCAAGAGGAGGTTTCACCCCAACACACCGACGTAAGCATGACGTATTTGTTATTGGTTCTTGCCGGGCAGCCGAGTGGGGCCAGCTAAGAACCGGTGCGGTTGACCAACAGAGCTGGCCAGCTAACCAATCAGAGCAGACTGGGCTCTGGTTTCAGACAGAGGGTGAAAAGAGGTACTGCATCACAGGCAGTATGAGAGAAATAAAGAGCTTTTTGAACATCAAAGTAGGGCTGCTCGATTATTTTGGTAACCCCTTATCCGGAAACAGGAAGTAGCGAGCTAAGAGGCTCCGGCTTGACGCGGTTAGTAGAATTTGACTGTACGCTAGAGACCGGAGAATAAAGACACGGCAACTAAAGCTTCCCTTGTAACGTGTTTATATGGATTTATTAAACAGACTGCAAGTCACAACACAACCTGGCAGAGAGGGCTTTTAGGGAGCGGTGAAAACGCACACGCGGGCAGGATGTATAACGCAAGACAAATTGAGAGCATCATTGCGAAAGGGAATGCAGCAAAAATAATAGTTCTATTTCGATTACGATGTTTTCGTAATCGTTGCAAGCCAAAATCGTAATCGAAATAAAATACGATTAATTGCACAGCCCTACATCAAAGCATGGAAACATATCACAGTAGAGGCACAACAAACTAATATATACCTGAAAATGAGCATAATATATCCTCTTTAGTACTAAAAGCCAAAACACATTCAATCATTATTTTTATTGACTCCTCTGGTGCCATAGGAATGGATATTTCTTTATGATTCTCGCTGAAAAAGCAGAGTCCCTTGGTAAAATGTAACAAATAATAGCGAAACAGACACAGTATGAATAATCTTTGCATTCATTTAGCTGTATTGTGTATTGCTTTACAATCAGAGAACATACTTTCTCTTTATGAGATGATGCAGTTTGTTTGCTGTCGGGCGTCTATCGAACTACGCAAAGAGAAGAACATATTCTCCCTAAGATTTCAGCCCTTGTTGTCTTCAAAGATCTGTAGACATTTCCTCTGTGTGCAGCTGGTACTAATATTTATATTATCAAGTGTTAGCTGGGACACAGCTGCAGAAGTATAGATCCTCCTGTCTGAACGAGATGTCCTGAGTCCTGGGGCAATTGGTTTCCAGTAGATTAGCAGGCTGAAAGCAGCAGCACCTGTGTAGCAGCGGAGATTCAGTTTCCTGTTCAACGACACAACAGTACTTCTGCTCATCCCTGCTGCCTGTTTTGCACTGCTCAAATGTGACCTATAAATCATTCAACACATTTTGAGTTTCTACACTTTGAAAGATGAGTTACTTCGCTTTCTTAACATTTAAGCAATATATGTCGCATAATCATGATGACTGTAAATGAGCCATGTGGAGAAAAATACTTTGCAAATATGCAGTCAATTTTGCATTGAATTTAGCAGGGACTGTTCCCCTTTCAAAAATCTATTTATTATCTGAATATGTTAAGAGTTTGAATTCTGAAAGCCAATAGATCGCTTGTTTTAAACCAAACTACGGTGGCCGACAGGTAAAACGTCTTACAGCCGCCCAAAACATTTTCAGAAGGACAAAAGCACTGCAGACCGGAGCACTTGTTTATATTCAGGATTATAAAGTAGACCAACTGTCACAGTAACTGAAAACAAATCTAACATATAGGTTTTATGGGCTTATTTGAACAATGTGATCACATGATTCCTTCCAATATTATTGCAGATCTGCTGTAAGCTAGCTAGCTCACATTGCTAACCAAACAATTATGTAATAGACTAACTCTGCCTAAAGTGACAGTTGGCCAACTTCATAAAACCGAACGCTAACAGTCGCTCCATTCACAGCTGTGTGCTCACTTCTTAGTGTCACCTTTTCTGTTGTGTTTTGAGCTACTTGCAGCTTTTTTTATTTTCAGCGTTTCGTTTACATTTGCTTCGCTTTCAAAAGTGCAGTTCGTTTCTCACAATGGAAGTGAATTGGGCGGTTGTAGTGCGTTTGCACTCGCGGCCACTGTATAAAACCTCAAAATGATCATAACACAAGGTTTTGAAATAAATCTCAAAGGAATTCTCAAGGAATCACATCAGAGTGATTTTGATAGAGGGGGTCATAAATGTGATGGCAGGAAAACTTTTGATATAAAATAAGATGAATGTAGTTGTGTTTACTTGGATGACATTATCATAGGACCTTGAGGGCCTTGGGAGAGAACTGGGGGTATAGGGTATTACTCTATTTTTAAACTTCCTTTGCCATCCCTATCACACAAAGCAATACAACATTTACACCACATTACAGCAGAGAGTTATAAACCGTAAATCTCCGTTAAATTGTTTCTCTCTCGCTCTGTAAAGCTGACCAAGGATGATCTTGGCAGTCTGTTAACAGATGTAGTTAAACTTATTCAAAGAAGCCTCATGAACTCTATACTCTAATGGCGCATTTCCACTGCAGGGCCTCACACGGCTTAGTACGGTATAGTTAGGCCTTGGTAGGCCAGGCTCACTTTATGTTGCGCTTCCATTACAGTTTAGGAACTGGGGTAGTAACTATAGTAACGCAGTGTAGGTGGAGCCGTGACGTCATCTTCAATGCGAAACACAAAACCAACATCAGCCGTTGACTGTTAGCACTCAAGCTCACAGCTCCTCATATCTGTTCAGAAACTGGACAAAAGTTAAACAAGTACAAACCACAGACTGTCTGTGTCATGGCGAATACAGTCACTGGTTTATTTATGTCTGTAGGCCGTTGTTGTGAGTGTGGACGGTCGGAGCATATACAGCGTTAGCTTAGCCGATCTCCATGCAGAAAACACGCATTTTAAAAGGTTTTTCGCCTGCCGTCTGTCTGCAGACTTGTCAAAGCATTAATTCATGGTTTTTACGAACCGGTATCAGTATGTTGTTACTTCGGCATCATTTTAAACATGTATTACAATTAAGGAGCTAC
>NW_011369945.1:12386065-12393021 GCF_000735185.1 Notothenia coriiceps | reverse complement strand
AAGTAAACAATGGAAAATGAGAAATCTCCAACGAGGCGTTTTGGGGCAGCATAGACAGGTATTTTCTGTGTTAGAGCTCAGTGTGCTCTCTACAGGGTGTACTTTGAGGGTTTTTGACTCTGCAGACCGTTTACATGCATAAAAACCTTCATAACACACAAGGGGACGGGTAATAACCGGAAAAGCATGACATGGGACCTTTAAATCTTCTGGACTAAATGAGAAAAGTGCCGGTCAAAGGTCTTCTTTGTTATTTATTGAACTTGAAAACAAATTGATATGATTCGATATTAGAGAAATTAACTACATTATTCAAAAGTGTACAGTAACTTACAATAACACAGGAATAATAAACGGAGCGCTCTCTCCCTCTCCTGACAGCCGGTCAAAAATAAAATTCAATTTGTCAGCATTTTGGTGGTCGATTCTTATTTGAGGTAAACGGTTTGAATTAAACTCAAATGTATAGTAATGTGATGATCAACACAGTTTGTAAGCTTTATATAGATACAGTGTATTTCTTGCAACCCCCAGGAAAAATAATAAATTCACACCTCAGACAGATCATGCTGAGTGTATGCCTCGGTTGTTAGAGTGTGTGTTGTAAAGCTCTGTCTGCACCAGTGCTCAAGTTCGGAAAAAGACAAAAAGAGCGAGAAGGAAAAAAAAGCGTTGTGGTCAGGGCATGCGGAACATGCACAAATATTTAGTTTGCGTTTTGTTTCTTAGCAAAGTAGTGACGCTCGATGGATGGTTTCTTGGCAACAAGAGGAGTTTACTGCAGGTGTGTCTCAAGTTCCCACGACAGACATGATCAGCTTCTGTCTACACTATTTACTTATTTATGGCATGCTGCCAATTCGTATTTATTAAGGATCTTTTTGTATGAAGAGATTTGACAGTTTCTAAAATAATTACACAATAGATCTTTGGCAGGACTGATGTAACTAGGGTGGTGATTTAATCATAAAGAATTACGTAACAAATGCCCAACACAGAAAAATGTTGCTGTTGTTTTAAAGGCTGCATCACAACACTGGGACCTTTTTTTGTCTTGAAGCTGTTTTTCAGACAGCCCTTTCTCGGTAAGACAAAGATCAAAGGAATCTGAAGGAAAACGTCAGCAATGACTCAGATTAAAAACTTCATTTGGAGCTGCTTTTCCTTTTCTTCTCTACGCCAGCACGACATCATTCCAACATATTCCTGAAAGCAGGAAGGCCCCTGCAGTCTGGAGATTTACAAACTGATATCAAACCAGCATCAAAGTAAAGTCTGAAGCCCCAGATTCTGAGTCACTACCAGAATGAAAAAAGAAACCTCATTTGTAGAGCCACTTAAAAAAGCTTGAAATTGATAATGAATCAGCAGGGCTTCTTCTCTCACAATGTTGTCTTCTATGGTTTCTGCTAGGGATGCTCCAATCGAGAGATAGGAATGCTCCAGAGAGTGAGTATCGGCCGATATCGATCGGCAGCTCTCTAAAAATGCCGATCGCGAGAGCCGATTGCATGACGTTAGGGGTGTAACGGTACACGTACCGAAATTATTCGGTACGGGCCCGTTGGCTTTAATCAATGTTTGAAAATGAATTCTTCATATATGATAAATGAGAGGTAACATTTTATTTATGGTATTATTTCGACATATTTCTCTCCATTCTTCCTTCTGCCAACGGTGTCGCAGTTTCTCGTCCCTCCCGTTTTTGTGCTTAGTGCGTACGCATGGGTTAGAGTTTGCGTGGAGGATCGCACGTTTTCCCGTCAAGTTACTATTTTATAAATCGCAAACATTTTTTTAGGGTATATCCCTTTATAAATGAGGCCCCAGGTCACAGGGATGCATTCAAATTTAGTCAGTAATTTGACGAACTGTCGAAATGGCGAACGCAGATAANGCCGATCCCAGCCTGGTGCAGGTCGACAGTCTGGTCCCTGAGGTCCTTAGACAGCTCTTTAGTCTTGCCCATGGTGGAGAGGTTGGAATCTGATTGGTTCAACCAATCAGATTCCAACCTCTCCACCATGGGCAAGACTAAAGAGCTGTCTAAGGACCTCAGGGACCAGACTGTCGACCTGCACCAGGCTGGGATCGGCTACAAGACCATCAGAAAGCAGCTTGGTGGGAAAGAGACCACTGTTGGTGCCATTATTCAGAAATGGAAGAAAGACAAAATGAGCATCAGTCACCCTCGGTCTGGGGCTCCACACAAGATCTCACCCCGTGGGGTTTTGATGATCAGGAGAAAGGTGAGGGATCAGCCAAGAACTACACGGGAGGAACTTGTTAATGATCTCAAGGCAGCTGGGACCACAGACCCAAGAAAACTATTGGTAACACACTACACCATAATGGATCAAACCCTGCAGCGCCTGAAGGCCCCCCCCCCTGCTCAGGAACAACATGAGAGGCCGTCTGAAGTTTGACAACGAACCTCTGAATGATTCAGAGAAGGAAGAGGATGTGGTCGGATGAGACCAACATCGAGATCTTTGGCATCAACTCGACACACCGTGTTTGGAAGAAGAGAGATGCTGACTATAACCCCAGAACACCATCCCCACCATCAGCATGGAGCATCACCATATCCCTACATGCATTGCGGCTAAAACATCCAATCAGCTAGCTTAAACCATAGCTGAGGATCTTGGGTAATCAGCTCAGTGGCTGTGTATCGCAATGATGCACGAAAATGTCCCTTATAGGCCTAGGTCTGTTTCCGGTTATTTTTATTTTGAAATTCAGTTCCTGACGGACGCCAAAGAAGCCTGAGATTATGGAATTAAACAAATAAATAAAAACAAGGTTATTGGTGAGTAAATAACAGGTTGTTATTTCGAAAAGAATAACAAATTAGAAGGAAAAAAAGATTTGAAAAAATACAGATTTCAGTATTTTGAGGCTCTGAGCCCCATTTATTTTCCTCACAGGCGACAAAAAAAGTCTGACATTATACGATTTAAAATAAAAACAATAATCGTGGCTTGATATTGAGTAAGAACATGTTTTTATGAACCCCACAGCTTCCGGTCTTCCAAGACCCGAACGGACCAAAAGACGTGCTGCAGGCACGAAACATACTACCAATAGAAATACATTGCTTTTAAAATCGTTCTGTGTGACACGAAAAAAAGGGGAAACTCGTGTTGGTGAACACGAATCAATAGATCAAATGTCGTGACTATAACACGAAATGCCGTGAGACTGGGTTGGGTATAGGGGGTGCGGTGTAGAAGAGGTTAATAAAAACTCCCAGAAACCCATTGTTTTGTAAACAGAGTGCAGTGTAATGTCTGCAGAGCCTCAGAAAAACCTCACTAAGTCAAAGTCTCTTTTCCAATCGATTGATTTAATATCCTCACCTCAGCCTTTCAAACTCCACATCGTCCACCAGGAAGTCTCTGGTCTCCACTAGCTTGTTGATCTGCTGCAGAAGCTCCTCTTCCCGTTTTCTGTCTCCATTGGACTGATCATTTTCTGTTTAAAAATCACATAATCCTTACATAAAATACAGCCTCCAGTGTTAACATAATTAAGAATGATATTCCTGGTCTGTTACAGTCAAAGCTATATTTCACAGAACAGAAGATGTAATACTCTATTTATTATGTTTATTAATGGTGTGTGTATAACGTAATTTCCCATGTAAAACTGATTAATTGCAAATAATTGAACAAGCTAATTTCCATAGGAGAACAGCTTGCCTCATTAAAGTGGCTTAACGAGGCTGTGTTTGCAGCTAGATGCTAACCTCTGCAAGCTAGCATGACTGTGAAACACAGTGACTGACCATGCTAACTTGTTGATGTTTAGCAGACGGCTTACAGCTATTGTGTTAACGTCTTGTAAGAAGGTACAAATCTAATGTTAGGCTATAAAGGAACTACAGCACGGTCACATGACTTCACATCACTACCGCTAAGCTAAAAGAGACTAATGTTTCTATCGTTCTTAAGCGTTGAGGGTCAACTAAGTGTGATTTTAGCCTAAAGTTGGACTAACAGAGATCCTTCAGATTGTTCCCATTTTAATTTCATAAAAAAAACGAACAAAGATGTCTTAGATGAGTCCTATTAACAATCATAGGACCGCAGTTTGATCTAGCCACTTATGCTAACTCGATGTTAGCATCCAACTGCAAGCTAGTCACTTTCTGTCTTCTATTATTTGCCATTTTCTATCAAATACAAACACTTTAGGAGAATTAATGTAGCATATACACTAAGAGGCAGTCCAAATAGACACTTTTCATATTTAAAATACTTGTTTTTGGAAAAGCATGTTTATAATTGCTACTTAGCAGGGAAAAAAGGTAAAGTTGAGCTAGCTAGCATGGCAATGAAAGACAGTTCTAAAGTTAGCCTCCTAATCAATTTCGTACGCCTCTTTAGCAACGTTTTTATTGAAAGCATAACCATCTTCTACACTATACTGCACTAGAGCTGTCATCTAAATCTTAATGAATATTAATGTGGAATATGAGAATTTGAGTTTATTCAGACAGTAGACATTATATTACCAAAGCTCAAGTGGAAAATGGGAAAGCCTTGAGAGGATCGTTGTCTGTGTTTGAGGTGAGGTAATTGGATGTGAAAAGTTTTATTTGTATTCAGCTTGTACAGAAAATGTGTTGAAATCCCTCCAGTCTTTGTCTCTAAGGTAACTGCTCGTCAGAAAAAGACATTGCTACGGTATCGCTGGCATCTCTTCAACGATAACACGGCAAATAATAACTGAATTCGAAGTTTCCTGCAGGTTTAAAAGATGTAACAGTAAGAGAGTGACTCGTTTTTCATTTACCTGGAATTGAGACAAGTTTCTGCAGCTCTGTCTTCAGCCTCGTGATTTCTTTGCAGAGCTGAATGTCGTCCATCCTGAGTGGAAAACAGACAAACAAACAAATATTTGGCAGGAAAACAGGTTATATATATGCCTCTTCTTTAAAAACACAACATGGATATTGTGTCATCGCAGCAAAGCAATTTCCTTCCCATTCAAACACAAGTGTAACATTTACTTAAACAGAAACACACTGACAGCGATGTCCGTGAGATTATTAGCTGGAAAAACACGGCCACGCTGCCCTCTGTGAACGAATCACAGCTGACAGTATCTGATCTAATTTCACCTTCAAACATCAGGAGCTGTCACACCAGTGTTTGTGTGTGTGTGTGTGTGTGTGTGTGTGTGTGTGTGTAAGTATGTTTGTGGCCTAGCATTACCATCCTTGTGGGGACCTAAATCTGTTTACACAGTCACGTGTGGGGACTGACTTCCCGTATGGGGACATAATGGAGGTCCCCATGAGGGAAATCATTCATTTTAGGGTGAAGACTTGGTTAAGGTTAGGATAAGTCTCCAGGAAATGAATGTAAGTCAATGTAATGTCCCCTGAAGTGATGTATACGTGGTATGTGTGTGTGTTGGTTTGAATCTATGTGTATGTGAGCTGTTATTATAGTGATGGCATAAACAGGGAAATTACTGTGATTGAAAAATTGACTCTCAGCTCTTGGTCAATAACAAAAATAGGGTTCACTTCAGTGTCCTTCAGCAGAGGGTATTATATATTTCAGGATGAGCAAAGTGCTGCCAGTTTGGAGAGTTTATTTAAAATGTTACTGCATGAGAGTCTTCTTTGTGTCACAGTGAGTCTAAATAATGGTACTGCATTGACTGGCAAAAGCGGGATTTCAGTAGAAAGCCGCAAATCAACGGCCATGCGAGCAGCTCTGTGGCAATGCTAACTTGCTAATGGGCCTGGCTAGCATTTGTTAATTAGTAATGATTAAAATTAAAGTCAGTATCAATTATCTGTATAAAAAATTCTCCAGTCTTGAGAAACATGGTGGACAGACCAAAGACTATAAAAACGGACTGACCAATCAAAAGAGAGACATTAATAATCCTAAAAGAAGTGGAAAACATAAACATAAATCCAATCAGAGACACCATAAAGGTCTGAAAAAGTGAAGCCATGTGGCAATACCTTACATCTGCCTTCTTTTAAATGGGCTTTTCAACTGATAGCAAAATCATTTTATGGCCTCAATCGCTAGTTCAAAGTCTTCTTTGTAAACATATTGACCCATTCAATGTAGGTGATATATCAGGGTCTGCAACATGTTGATTGCCTAAATGTTTATGTCCAGCATTCGGTTGTACTAAAAGACACATAAAGGAGTTGGCTGTTCATTTCTTTCATTACTATGTCCTCTTCTTTCATCTACCAACTCTCCCCACAATGGTTGAGCTTCAGTTATTGTATTAGTTTCACTTGATACAATACATTTCATTACATGCAGGAAAACAACATGATTGATAGTGATGTTGTGCATCCCTTTGTTAGCCTCTGGATGCAGAGGATTATGGATCAAAGTGAAAACATGATGTGTGAAACTGAAAGGCTAAACTTAAAAGACCGGTAACATTAAAGACTGGAGGCAGCAAAAACAAAACCAGAAGTCATTATTCTGTCTTTCCCTGATTCATCTTATGGCCACATTATGCAGAGCTGGTCGCTGTTCTCATGTGTCGAAATAATGAGGACGGCATTGACAGAAAAAAATTGAAATAATTAAAAGACAGGAGAGAGAACAGAGAAACGGGCATCCTTTGAATGATCTGGAAAGATGCTGCTGTACTGGCTCTGTGTGTGTGTTGTGTGGCCGTATGCACTTACTTATCTTGGTGGGGACCGCCTAATCTTGGTTACACGGTACCTTGGTTGGGTGGCACAAAATGGAGGTCCCATGTAGTGGTGGGCATCATTAATTTTAGGGTATGGGTTAGGCGTTGTGTTGGTTACTGGTTAACAGTTAGGATAAGTCTCCGAATGGCATGTAGTCATGTAACTGCTGTACATGGTAATGTGTGTGTGTGTGTGTGTGTGTTGGTGTGTGTGTGTGTGGTGTGTGTGGTGTGTTGTGTTTTGTGTGTGGGTTGTGTGTGGTAGT
>NW_011369945.1:12365864-12386020 GCF_000735185.1 Notothenia coriiceps | reverse complement strand
AACTCACGATTGTCAGTTGACCGCCGACTACAACCAAACACACAAAGCGTAACTTCTACTGCAAGTGCGCGAGGGTGGGATGTGACGCAATGATTATCAATGATGGGGTCAAGGATTTGACATTACCTTCGCGTTGTATTTCACTCGGACCGGATGGTTCCGGAATTGATATGGCATGATTTGGTCTCACTTCGGTACGCACCTACGCGGTAATCCAATCTAGGTATTTTCTGTATGTATATATTCTATATTTTGTGTAGACAAATTTGTTGTTCTGTTCTAGTAGGAACCGTCGGAAATGTCTCGGCTCTCTCTTTGTTAAATTGCCCTCTAAATGCCAATATTGAGAGACGACATTACACCACATTTACAACATAACGAAAACACACTATCCCTACCGTTTCCTTTCAAATTTTATCTCATATGGGATATGGGGGTCAAGAGTAGGTTCCGGGAGTTCCAGATACATTACAGTAGGTTCATTTGTGTTGATGTAAGTAGAAATAAAATATAGTTTTCAAAAGTCCTCATATCTGTTCAGAAACTGGACAAAAGTTAAACAAGTACAAACCACAGACTGTCTGTGTCATGGCGAATACAGTCACTGGTTTATTTATGTCTGTAGGCCGTTGTTGTGAGTGTGGACGGTCGGAGCATATACAGCGTTAGCTTAGCCGATCGCCATTCAGAAAACACGCATTTTAAAAGGTTTTTCGCCTGCCGTCTGTCTGCAGACTTGTCAAAGCATTAATTCATGGTTTTTACTAACCGTTATCAGTGTGTTGTTACTTCGGCATCATTTTGAAACGTGTATTACAATGAAATCACGGTCAAATATGTTCATTTTGTTGTAGTTGCCAGCAATTCTCTCACTAGTTTAGCATACTCAGCCCGGTTGTTGGCCCGGAAAGAACCACGATTTTGGAGAGCCAGAAAACTGTGAAAAAGTACCCGCTAGCCGGAACTAAGCCTAGTGGAAACGCAACCAAAAACGTGCTGGGCACAGCACGGCACGCTTAAAAATGTAAGTGCGCCATAACACTGATGCCAGGTGCTTTGAGATGTTTTGCCACTGGGTTGAATATCATGATGAGGAGGGTCACTCACACCGGCACTCAACTTTCAGAATAGAAATGCATGAAGAATCTCCTCACACTTTTTTTTCTAGGGCACTCAAAGCATCTTTCCATCCACTTTGAAATGTTCCTGACTCGACCTGCTTTCGGCCCGAGTGCACCTTACTTATCTTTACAGGCAGATACAGCTAACATGCAGCAGGACACGCATGGCTTAAAAATCTCCTTTAACTTTAAGTTATTTTTTTTCTCACATTGAAGAACATGTGAGGACTTGGAGAAGAGAATAGAAGATAGTGTTAAAATAGAATATGCTGTTTGTTGTTGTTGACGACTGTCACACAGCACTGCTTGCAAAGGGAGATTTTCTTCTCTAAAAATCATGTCTGATGTCTTTATAGGCAAAGCCTTCTGTCTGAAGACAAATGATATGCAATAAGCTTTGAGAAAAAAGTCAGATAATATAAAGTAGGATAAAGAAAAAAAGTGAAGCAGCCTTTTATGCTTTTGTCATCAGTATTTTTGTATTCCAGCCTCCTGAAGCTGTGTACAAGGGGAAGAAAAATGGAGAGAATAAGCAGAGAGAAGCCTCTCCTCAGAAGGGATGCTGGTTTGCTTTTCTGCTGTAAATCAGCTTAATTGCAGACCTCTGCGTCACATTTTTCTCAGTAGCAGCCGTTCCCATTTTCTTCTCCCATCGACAGTTGCTGGACATAAAGTGCTGATAATGACCCCAGGTCTGCTAATGTGGGCACAGTGATGTGTGCTCGTTTAATCTCCTCTGCACCAGAGCAAGGCTGGACGCTAGACAACATATCTATCGCAGTTTCTAACCAATTATGCATCATTTTGAATGAGCTGCACACATGGTCCCCATCATCAGCTACACAATAGATTTCTGCAGTGTATTATCCTCAGCTGCAGTAGTGACTGACTGACTGAGCACATGTGTGTGTGGTTGACATGCAGCATGATGGCTAACAAAAAGAAAAATATGGTTGAGAGAGGCATGGCGGGGTCATTTCCAACCTCACAGGTACGATTAAAAAGCTAGAACGCATCTGCCTGCATCAGATGCACAAGGGGGTACTGTATATTGATGAAATTAAGGTCATAAAGTTGTGTGATTTGAGTAGATGCATGTTGGGAAATAGGACTGTGGCATATCTTGATAAGGTGATGGTCAATACAAAGCCTGTAAATTGATTAGGTATGCCACTAGGGCTGTGCAATTTTTGCTTCCAAAGATTATGAAAACGACATAATAACATAGGGTTCGATAATACTTTATTTTCAGATCAAGTCTGAAATGTTTCTTTTATTCAACATCAAACCAGGGCAAATATTTCAGACAAGACTCAAGGAAACAGACATTAAACATAACATCACAATCACTGAAGACAACATGTTCAAGACCCTCTAACGTACACTTGACCTAGGATTTAACTCTTTAATCAACATAAAATGGTTATTGTGATGCATTCCTTATGCAATGTTGCTATTGTCTGTGTGTGGGGATTCCAGTCAGTTGCTGCCTCCTTTGAACAGACTGGACAAGATGTTTCTCTGACATTATCAGGTTTCCTTTAAGCAATGTGTTTGATTCTGAAATATTCATTACAAGGGGATTTTGCTGTTCGCCATCGTCTTGTCGGTCAACTCTCCTTACTCTCATCACGTGATGAGTTAAATCTGACTCCTATGTGCTGCGACTCTGCTCTCGGCCTTACTATTGTAGTCAGTCATTAGAATCAGCTTTGAATACACACACTTAGTATTTTACATTGAAGTTTTTCTCATTCAATCGACATGCACGCTGATGAGTTAAAATGAACTTGGGTTTGATTTATTTCGAAAAAATGCAAAACGACATTGGGAAATCAATGTAATTGGTTTACTGTATGCCCAAACATATACTACTGCCATAAGCTTAATATTGTTTTTAATTGTCATGGTTTTCCTTTATGGGTTGTTTGGACAAATTGCTGCTTCAGGTTCAGTGACAGGATTCAGGTAGTTTGAAACACCGCTTATTGGTTTATAATATTATGAGGAAGGGTTTTACTGCCCTGGAAAGCTATCATCATATTGTATTCTTTTTTTATGACGGCGAGGTTAACCAGAGCGTTTAGAATACAAAGTAAACCACCTCCAGTGTGTGCTTCTGGCTCGATTTTAAAGCTTGATGACAAAAGTGATAATTCCTCTTTAATCGAAAGGAGGATGGGTTTTGTTGTTATGTGTGAGCCAGGCTATCTGTTTATGACAAAGGCACCAGGGTAAATCCTACCTCAGGACATGGCGCTGTAGTCGCATTGGTGTACTCCTCAGGCTGTGGAGATATCAGATCAACTGTATTGATCCCACAAGAGTCTTGCACTTCCTTTGACATGACACAAGATGCAAAAACTTTTATCATTTTCAAAATGAAAATCAGAGCTCCAAAAAAAAGGCCCATATGTTTGCGGTTTCTGCGATTTTCAGAAACCACTTTTTTCTGCAGTTAAAAGGCAGACACTGACTATATTCATCAAAGAAAGTTCTTACTCATATTCAAATCTAGGAATTTTTATTTAAGCTAGGGAATCCACAAGAACCTCAATAGAAGTTTGAATGAATTCACGGACATTCATTACAGCACTATTTTTTAAACCCTCCATGCCTGGAAAAACTAAATCCCCCCCCTAAGTTTATATACCAAGGTTCTTTTTTAAATAATGTCTCCAAACCGAGGTATAGTAAAGAGCGTTATTTTCGTAGGAAGAAAAGTGCCCACCGGGACCTATAAATTGACTTGACAAATTGGTGAAGTGTCTCTTTAAATCCCACCAGGGACTTGTTACATTAGTACAGCCTATAGCTATTTCTCACAGCCAACATTTGTACCCTTCTGACACAAGTGTCACTATTAATATTAATAAAGACTTCATTCTGTTTAGCAGTCCAGGTTCTTGCCATTGGTGTAGCTTACCAATTGTAATGTTATCAGTAAAACCTTGCTTCCTGCTTAATTAGTCAAAATGACTGCCTTGATTCTGCTCTGACAGCTAGGCATGATGGGTAATATGTGACGTTTCGCTCTCTCAAAAGTTGGGCCATTTTGTCCTCATGCGCCAATGAGCAGCTCTCATAGGAAAGAGGGAGACCCCGCCTCCGACGCTGTTATTCTTATTATTATAATATTATTATACATCCATGAGATGGACCGAATCACTCGTCGATATCTTGCCAATCCTTTTATGGAAAGCGCCCCCTGCAGGTATAACAATGTTGGTGACATCAAGTAACAACTAAGGATTCATATAATTCATAAATTGTCAAAGTATTGATTTGATGTTTTCAGGAAATTATGATTCACCTGTCGACTAAAGTGGACGTCATGGATCACTGGCTATATTTCAACTATAATTCATACTGGTACTGCTGCTGTTGTTCTTTAAAATACTTCATTTGCAATATCTTTTTGGGCCGTAAATCACTATACTTATGTTATTATAATATAATTTAAAGTTTGCACATCTTTATTTATAATCTTTTCCCAATGTACATGTCTTTAAACTTTAACGCATACTGTCCACCTGAGTGGACATATAAACATTTTTTTTTCTAAATTTAAAAAAACTAGATAAAAAGAAACTAAATTTAAAATCTTGTTTTTCATGCTCCAAGGGCAATAAAAACAATTGGTAAAAAAATCCAGACTGAGGTTTTCATAATTCATGCATGAAAGGGGTTTGGGTTTCTTAAAAAAGTACATGACTCCTCTCGCAGGTTGGTGGATTGGAATGAGGATGTTCATGATTTAGTTTTGTAATAAAGCTCCAAACAGATTGAGTCTGTCTGCAGTAAACAGGGAATACGTTAAATCACAGTTACACTTGACAGAATGTCTGAAGAATCCATTGTTCACACATCCCTCTGCAGAAGGTCTCTTTTCTCTTGCATCTTTCTGTGAGCTTGTTTGGTATTGCAAGAGATGTCTCTGGATAAATGTTTCTGCCATATAAAAGCAAAGTCAGATTTTACAACAGAAGACATGCCTCTAATTGCCTTTGTTAAGGTACCTTAGGAAAGGCATTTACAATCATCATGGGGTTGTGGATTTTGCTCTATGTGTTTGAGCGTGTGTGCGAGGGGTTACCTCAAGGTCTTCTTGCTGCTATCACACTGTCTGCATGTCGAATGCAGTGGGAAATGCATTCAGTCTAATTTGACAACTTTCCCTGAAATACTGAATCATAGATATTCATCTCCTTTTTTTTTCCTACAGCTCTAACTTTTCGTCCTTGATAAGGGTTTGATATTCAGTGACATCCCCGGGAGAGAACAGCCTATCACATGGCATTACTGTGGCAAGTCTATGCACAGAGTGCAGAAAGGAATGGGCACAGGTAAAAAGCGTATTTCTGTGACAGAAGAGAGAGGTTAGAAGATGAAGAAAGTACCTCTGTGTGCTTTATTTGTTTTATGTAGCAGATTTATCAGTGTGAGATTGGTTTGTGCTTCAGGCACAACACCACACAATGTTTGACATATCAGTCATTGACATGCTGGATGTGTAGCCAGAACGGCTCAGACATCATTCATCAGGGATATCAAGTCTTATTTGTTCAAAGCACAGGATTATATGGCAGAATAGGGAATCCGGTTTGTAACTTGAACCACATACAAATTGACTTAAGACGTGTCATCGAGTCTAAATTTGTGGCTCAATAAGTTTCTATCAAACAGCCCTACTGGTACATGTTCAGAGCCCAGCAGACATCAGGTAGAAATGTAATTTGTGAGGTGTGACACCATGGAAAACAGTTCTGCATCACTGCAGCAAGCAGAGAGGTTTCCCACCAAAGGGAAGGGAGAACAACCTGTTCACCTGCTGCTGAGCTGCTTTATCCATGTTAGCGACTGGCTCTTAAGATGGCAGTGTTGCTCTTTCAGTCGCTCCATCACTGCACAGTGAGAGCTATTAGGATGAATATTTAAGACTTTTTTTTTCTAATACCTGCGATACTAATCAGCATCTGTTTGACTTTTTCCTAGTGCAAATCTTGCTCATGCTTACACATGTAACTAAAATAATGACACAGGGTAAACATTTGACTTGCTAAATATTTTAGCATTTTGATGTTGGCTCTGAATGCTTTACTAAGAAACAGGGGTGTCTTGTTTGACATTTTAACATGGATAAACCAATGTGGTTAGACCCTCGTCCTAACAACATAATGTTCCTTATTTCTTATAGAATCTTAATTCAATAAAGTTTTGTCACTGTCATCAAAAGAACAACATATTTTTATTTAAGAAAATAACTGTTCATTTGCATATTGTTTTTAATCGAAAATAGACAGAATGCATGAAGATATCTGTATCTGCTGAATCTATGTCGGTCACCTTTAATATAAAGTCATTGGAAACATATTTTAATGATACATTTGAGAGTATACCTCTGGGGTCTGTGGGGACCTCAGTTGGTAGGATTAGAGTAAACATTCAACATCTGATGTGTCTTCCTGTGTCTCTGTATTAAACCAAAGTGTTACCCAAGGATATTCATTTATAGTTATGAATGTAGTATTTGTAAGCACTGCAATATCAAAACATAGCTGCTAGCCTGCTGCTAACACTACCTCGCTAACCATTTTTTATTGAACATTCAACATTGCAAATTAAATATGAAATAATATTAAAATATATAAATGATATATAATAAATAAACAAATAAATTAAATTATAAAAAATTAATTAAATAACACCCAATCAAAACAATAAATTAAATAGACTCAGGCTGGAAAACAGAGCTCTCTCTATCTCTATCTCTATCTCTATCTATCTCTATATATATATACAAATAAATAAATATGAGCACACATTGTCTCACAAGCAAAAAAAACTCAACAGGCCATATCCTTATGTAAACAAACACGCATGTAAACGGCATTTAATCGAGGTCAGAAAATGTTTCAAGTTCATTCTGATTTATCGTACGATAAGTACAGTTGCTTATCGCGACAGGCCTACACACACACACACACACACACACACACACACACAGGCATTCATTCTGTGTGTTTGTTGGCATCATGTGTGTGAGCTGCTTATACTTCTACGTGTGCTACTGTATGTGACAGCTCTTTGTTTTCTCATAAGCCGGCGTGACAGCTCTGACACATGTCTCCCTGAAAGCAGACATAACTTATGCAGCCAGGCAGCGCTGACGTCTAAATTACAGTGAACAACATTTAACAAGCTACTCATTTGCTGATTATATAGAAGGACCCTTCTGAAACCACGATTAGACTCTCAAATAAAAAGCATCTGTCTAGTGGAATAATAGGGTCTCTGAAATGAGGAGAGAGGGGGGTGAAAGAGGGAGGGGGAGAGTGATGATTAGAAAGTTAATGGAATTATTCAAGGCTTGGAAATATAGAAAAAAAATGTGTTGATACAGATTTATATTAGGTAATCAAATCAATTGAATATTTATGTTCATATGTCAAATGACATGTCAACTTTTTTATTTAGAGAGGAAATTCATTTTCAATAAATCAATAAACTGATAATAAATATAATTAATTTAAAACCCACAAATTAACCAAATTCGAATTCAATAACTACTATCCTCCCACAATTCTTCCAGTGTGTGTTGGTGTGATATCCAAGAGTGTGAGGCTGTAACTTTGTAAGAAGCACATAGTAAAATCTCAGTTTACTGCTGTTTTTTATCTGAGCGTCTCTCTGTTTGTTCCGTTAGATTGGTTTCACTCCTACACTCTCGCATGCTTTATTTCATGCTTCGAGTAGTAACAAGCCAGGTTTGCGCTGGTTCACATTGTTGTTGGCCTGGTGGACTGTGAGTAGGCGAAGTACAAATCACAGGCATGTTGTTAAGAGCTCTTTATGTGACTAAGTGCAAGATTTTTTCCGGTGTTTGGCAAGACCAAGTGAAGGGGCTCTGGTTAGCCCCGAAGCTAGCAATGAAACCAACGACTCAAACTTTAGGTGGGCTGACTTTGAAGGTGGACCATCTATTCACTTGTGACAAACCACTACTGAGTTTCTGCAGCTGAAGCGAGACCAACTCCCCCACCCCTAAATTGAACGATTGTTAACAGAACACTAGGGCTACAATTAATGATACACTATTATTTAAAGAACTTATGATCTATAAAAATGTGTGCGAGAGAGAACTTTGGGATGTTAGCCTTTGTACAAACTACAGCAAAGGGAAAACTCCAAATAGGGCCCCTTTAGGTCTCCAAGTGTCAAATTTTAAACATTTTGTCACATAAGTGAAAGAAAAGTCGAGCACAGCGAAATAACTGTTACTGATCAAAGAAGTTGCCCCAAATTTTGTAATCAACTAATTGATTAATTGTCTAATCATATCAGTTTAGTCGCTACTACTTACAATCATTTGCAGTCATTCTAGAGGCCACTTTATTGATTCGTGAACCCTAAAAACAATTACTATTATAAAAAATGATTTGCTACTGCTAAAACAGATTTCAGTGTAATGTCATGTTGCTTTATGGATCACTGAAGTGAATACCAACATGCCGACACAAATCATGTCATGTTGTTTGTGGTGTTGAGAGACGCAGGAAGCAGATTTAAGAGCGAGACAAATCTGCAGGCTCTGAGTGCAAGAGAAGAAAGATACCTATAATAAGCAAGCACGATATGATCAGCAAACAGTTTTTGGTCTTAGTTTTCTGTCTCTTCCACTTGTCTTGCTTTATGTCTTACACACACACATTCACAGGCTGTAGAATCTCATCTCTGAGCAGCTTTCCTCAGCAGCCCTGGAGAATGATTTCATTGGGATGACAAGTGTGCCTATCCCTCCATATTTCTGCCACCCGGGCCCCTAGCCTGGATCCAAAGGCAAGAGTCTGCAAGAATATAGGCTGTTTTCTTCTCAATTTTCTTTTCCTCAACCCTTATTTTATCTCTGTCTACCAAATCTGATTTAGCTGTGCTGAAAGTAGCATTTTCTCACAACATCACAACATCGCTAATGCTTACTTTCCTTCTCCTCTCAATCCCTCTTCATTCCTCTCCGTCCACTAAGCAGAAAATGGGTCCAGTTGCAGTTCAAGGCTATTGTCTGTGCGAGCTATCTATCTTGATAATTGACTTGTCGGGGTAAATGTGACCGTGATCGGTGTGAAGCTAATACATTCTGCCAATTTGAC
The DNA here is from genome assembly GCF_000735185.1 of Notothenia coriiceps. Classification (NCBI taxonomy): domain Eukaryota; kingdom Metazoa; phylum Chordata; class Actinopteri; order Perciformes; family Nototheniidae; genus Notothenia; species Notothenia coriiceps. Next base: position 12,376,749 of record NW_011369945.1, on the reverse strand, counting down.
ACGCTCATAATCTGCTGGGCTCGCGTCGGTTTTTCCAACCTGCAGCCATGGCGGCGGAGGCGAGAGGTTTGACGCGTTGGAGCACAGGATACACACAGTATAGGCCGAGTGCGTGGGTGGAGAGAAACACTCGGTCTAAATTAGGAACCGGGAGCTTTTGAGTGGGCATGGAGGAAGAGGAAATTGGTCTAAACATGCAAAGGCGCACATGATAGAAACATGCGCGTACAGATGGATATATCTGTCACAATGTGGATGTGTAAGCCAAACTGGAACGCACCCTAACATCACAACCAATTTGTTCTGTATGCTGCTGATTGCTCTTGCAGAAGTCAGTTGCAGTGAAATTGAATGACATGAATAGGAGGCATACTGTATATCCGGAGCACAAGTACTGATGTCTTAGACTAATTCCACCTGGCATGACATCCTTATTTGGCACCAGGAACAAATAACATCCTGGTATATTTATAAGACCATCCCAGGCTTTAAAGGTTCAGTTTTTAGATATTCAAATTTGTTGCTGTTTCCCCAGTGCAACGGAGGCAAATGGAATTGTGAGGTGGCCACAAAACAAAAATGTTCTTAATATTCTGCCAGTGGAAGGATTGAATAATTGCCAACAATTTGGATGCATTATAAGTTATTTCTCATTTTTCCACTGGTTCCAGCTTCTCAAATGTGAGCGTTTGCTGGGTTTTATGCTATGATTAAGTATTTTCTACAGCCGTTTAAAGGCCAAAGTACAACCAGAGTAAAGGTCAGTCATATTTCCCATGAGACGATCCTGAGCGCCCCTTCAAGATGATGTCGATGAAGACTGCAAGCTTTGATTGGTCATGGAGTCTCTCATGTCTCTGGGCAAGGCACACAAAGGTTTTTACAACTATAATGAAATATAATCGCCTAATCTGACTATCGTTACTGACAAAAAAAAAGCAGGAAGTCAAAACCTGGCATGAAAAATGAAATCATGTACATTCAAAATAACCTGGTAAAATAAATGTCTCGTTCAATAAATAATGTCCTGGTAACTCTGAATAACCTTCACTGTGGACAGATTTACAACTCTGTAAAAACAAGTGTGTAAACTTCTTAGGAAATAAATGCTGCTGTTGATTTTGAATGTATCATTACTTGATTATATAAGCAAGGAACATTTGATTATATTCACCTACATTGTGTGGTGGAGGTAACACATGCACAACATAGCCAAAAAAATCCTTGGATTGTTGAAGAGGTATTGTATAGATAACTCCTAATTTCAACTTCTCAAAAATATCTGTTTCTCATCCAATGCAGCACTGTGAGCAATGGGCAGAAATAGAAACGGGATGCCTGAGGAAAATAGTGTCACACTGTGCCAATTAGGACATAGAGACAAATAGAACACAATGCATCCAATTTAGATTTTTGCCACTGTTTCACATGCGTCAAATTGTGTTGGACTTTCTGGGACCTGCTAAAAATTGAAATATAAATATTCCTTCCAAAAAAACACAGACGTTCTTTTTGGCCAATTTTGATGCCAATGATTGAGATCAGGGCCCTGTGTCGAGTACTGTCTTACTAAAATGAGAGAAATAGTTCTTATTGGAGCTGGCCAAAAGCCCAATATTTGTACTCTACTAGGAAACAAAACAAAAGAACGTGCAGAACGCATTCGTTTTTGCTTGAAAATTTAATTAGAAATAATTGGAGACATTTCCTGTAGATTCAATACTTGTTTAACTGACTCGTTGCAGCTCCAGCAGCACAACATATTTGTTCTTTCAAAAGCAACCCCGTACCGAGATGGCATCAAAAATATGTAGACAAGCGGTTACACTGCAAAAACCAATATATTTGTTATTTGCCTGAACTAACCCTATCTTTATGAGGGGATTGTAGAACAGCAGTTTGAATACATTATAAGGCTATAAGCATGGAGGCTCTAATTACAAGTATAGAAAGAGAAAATCTCCACAAACATTCAGCCTGTGTGTATATATTGTCAGACATTCCCAGATGGAATGAGGATAGTCTGAGTCACTAACAGCATTTGCATAGTGCATCTTAAACTGTTGCCAGAAACGAGAACATGAAACCTCAAATGCATCTGAAAGCCTCGGCACAAACAAGCCCGACTCAAAGCAAGCAAATGACAGAGGTATTATCGCGCCCTTAGTGCTTGTATAAACAATAAAGTTGCACGTCTTAATGGCACAGCTGGAGAGACGGCGTTATCGCAGCGAGGAGTCACTGCGACACAAACAAACTCTGGCGCTGTTTTCAGGACCCGAGTGAGAAAAAAGAGGACTTTATAGAGTTGTAGCAGTCATTAACAGCAAGCCTGCTCTCTGCAATACTGCCTTATCTACGGCAAGGTGGAAGCATGGGGAGGGTAATTCTGCTCGAGGCTCATGTGCAAAGCCGAGATACAGAGTGAGAGGGAAGTGGAGGGAGAGAGGGAGAGATAGAGCTGGTTCATTTGCAGCTCGTCCCCTTAGACTGTGGAAAGGATTATACTTGCAGAGAGTGAGAGAGAGAGAGAGAGAGAGAGAGAGAAGAGAGAGAAGAGAGGGAGGGAGATGCACAGCTCTGTCTTAGCACACACTGAGTACCCATCTTCTACCCTGCACTCTCAACAGCTGCTCTCTCTCTCCTCCACACACACACACACACACACACACACACACACACACACACACACACACACACACACACACACACACACACACACACACACACACACACACACACACACACACACACACGTGCAGACACAAACACACCAGTGCCATGTAGAGTCTCGGGCCAAGAGGGGGGACACCAACCTGAACAGGACCACGAGCCAGGTACGTTCCTTTTCCGCTCACATCATGCAGCAGCAAATGTTTTGGGGTTGTCGCTGTGTAAGTGAGCCAGCCACTCACTCTCTCTGCAGAAGACTCTCGCGGGCTGCATGCACCAAGATTATCCGGCTTCTTTTTGCATAGCCCCGAGAGAACCAAAAAAGAAAGATAAGAGAGGAGCCAGAGAGGAGAGGAGGGGAGGGGTGGATGAGAGGACAGTGAAGACAAAAGCCAAACTCTTAGCAGTGTTTTCTCATGTAGGGCAGAGAAAAGTATGCAGCAAGCGGACAGCTAACCTGGGTCGACCTTCACGTGGAAAGTATTGCTTATACTACCTACCCCAGTACCTATCCAACTATAAGTGGGATAGGTACTGCCCACAAAGACCCACATCCCCTACCCCCAACTCTTAATATCTTCTCTCTCTCTAGAGGGCCGTAATAATAATCATATGCCGAACATGCTCAGGGGATTGGCAGCGATTGGTTGAAATGCAAATGGACATGCAAGAGTGATTAATGCTTCTTGTGAAATGCATGTGTCTGCTCTGTCCTCTGATGGTAACTCTTGCTCTAACTCCATGGCCCATAAAAACTCTTTAAACTCTTAAAAGGTCTATAATTGTCTCATAACCAATTTTATAGGTGTTCAAATTAATTCTCCACTGTTGTGTTAGCGGCTAATAATCAAGAGGATCCATGGAATTTCTCCAACTTGGTCTGAATTTCCATTCATTTTTCGTAAAATTTGACATGCAGAAACTAGGGATGCTCCAATCGCCAATTTTGGGGCCGATCGCCGGAATCAGTATCGACCGATACCGATCGCCGATCCGATCGAGTGGGCGGGACCTATGGGGTACTTCCATTAATTACTCCGGTAATGAGTGACCCGACGGAGGAATTAATATATTTATAACTAGTTTAGCTAGTTCCAGAGGTAGATAAAATAGCTAAGTGTGTTAGGTCTAACTCTTAGTGTGTGTGTTGCTCCGCTCAGCGGTCCGTCACAGCGGGTGGAGCTGCAGGATTTCTGCTTCACACACGTTGCATACCGCTATTTTACTGTCCTTTTCGGACACCTTAAAATACTGCCAGACTGGTGAAGCCATTTTGGCGAGCTTGTTTTGCCGCGCACAGAGAAAAGTGTCATGTATTTTACGTCATCATTTTACGTCATGCGTTAGAGAGCACCGTGAGTGAGTATCGGCCGATATATCGGAGCATCCCTAGTGATTATAGTCAAAATATATCGGTAGTATTATGGTCCACACTGTTAAGGTGGTGCTGATCCCAAAGAGGGCTGGAATTGTTCTTGTTTTTAGGGGAAGGTTACCCTGATCTTGTTGTTTACAGCTTGACCCAGAAGAGACACAGGACCGTAGCAAAGCCTGATTCATTGTCTGTGTGTTTCGGTTACTTTATAAACATATATTCTTTGTGCATAATATTGAATACATAAAATATTGATGTTGTCAGCAGGCATGGAAATGTGTGCAAGTCATCTTCCCTGCAAGCCCTGTGGTTATAGAATAATGGAGCATAACGGTGGAGGCAGGTTTGTTTTTGCACTGTATCTTACCCTTACTCCAGTTTGACTGAGAAATGGTGTGTTGGAAAACATTTTTTAATCTTCCTTATGCCTTTCTGTGTTGGTTCATAAAACATAACTGTGCTGCAATCTTTGAGATGTTGTTCTCAGGAGAGCATTGTTGTTGGAAACGCTACTAAGTCGCAGTCTAAACAAACACCCCCTCCGCTCAATGCATTCACGAGACAAAATCAACCAGAGCTACTACCAGAAGAGATTGAAAAATACTTAATAGAAAAATAACCTGTGGGCAATCAAACTTTTCCTATCAGGCAGCACATATCTGTTACACTATTCCCCAAGAACTGAGGAACATAACATCTCTCAATTCCTAATAGTTAAATGTACGCTTTTAACTCGATGAATCCCCGAATCGTCAAATATATAAATATTTGTAATTCAATTCAAAACCTTTATTTATCCAGGTAAAATCCAATTGAGATCTCTTTTTCAAGGGAGACCTGTAAATGCTATTTCTATGCAATATGACCATTTTTGAGGACATTTAAGAGCACACATCTCTGGTTAAGACAATAAAGTGTTGCTTTTGCATGATTCTTAGTGGAGAAATAACTTCACTAATTGATCTTCAAAATCCCGTGAATATTAGTCGACCAAGACTTTCTTGAGTCCAGGACAGAACTGCGAAAAGGCTTTTTGTCCGTCTATTTTTAGGGGATGGAGGGTTTACTCGAATAGATAACATGTACGCCTTCCCGTGTATGTTGTCCTCCGTGATGGATCTACTGTACGTGTCTAATATGACCTCCACAACCCTCCCATTACCATATCACTTTCCTCAAGGGTGTGAAACATCACCGCACTGTGGAGGTTTCAACCAGACATGCATGAACTCACTCAGGGTTATCTCCAAGGTCAAAAGCTCCTGTACAGTACGCTCAGCTAAGACTAGTAAGGCTTTTTTACCTCCGTCTTATTGTGTTTAGACTAGAGCAGTGTTTACGGGCTGGTCAATGTGTCCAGGAAGATTTCAATGTCCCAGACAAATGGAAGAAGTTCCGGTAACATATGATCTGTTAAATTGAGCTTGAAAACAATTGATAGGGCATGCTTAGGGATGGGAATTTGAAAGCAAATGTATATTCAAATATTCGATCCCCCCAAAAACGGTTAACCGGTTAACCGAAATGTACATATCCTATAAAAACAACAAAGAAAAACATTTAAGAAATAAATAAATACATGTTCAAATAAGCATAGAAACCAAGTCAAATGTATTGAACTGGTGATCACAGTTTGACAGCTATAGGCCTACAGCTTTCATGTGCGATTCACAATCAGGCCAGCTGTAGAGAAGACCCTCTCAGCTGGAACGGAGGTTGCGGGTATAGCAAGGTATAGTATGTATATAAGTTTAATTTGGCATAGTTTGACCTCTACACCGCACTCACTAACCTGGTCGAAATATTCCCACACATTACTCCTTTTTGACGCCATGTCTGTTGTGTAGGACTCTTCTTAGAGTGTAAATAATTACCGGACTATGACTGGTTGAATACCGGCAAAACTAAATCTCTCCTGTCAAAATGTCTATGTACTTTGCCGCCACACACGGTTGCCAAGCAGCGCTTATTGTTGTTTAGGCTGGCCACTCATGTGTCGCGAGTGTTGACAGGGGGCGGGGGAGCATGCTCATGAACTGTTAGCGCCTGAACCTCGCAACGGCTGTGGAGCGCGTTTGCGCCGCATTTGGGCATAAGATGAGGTTTGAGTACCTGCGGGATCTGCGTGTAGGGAGGGGCAGCAGCCATATCATTAGCTGGAACTAGCTAGATCTGTCCCACTGTGAGGGACCGGTCAGCGGAGCCAAACACACCTTTAGACGTCACCTAACACATTTAGCTATGGCACTGTCGTATACATTGAATTATTCAATTTGATAATATNNNNCCACATCGTCACCCGCGTCATTGCTGCCATTTGCTTTGCCAACACAGTCTTTTCCGACGTGTTTCGACGCCAGCGTCCGGTACATCCTTCGCAGGACAGTGCACCCAGCAGGCCTGCGCCTCAGCAGACCCCCCCCGCACGGCAAGAGTTTCGTTAGCCGAAACTTAAAAAATGTTTCCGCGCTCAAAATGTCGCTTATCTGTCTTAGGTTCTTGACACGTCAGCAGAGTCATCTCATTAGCTACGAACTACGTTGACTCTGACCGATACTGAACCATAACAACGCGAGTGAAACAGCTCCTAATCGGACAGCCGACTGAGCAGAGGATCAGCACGAGAGATCAGAGATAGAAAAAAAGGGAGAAAAAGAGCCCTGCCTCTCCCCACCTCTGCTGCTAAATCCACCGCGGAGAATAAACAGAAGGGCAACCATGGAAACCATGCTGGGAAGTCTTCTTCGCTGCTTTTGGTGTAGCGGAAGTACAGCGCCACTTACAGGCCCGGCATATGTACTACAGCATCTCCAGCAGGTCGAGCGGTCTTGTGTGGAAGGACACGTTTCTGGTGCCTATTGCGCGTGGACGGAATACTTTTTTGATAACAATTTCGGTTCGTTTGCATTACCGTTCTCGTGTGGCTCCAGCCTAAATCAGTGTCGCTGCAGGTTTCTCACACCATCGCCCAGGCTGGAGGTGGCAGGAACAATCACAGCCACATGATACAGTCATGACTCCCCCGCTGCTAAATTAAGTGCAACTCCATCTTCCTCTGCCCCCCCGGAGTGATGTTAAGTGAGGCTTCACATGGAAATTCTATAATTGAACCTCTCTCAGGCCTCGTTTTTCTGAGGCCTACATCTCGTATGGAGAGGAGAAAACTTCATAGATATTTATTCTCCTTACACAGGTTCACACTTAATTGTGTATTTCATTGTCTTACCATTTAAATCCATAGTCAGAAGCAAGAGAAGGTGCATTGTCATGTTACAGCAACAGCATTAGAAAAAATTGGTTGAAAGAAAAAAAACAGGAGGTAAAAGAGAATAAAGAAAAAATGCAAAGAAGTGTGAAAGAAATGTTAATGCTCTAAAGGTATTTTCTGAATATTTTTAAGTATAGCATATTAACGTGGTTATAGCACTGTTTATAAAGATGGCGTACCATATTTCCAGGTGGTGCAATTATTGTGTTTCAATTTGACATCCATGTCAACATTGCTCTGTCTGTTTTCTACAGCACACTCAGAAATACTGTAATTATAGAAGCGACCCTTTTACATAGGGTTTTCATTATGTTCATTCATTAAGACTTAATTGCCCGCTACATTTTCTTTATGAATGTATTTTAATTTATTGTGACATCACACTTTACAACCATTTTTTTTCCATCACGATATAGTGATGTTGTTGTTGCTGTTTATTACTACATTTTGTCTAGTCATCACAAAAGCTTATTCAGGTAGTTAGTTTCGTAACGGACGTAATGTAACAGTTGTAACGGTTGTAGCTTTTCTCAGACGTGGAGGGATACTGACTTGTTGTGAAAAGTAACTGCAATTCTACCCGTGATATACGCTCATTATATCACGGCTAAGAACCAATCAGATTGCTTGATTTGACTTGTCCGTTTTATAATGTAGCATTAATAATGGTTAACATTATAAATTAATATTTCATTGTTTACTAATGTTTATAATCAAGTTGTCTTTTATCATGAGATTGTAGTGTGTGAATAAAAACATTGCCCCTACCTGCTTTCATAAATAATAAGTATGGTGTGTGTCTACTTTATACACTCTTGGGAGTAGAGCAACAACACCATCAAAATCTGTATTTTGCAATTGTTGTTATAAATAGTTCATCTCACAACAAGACAGAAATAGTTCTACCTGCACAAAAATACACTTCTAAGAAAACTGTGGAATTTTAGAGACATTGAAGGGTTTATAATTACATATCTAAAGCTTATTTGATCATTATTGACATTATTTATAGAAATGTTGATGTTTCTAGTTGCCGATTCGATTTTCAATATTAAGCCGGGAGTCCATCATTTTTAAGCTCATTATGCTGGTTACGCTTTTCTTGATTTAACCACTGACAAAAGAGAGAGGTTAAATCATAGATGACAGGGTGTATCAGAGAGGGACGGGAGGGGGGACGGGGGACGGGTGACACTAAAATAGACTTGTTCCAGGGCAGTGGCAGAGCAGTGCAGAGGTTGTTTTATTGAATGTCCATAGAGCAGCTTGACAGCTGTTCATTGAGCCGCTCACTGTCTGGGTGTAAACACTGGAGTCAGGAGGGAGAGCAGAGGCAACCTTCCTCCAGATGAAAGGGAGATTGGCCTTGTTTAGTGAGGGCAATGCTTCGTGGGAGTTCCAACAGATACGCTATTCTGCTGCAATGCCTTTCAAACCCGGGGCGAGGAAACCACTGAGGGTCTCTGTAGCAACTGTTGTAACGCAATCAATTCTGGATTATGCTGTACTCTTGCAGGTCAAAACGAGGTCACACCAACTAGTGTATGCAGGTATTATTGTTTCATAAGTTCAGCCATCTTGCCATAAGTCAAACGGATAAAACACATTCCCCTCAAGCAGGTGTTGCAAAAGGTCCTGTGTCCATATTGCGCCTTTTTCAGAGCTCCTCAAGAAAAAATTAAGCAGAATCTTTATTTCTGACTGCCCTTTTTTCATGGCTGCTCCAAGCTTGAAGTTGAAAATACATGAACTTTATAAAAAAGCACAAGTGACGTCACCATATAAATAGTAGAAGCTTGTTTTTGGTAGCGTGTTTCAAACATAATTATAACTAACACCAAGAGCTAATTTGAGCAGAAGGGCAAATGGATAATGGATGGTCAATGTGAGAGTTGTACTTTTATATCCGTACCTGAATGTCTCACTCATCCATTCAAAGTGTGCCCAAAGCATCTTTTAATTGGTTGGAATGGTGAACAAACAATATCAAAAAAATATATGCAGTAGTACATACAGATCGAATGGGGAAATGCTAGATTTTCATACAACAGTGGTAAGACGTTAGAGAGATCGTTTTCATAGAGACAATAAGAAAGCGCTCCCCAGAGCCCTCTCAGCCCTTTTCTTCCTAATGAAGGTGCTATGTGGACACAGGCCTCAAACTCTTTATTGATCTGCAATGATTTTACTCTGCTGAGTCTATGCAACCTTATTAAATCCCAGTCAGGTATCCTGGGAGACGCATCTGGATCAGACTACCTGCTGTTAATTGGTGCATACACTTCAAAAGGAGGCTTTGCAATATGAAGGAAAAATATAAAAGCCAAAGTTAAATTAAATCTGCAAAGAAAAAGGGCCAAACTTGCAAGAAAGAAAACCTATGTTCCTATGATATATAGAATTGGTACTCGAAAAAATAAAAGAGAGATGAATTCAACAAAATGTACATTTCCACAGTTATAAATCAATCAATACAACATCAAAGCCTCTTGCACTCTACCTCAAGAGGTTCTCTGTGAGCATATACTCCTTTTTTAATCTAACTAATTTTAAATAAGTGTACAGTGCAGTATCTTTTCAATCGTTGTTTAGCTATTGAAGGTGATTGAGTTATGTAAAATCTGCCAGTAGCTCAAGTACTAATTAGCAAATGGTAAATGGATTGCATTTAACTATGCTTTTCTTGTCTTTGTAAACCCTTTGGGAGCTTTTAGATATACAAATCAGATTTGGGGGCATACTGTAGGACAGTGGTTCTCAACCTGTGGTACGTGTACCACTGGTGGTACGCCAGCTCCCGCTAGTGGTACGTGGAGGAATCTGACATATAACAAAAATTTAAAAAGATTTTTAAAATTTTTTTTATTTTTTTTTATTCAAAGGTGGGGTAGGTAATTTTGTAGAAACCAGCTCGAGTGAGCTAGAATTTGAAAATACACAACCGGAAAAAATATGCCACTTCCTTACAGAGCCTTCCACAGATGACATTTTTTTATGGATTTTTTGTCAAAACACTTCAGATATTCATTGCTATCGGGATGTTAAGAGCATTCCATGGAATATAACAAAAAGTGTATCTCGAGCCGGTTTCTCAAATGTACCTACCCCACCTTTAACCTTTACACATAACACAGACATATAAAATACAGGAAACACAACTAAGTAAACAAAAAGACGAAAAGCAGTCACTACATTGTGCACATTTGGGACATTAAGGTACACTATTATTACTGCAAGAGCAGCTGATGGTAAGGACCTCAAACAACTTCAATTTAAAACAGGCTATAGGGACAAGTGCCATCAGTTTAAGGCTTGATTGAATAACATCAATTACAAAATAAATCATACTATCAAAAATACTACAACGAATGAAAATAACCTTGAGATAATTGAAACTGTGGTTTCAATTAGTTCTAATAGGCTATTGCTGTTTTTAGATTTAGAAACAAAAACATTTATTTTTTTTATTTCTGGCGTTGCTAATTACGACCTTGTTACTGTTAATGTTAAAATCAATGTTTTAATGGGGAAATGTAGTTTAAACATGCCGTCAGTTTTAATGCTCTTTT
>NW_011369945.1:12343582-12365824 GCF_000735185.1 Notothenia coriiceps | reverse complement strand
CACTTGTCGGATCATTTTTGCTCTTTGTTAAAGAAAAGAGAGGCAGGGAAGATAGTGGCCGACCCCTGCCACCCTGGACACAAGCTGTTCACCCCCCTCCCCTCTGGGAGGAGGCTGCACTCCATCAGGACCAAAACCTCTTGCCACCTGAACAGTTTCTTCCCCTCCCCTACCGGCCTCTTAAACAAGGCCCACCCCCACTGACACAACGTAGACTCTATATGCATTACATTAATGCACACAATGTTCAAACACTGCTTACTGCACATATTCTTATTTCATATTTCATATTCTATAACTCAATGCATTCCATTTCGCTGTAAATTACGGCTTTATTTTATTGCTATCTAACTATATTTTATTACAGTGTCCTTAAAGATTTTTTGTTTTATATTAGATTTCTTGTTTTATATGGAGAGTTTTTGTTTTATATCGTATGTCTGCACCATGACATCAAGTCAAATTCCTCGTATGTGTGAACCTACCTGGCAATAAACCCGATTCTGATTCTGATTCTGATGAGGGGATCCTCTGTAGGGCTGCAATTATTTTCATCAGCCATTTTGATGAACTGATTCATTATATTATCATTGCTTATCACAGTTTGTTAGAACTCAAATCTATGTCATCTAACTGCGTGTTTTGTCCAAAAGAAAACATGAAGCTATTTTATAAGGGCTAAAACATGGGAATGTTCAGCATTTGTATTATTATTTAATTTCATTGTTTGTAAATAGTATGTGTTTGTATGTACATTATTTACCCAGCTACATATGGTTCATTATGAACAACTTTTTTTCATGTCTCAAAGATGAATCCAATGTTACTGTTACAGCCGCTGCCTTCCTGGGGCTGTTAAGGCTGGTAAAGCTGTTGTGTGTGTGTGTGTGTGTGTGTACACCTGAGCGGCGCAGTTCCTCCGACGTCCTGCCCTCGCTGCATCCGAAGAGGTGATTGGATGAGACGTCATCCAATCCCCGCCCTTTCCGGCACATCTCCCGGGGGAGGAGTACAAAGGCTGGGAACGGAGATCATTCTGGAGGCTCTGTGTAGGGAGACAGACGCCTCTAGCCTCGTGATACTCTACTGTGTGTGTTTATACTGTTAGCTCCCCCGTAATCCGTAGATACTTAGCAGAGTGCAAGTAGTGTGTTGTGCCTTTCTTATTGTGTAACGTTGTGTAGGATTGTTAGCTTAGACCCAGGTGATTAGCACCTGTTGATCAACTGTTGTTATCTGTTTAAAACGTGTTAGCTTAGACCCAGGTGATTAGCACCTGTAGACCAGCTACAGCTGTGTGTGTGCAGCTTTCCTCATTCATATTTTGTACCCCGTGTAACGGGAGGGTTTGTTTCTTTTTAGAACTTTTGGTGCCTTTTGGACACAGAAAAGTACAAAGGTGTATGCACAGCAGCTATGAAAGTTGCCTGCCTTTTTGGTTCAAGCCACTTATAATTATTACCAATACCACTCTGGTCGTGTTATTTCCCTTTGGTTCCTCTAGCCCAATAGGGAACATAACAGTTACACTCTCACAGTAAACTGTGATAGATATCACTTTTAATATTATTAAGAGTGTTAGATTAATCTGTAGCATGTTTTACAAAACAGACACTTGGTTGGGTCATTGATAACTATTTATTATTATATATTTGTTTTCGAGGTCATTTCTTTTTTTCTCAATATCATAAAAATAAAACTATAAAGTGACATATACAGGAGTAAGAGTATTTTATTGTAATCCCCACCCATCCTGTCTTGGATCCGGTTATAGGCCTAAACAAGAGCCAATCAAATCATTTATCATTTATCAGTCTTTTCATTTGCAGTGAACCCTTTTCAAGAAATTGATTAAAAACAGTTTAAACTTAAAAAATGCTACCCCTCGATTTGTGTGTGCTTCCCAGTCTAACTGGTTATCCTGGAGATAACTTCAGTGCACCATTGGAACGTATTATCCTCTGCTCTGCTGGGCATGTCTCTGCCCTCTCATCTCCATCACCGTCTCTTACCCCACACCCCCACTCCATTTCCACCCACAAAGCATCATGTGTGTAACAACTAAAGGTCTCACCATGTCACATCATGTGAATTTCAATAGAGCCACATTTATGGCAACATTGTTCAACTTGGCCGTGGTTGAGTTTCTAAAATGTGTGAACTTTCATATTAGAGCATTACTCAATAACGATATCCATCACCATCCCAATACTTTGATTGAGGTTTGATACGATTTCCCAACTCCCCTCTTACATAAGATCATCAAATTGCAGTAAATATTTTTCCTTTTTAAGGTTTTTCATCTTCTAAAGCTGCTAACAACAACAAACAGAGGAACGCTGAAAAGTATAAAGGGAGGGAAAGCTGGCCAGTATATATTGTATGTTTCGTGAAGTTTAAATCAAACCCTGACAGTCTTTGGTAACAGCTATCACAGTATACATGTCACCTCAGATCTCAACACTAAACAACGCACATCAGGATTTGAGGGTACACACACAGAGCCGTTAAAAAGATATCACCAAAGATGAGCTTGTTAGCATCAAACACAAAGTAAAAATAACGCTTTAAAATGATGGCCTGAAATCAGACGAGCTCCAAAGTTTCTAATCCTCTGGGGAACATCAGTGTCTGTACCCAACTTCATGGCAGTTTACCCAATAATTGAAGATTTTCCTGTTGCCAAATATGAATGATGGTGGCTCAATGTACTCCCCAGAGAGAACAAGGATGATGAAGTCATTATGTCCATCTGGACCAAAGTGTACCAACCGGTCAACTAACAGTAGTATTACTGAACACCTTGAGCTGCGTTCAAAACTCTGATTTCATCATTCTCAATCGTCACTTGAATGCAGCTTCTACCTTTTATATTTGTTGGCTTTTTATTTCATTAAGACCCTGTAGTATGGTAAATATATGCACATAACAACACAGGAAAGACTAGTAAAAATGCATGATATACTGTACCAATTTCAACTAAAATATAAAAAGAAAAAAATGTATATGTAAATTAGACACATTTGCTAAGTAGTTGCAGGTCCTTTTTGCACAGTTTTATTTTAATGCAATCAGTAGAGCTGAGTATAAAGTGCAAATTCAACAGTTATATATGAAGCAAAACAGATTCATACTAAATAAGCCAACAGTAAATGATCTGCTTAATCCATTTTCTTCCTGTAATGTTTCACAAGCCGGAGAGAAAGCTACACACTTCTCTTCTGTGGAAGTAAATAACTGTGTGTATAATTTACACAGTTGTCATACACTTTTAAGAGCATGCCTCACGCCCCTCTCTCCTGTGTTGTATTTCTTTAGATCTTGTGGAAGGCAGAGTCCTGGCAGGAAATGGAATGAGGAATGATGGCTATAATAAAGCCAGGTACATTTTTAGCACAAATAATCCCACGTGATGCCTCCGTGTGACATTTATCCACCGCGCTGATGCCGTTACGCGGTCAGTAAACACTGACATTTATCACTATATCAACATTCGCCTTGCGCAAACGCCGACTCTATCTTTTGGGTGTCATCTCTGCGGATTTGTGCCAGCGGAGGACAAACCAATGTGCACACTTCCTAACATCACTGGGAGCAGATCAGAACATTTCTGATGTGATGATCCATCTTCAAAGGGAGTAATAATTTAGGACGTGCCCTCGTGATGAGAAGCGGGGACATGTGAGTCTCAATCCTCTTTCACTTTACCCTCCACTCTGATCCTCTAACTGACTATACTGCATTCTCAGTGAATCTGCTGCTATTTCTTCCTTCTTTTTTTTACTTCACACTCACATGAGCTCATCCTTGTCCAAGTATCAAGCTGTGGGACATATATACTAACACTTGGCAGGTGGTCCCTCCTCGTGCCATTAAAGTGGGATGGGAGGCTGCATGATGTTAAATGAAAAGAGGAGTGGGTGTGTACAGGTATGTGATGGAGGGTATCCAGCTGCCCCCTTCCAACACAGATGTGTGATTGAAATCAGCCCCTGAAGAGCCGACAGTGAATGCACATGCCTCGGTAACATCACCACACTCAGTTGGCACTCCCCTCAACTCTTGGCCAATGACAGGACAAGACCCGGTCGGAGGCCAGACATCAACTCCAGCTCAGAGAGGAAGTGGTGGTAATTACAAAGTGATATTTTTGGCTGCTCTGAGCCCGCGACACGTCCTGAAGGTGAGTAATTGGTATCATTGAGTGAACAGTGGGACAGGATGAGTCAGGGATGGAGATCTATTAGTGGCCCCTAATCAGAGTCTCACACCGGGCTTTGGGAGGCAGCCAGCTGGAGGAATGCTGTGTCACAATACTGGGAAAATTTGCTAAATGCATAGGACTGGACATTCTGTATTTTAAGTAAGTTTTATTGCAGCCAATCAAAATGCAGTGGTGGAAAGTAACTATTTTACTTTAGTGCTATCAAATCTAGATCATTTGACTTTATTGTCCAACAAATTCCTATAAATTAGTAAACTGTCTTTGTCAACGACATACAAGAGAACAATCTCCATACACAGCATTCATTTCACACACAATAAACTACAATTATACATCTTAAAGTCTAGAAGTGACTCTAAAAATACCGTGTTTATATATCATGTTCACAGTACTGCAAACAACTATTATATTTTTTCTGCTACTTTGTACTTCTTACTCTCCAGATTAAGCTAAAATACATATAATCAACAAACCAATTCTGATATAAGGCTTCATTGTATGTGTTGACACAGTGTCTCCTTCTGGCAGGGCGCTGGGTAGAGCCTTATTTCTGCTTTTCATCCAAAAAAAAAATGTCAAGAACATCTTGACTACGAATCACCACTCTTCCTGCCGTTTTATGAAAGAAATACATTGCCCCTTTATCTATTTGTGCTACAATCTTCTTGTTTGATATTTCTTTTTCACCATGAACAACAACCGGAAGATGCCAATCTTCATACTCTGTATGAATGAGGTTGTCAGCACTCCATCTGACAGCTGTACTGCAAAGAGGCCCATCAATGTACGGCGATAAAAGTAGAAAACTCAGCGGCAGCAACATTCAGTGTCCGCCCGGCCGATCAGCTCCCACTAAAGGGCTTTCCTGTCTTTGTAATGATAGTTTGTGTCTGACATATTAAGATCTAGATAGACGGATGCAGCCAGAAATAAGTCACCAGCTCTTTTCTGCAAATGAGACTAGAACTGCTGGGAGTGGCATCACGGATATGAAGACCCCCAGCCATAAACTGTTCTGTCTGCTGCCGTCTGGCAGGCGCTACAGCAGCATCCGGACAAAAACCAACAGACTCAGGGACAGCTTCATCCCACAGGCAATAAGTATTTACGATTTACTATTTACTTGCACTATATTTTTCTGTTTATCTGTGTTTTGTGTTGCACTGTTGGAGAAGCCTGTGACCAAAGAATTTCATCGGCATAACTACACTGTAGCTATGTTCGTATGACCAAATAAAGAACCTTGAACCTTAATGAAGGAGCGTTCGGAAAAAGGAGATTCACAAGCTAACCATCAGTAGGCTATAAAGTTTATTATAAAACGGACAAGTCAAATCAAGCAATCTGATTGGTTCTTAGCCGTGATATAATGAGCGTATATCACGGGTAGAATTGTAGTTACTTTTCACAAGTCAGTATCCCTCTGTGTCTGAGAAAAAGCTACAACCGTTACAACTGTTACATTACGTCCATTACGAAACTAACTAACAAAGCTTAAGATGGAAACATTTAAGGTTCACTTTGACCTCCGGGGGGGTCTTACTATGGAGGAGTGGATTGAGCAGTGCCTATCTCCAGAGAGCACCTAAACGAGGACATGCAGAGCTACGTGAAGAGCAGGTTGACCAACTGGAAAAGTAGCACCATTCAAAAGCTTTCTGATGCGGGTCTTGAAACAAAGCAGAGAAATTATAACCGTTAGTGGCCACAGGTGCGAAAGCTCTCTCCAGAGCTACTGGAAGCCCAATCTCGGGGACCGGAGAAAGTGGAGCAATATTCTCGCCACGCCAAGCAACAGCCTAGAACAACCTCAACCTATACAAGTCACCACGTAAGCCATTCTACTGATGCTGGACAGTTTTTCAGTGGCTGCACAATAAACGGCAACATACAAATGAATGTAAATAAATAGCCAAATAATCGATCAACGCTCTCTGTCTAATNTCTTTTAAATTATTATTGATCACATTATATTGTACATATTTCTTGATTTAAGCTCCAGTATATGAATATGTTTGGTGTGTTTTTTTAGGTATATTTGTTTAACAAATATACCTAAAAAAACACACCAAACATATTCATATACTGGAGCTTAAATCAAGAAATATGTACAATATAATGTGATCAATAATAATTTAAAAGAAACTACGTATAACTACCACATTATAACTGAGTGAATGTAAAATGTAAGCATACAGTTATGAAGACACATCTGACATTTCCACTGGGTGACTAATTTCAATTGATGTTGACACCATCTCACAACACTGCTAAAATAACATTACTTTCTGAAGCACAATTTAAAATGTATGCAGTTTAAAATCTCAAATTAGATCTATTGTCCGTCTATATTTTGATTTTAATGTAAACTTTCCATAATCAAAGAGTCATTCGAAGTCAATCATATACTTATTTCACTTCAGTGTGATAGCAGGAGACCCCATCTAGTCAATCAGAGAAAATCCGGACAATCTGAAGTAGAGTTTCAAAATAAAAGACCTCTGAAGTCTCATATATGAGCTATCATCCCTCTGTTTTAGATAAGAATAAAACAAAAACTATCCAGTATCAAAGCCTTATTTCACTCCAGGTTGATAGCAGGACACCCCATCTAATCACTCAGAGAGAATCTGGACAATCTGATGTACAGTTTCAAAATTAAAAGACCTTTGAAGTCTCATATATGAGCTATCGTCCTTCTGTTTGTATCCAACAGTTCAAATGTTCGAATTACATTGAACCAGAATTGTCCCCCTTTTTTCTTTAACAGTGAAGAAAAGTGGATATGTTAATGATATATTGACCGCAAAACTCAAAATGTCCCCGGTTTTAATTTTGAAAATCTGGTCACCTTAGATTATGCGGCCTTTTAATAAATATGCGGCCTTTTAAAAATCTGCGCCATTTTGCTGATTATGCGGTAAATTCTGCGATCGCAGAATCGCGTTTTTCTGGAGGCTCTAAAAGACGCTACTAAAGGTCATCACACAGAACATTAGCCGCCTCTAGCTTAGCGGTAGCGATGTGATGCTATGCTACCATTAGGCTTTTACTTGTGAAAATTACATTTACGCTTAAAAAAATTATAAAAGTGGTGTGGTATGTGGAGATGATCCATTTGAACAAAATGTATAAGTATGTGTGTTTGCCACAGATCTTATTTCCTGCTATATTTCAAAATCCAATGAGAAAATCTCAGTGCTCTTTCACAGAGGGAGTGCTTGCGATGCTAACTTCCAGTGTTGGCCTAGAAAAATACGTAATCACTCTTTTGATGCAAAGCTTATACCAATATCACTGATATTTTCGAATGGATGCTGTATTCATATCTGAGATGTGTTTTGTACATTTCAGCCGCTATATTTTCCATTCCCTTTATGAAAAACCACCTGCAGAGATTTAAAATGTGCTTGAGTTCAGTGGTCCATCACATTTCTGCTTTCATTGTCGGAAAAATACATTATCATTTATTTTTATAGTCGACTTGATTTAAGTGAAACTAGCCTGGAAGGTAAATCAATCTGAAATGTTTTTGTAAATGTGTGAAATGACACAACTTTATATTCATGCCGATACAGAGCTCCTTAAAGGAAATATTAAACAAAAGCTGGAATCAAACACTCATTTTCAAGACGTTTTACTAATTCACTGACTAATAATTAAATACATATCCTTTACAAAAAAAGAACAACCCAAATTCAACCGATAGATATTGGTTTAAAAACAGTTAGACATAAGATAGGCACAGTAGCCTACATTTGAAATATCTTACATGATGTGCCTATCATGTTGATTTAATCACATTTGAAATAATGTAAGTGCAGGTGACCTGAAACAAAGACTGGACTGTATCACTCAACTTTTAACCCATGCTCTTTTATTATACCGCCTTTATGAGTGTTTATTGCATGTGAAATGGTGTTTCACATGCGATGAATTATGAATTATTATGAATAGAAATTAGCATCTCATGGGAGCAAGCCCATAGTTATCCTTATCCCTTTTGTGGTATGCACTCTTTTCTGGTATACTATGCATTAAGCATTCCATATATTTATAATGATGTCAAACAGACTGGTTAACAACTTTAAAATGTATTTCCGTTTTCGTAAAGGTGGTTTGAATAGTCTCATGTTACAAGCATTGATTCCATGAAATTGTAGTGATTAGTTATAAAGACTTTTAAGACTAAGATATACTTTGAAAAATACGGATTAAATGGAATAATAATTCCAACATTTTCTTTTCGATTTTACACACTATACATTATTGACGGATTAAAGCATTACTTGGAGTCGGTCTGTGTACAGAATCAGTTGTTAGGAAACGGTGTCATTTGTTCACAATGCACAGCTGTGTTTGCCGCTGAATCAATGCTGATCAACATCCATAATGAACGTGGGCAGTGAGAACTCTGTGCCGGTGTTTGTGGAGACAGGTGAGTCGGGCCTGTTTTGATCTTTCAAACATGTATTCCATCTCTTCTCTCACCACAAGGGAGCCTCCAACCAAGGTCAGTGCTCAAAGGCAGGGTGCACCATGGGAAATGAGCCTGAGCGAGTGTGTGCCAGCCTCCCGCTTTTGTGGGATCAGCGCGGCATCAGAAGGATCGGACTGACACTAGTGAAGTCTCCCGGTATCACCCATCACTACCTGTTTCTGCCACAGAGGAAACCAAAGGCCTGCTCTAATTGTATCATTAATATCATTGCAGTCTCAGGGCCAATTATTCTGTCTTTGAGTTTCACCTGCTCCAACCTTGAATCAGGCTCTGCTTGGATATTTGAGCACAGACTGGCCGTGTAAGTGATGGTGATGGAGGAGCTTTTTCTATCATGTGTAATCAAAGCTGTGGATACTGGCCTAAAAGCACAGTTCAAGACACAGCAGCACAACATGTCCCAAATTGCTTCTACCACAATGTACATGCTGACATCTTTCTGTATTTCATCATACCTTATCCTTTATAAAAACTTGTCTTGTGCTTTGATCCACATCCCTTAACTTTGTTGCATTTTATTTAAACTAAGGAAAAAAGCCCTCATTAAGAATTTGAATTGGGTGGGTCGACAAAACAAGTTTTAACAAAAATAAAAAGATAACAATTAAGTTGCTGAAGAGGCTAAACTGTCACTGTGACTTGTTCCAAAAATAATAATAATAATAATCAAATAAATTACGATAATAATAAAAACTCCTACACTAAACTTTATTGAAAATGCCACAACAAATATTATTATTATTGTTATCATTTCATGTAATATTCTAATTTATTTATTTTGAAATGCCTTTACCAAAATGGTTTATTTATAAAAAAAATTATCTGTCATGTTTTGTACATTTTTTAGAAACCAATGAAATATCGATCAAATGTATGTTGGGTTGTTTTGATAAGAGTTTTTGTTCTTATTTTGTTTAATGTTCATAAATCTTGTCGTATTTTAAATGTGCGTAAGGGAATATCAATCAAACTAAGGTTGGTTTATTCATTTTAAGAATGGATATTTTTACAAATGTTTGACTAAATGTAAAATGATACTGGACATGAGAAATATCAGTCACACACACGGACATCACTCCTCCTGGTTGACGGCCAATAGCAGAGCTGCATCCTGGGATATTAATGAAAGCATGCACATGTATCGTCTACAGCCACAAAGAGCATGACAAATCCCAGCCGTGACTCATAATGGATAGTCGGGCTATTACTGACACCACCACCCCCCCCGCCAGGCCATTTTTTCTTCATCATAAACTACGTTAGGGGTGTTGCTGTTGTTTTTCAAACCTGCTTCAGGCTAAAGAAACGCTGATGAATTAAACAACAGGAAACCAATCAATCTGAGCGAGTCGATTTGTCAGGTGTGAGCGACTGGATCAGCGCTGGGGTGACAAATCCAGCCGAGCTGCAGCTGGGGGTTTACCCAAACCAGGGGGAACCTCTAAGAGAATGAAAGTGCTAGCTGACCCCCACACTGCCAAATAACATACTGTCCAATTCACATCAAACACACACTTCAAGTTGTCCAACAACCTTGTGTTGTCCACTGCAGCAGCTCCTAAATGTCGGTGTGGTTTAGAGGTAACTAGGCTAAGCTAACTGGATTTTATAGCTTTTTTTTGCCAAGTTCATTTGCTATTAAATGACGGAGATAGGAAAAAACAACCTTACTTCTGAGCATAAGATAATTGGAAATAAAGTACTTTTTTCATTTATAAAGCCCAAAACTATGTAAATGGGTTAATGCGATATCAAAATCATAAAAGCAAACACAGACAGAATCTAGTACATTTTTAAACACATTTGAATAATTTACAAGAACAGAGATTTTTGTAGCTTTTAATATTTCGAAGGCCCATTTTGCAAGATCTGTATAAATAATTGTTCAATCATTTATCATTTTCACAAAGTCGTCAACGTTAATCATGACAAGAAGGCGGTACGTTTCCTGAGTTTAAATGATCAGACAGCCAATCACATGACATGATAAATAGTTCAAAGTAAAGCAGGAAAATCTTCACAAATTAATCTTGTCCGTATTGAACACTGGGTCTTTAGAAAATATCTTTTCAACATAACAGTAAACTCACAACTAGTGTTAAAGAAGCATCCGTGTAATAATCCTTTAGCAGTCTACTGAGTTTGTGTGTGTGTGTCCGTGTGATAGGGATCTTTATGGATGGCCTCGGGAATCAATCAGGCAGAATCCAGTTCCGGCCTCCGAGCCTCTGTCGTGGCGAGAGGCGGTTTGCTGACCGATGGTCCAGATTTGAGATGATCTACATGCCTTTATGTAAGTGGGGCTAATCCGTCAAGAGCGGACCACTCCATCATTCCTGCCTACACACCTCACAACGAGGGAGACAAAACGGAAAGAAAAACTACTTGCTCCACGCCGTCAAACAGTTTGCATGGTTTTCTTAAACATTGGTGATGGGAAACATTTAGGTAGTTTACAGATATGAATCCTACCTGAAACTTGACACTAAAGGGAAGCAATACAAGACGTCTGCAATGTTGTTACATATAAATTAAAAAAAGTTGAAAAAAAGTCAACAGCCAAAAAAAGTCCAGAGCTTTCGATTGCTTCTTAGCGTCCTTTTCTGCTTTTAGTTCCCTCATGGACTTCAATCACACACACAAACGCAGCCATGGATTGTTCCATTTTTGATTTTCATTTATGCTGCTTTTATATATTTTAAACACCTGATTTACTGAAATACTGTTTGTTTTTTTAAATAATGTATTAAACAAAAACATTTTTGGGTGGCCTAGCTCATCATTTATAATGACATATTGTGCATACAAAATATCTTAGTTTCTTTTTTTCTAAGGTTACATTGTTCTGTTGTCTTACAAATACTAAAAAAACACGTTGAGTTTCTTTTCCCCTTTCTTTATGTGCATTGCATATTGAGGTAATCCAAAGATAACAGAAAGTAATCATGTTCCTTGTATTACTTATAAACAAGTAATCCTCCCTAACCTGTTGACAGGACACTCAAAATGTCCTTGAATGTGGCATAATACATCTGCAATATGGCCAGTAGTAGTATAGGATGTGTTGCTGTATACCTAAGTGTTAAACTGATCAATATAGCGAAAAACAAATTGGCAGCAGACACATTTATGCCAAAGCTCGGGGATATTTGTCCTCTAAACTGTGTAGATAGAAAAGGCTTATCTGCAGAATGACCTTTAAAGTTCTGTATTTGACCTTGTCCAACCACCACCTGCAACTCCTAACAGAGCATGGCCTCATTCCCAGCCCTTCCACCAGAGTCCTGAAGCGGACCCTCCCATGAGTTTTCCAATCAAATCCCACATTTTTCCCCAAAAGCCCACATGCACCTTCCCTCCACAATTAATTCATTTATCCTCTGTTCCAGTCAAGGTCAATGCCTGTGATATCGTAATTAAAGAAGAAAAAGGAAGAAGAAAGTTTTCTGTCTTCAAATGAAGCCTCAAATTTGTGAGCTGTTCAATCAGATCTTTTAAACTCACTTAACCCCTGATTAATCCCCAGCGCTCTCCAGTTGGCCAATATTCCCGCTAATGAAATTAAGAGCAAAGGAAGCCTGCATATTAGATTCAGCACACATCGCCGGGACCGGTCGGAGACTTGACGAGCATCCGGAGAATCACACCGGCAGCACGGAGCAGCCGCTGCATGGATGTGAGGGAAGAGTCCTCATGTACCAACAATGAACAGGAAAGTTGGGCTCGAAGTAATAAACGCAAGTTATTTTATCACATATATATTCTTTTTAATTTTGTAAAATGTCAGCAAGGACCAGATTTACAATACAATGTCAAATTATTATTGTCTTGAATCTAAATTGCTAGATCATCCTGCTTTACATACAACAAATTAAAACACATTCTCCACATAATATACATTTATTATGTCTGTTTGAAAATACTGTGACAACATTTCTTCATAAGTCTGTATTGGCACTTCATTATACAGAGCACAGACATTGGTCCCAGTCTTCAGGCACAGCACTGAACATGAGTGTGGTGACAGGACAGAAGAAGGCTGCTCAGATAAGCAGTGAGAGGCTTGTGTGGCGAGTCTGAGGTTCTGATTGGTCAATAAAACAGGAAGTCATCAACTTCAAGCCATGGGCAGCTCGTGATAGGCTGCATATCGTCCAGTCACGTGATGGTAGATCTGTCCAAACAAGTACAACAAAATCACTTGTATGCAGACAAGTTAAACATGGAAACAAAGTGTGTGTGTGTGTGTGTGTGTGTGTGTGTGTGTGTGTGTGTGTGTGTGTGTGTGTGTGTGTGTGTGTGTGTGTGTGTGTGTGTGTGTTTCTTGTCCCCACCTGCCTCTCGATGTCCGCCAACAGGCTGCTGGCTCCCAGGCGGAACAGCAGCGGGCTCAGCCAGTCGTTGCCCAGCTCCTCTTTGATCAGAGTGAGCCACACCAGAGACTCCTGAGCCGTGCGGATCCCCCCCGCCGGTTTAAAACCCACCTGAGGGAACACACTCCTCAGTCAACAGGACACACACTCCACGTCAAGCATGAGAATAAACTTTAAGGGGACGTGCGATGTGATTTAGGCCAATTCCCACAAAATATTTAAAGTTTAGGGTCTTTTCTCAACGTAATCAGAAAGAGCAGCTCAGAAGCAAAATGCCTCTTCATGGATTTAGTTTCAGATTTTATTCTTCCCAGCATATCAACCATCAATCAATTTCCGAGAAATAAGGAGATGATTAAAATGTGGGATTACACCAGGTTTAATAAACATATATTTTATAAAAATGGCACATGCAACTTAATCCAGATGAACTAAACATTTATATCTGCAAATAAAACACTGCATTTATCAGTCATGATAAATGTGTGCCAACTTGTTTATTTGAATTGTATGTTTTGTTATTATTTTGCTGTCTTTTTTCTCTTTTCCCTCCCTTCTTTATCAGTTCAACATAAAACCACTCAACACCCATCATAACCAACCCTTAAAAGTTTGCATTTTGTAATAAAAAACGACCATTTTGTTGTCATTTATTGTATTAACAAAACAACTCAATAACTTAAATCGAGAACTAAACATTTTTTTTTATAAAATAGAGAGTGGAGAAGACGGCATAAGGCTCGTCTACAGCGTACCTTCTACACAATAACCAGGAAATAGTCAGGACCCACAGAAAACAGAAGGAACTGTACCTTGTGGCCCGTACACAGGAAGTAGTCACGGATGGCCCTCACCATCACTATGGCGACAGGGTAAGTGGCATTGACGGACTCCTTTCCTGTGGACGTCTTGATGAAGTCCGAACCTGTCAGTTACCAAGAGGTGAAATGGTGACTTCAGAGTCCAGCAGATATCATTCTACTACTCAGCGGCTCTGTATTGAGATGAGCTGGTGTGAGGCTGCAGACTGAGGATGGACAGGGCATTACTCCCAACATATGCTGCTGCTGCTGATGATGATGATGGCGCACAGAGGGCAGCTGCACGCTCATCAATAAAATCCTTCATTTTTCCCCTTTCCCTTCCTTCACAGCCAATTATGTTTTATCAGCTTTCCTGATAAAAATAGAAGATGAAATGACACTCTTTAACAGATTACCCACAAACTGCAGGAAAGGGGGAAAAAAGTCATCCCTTCTGCCTCCCTGGTGTATAATGACTGTTCATTACGGAGCAGAACAAGATGAACATTTTCCAGTTCATTAAAGACATGTTCTATGTGTTTTTCCACTCAGGTCTTTCTTTCAGCCTCTCTCCCCTCTTCCTCAAACTGGCATAATCCTTAAGATTCGTTATGGGGAGTCTTAATTACCAGATAATGGATAACGGTTATTAAATGCGGGTGGCGGTAATGAAGCTCGATTCATTTGCGTGGGCAGGGGGATACTGGCGGGGAACAGCGGAGGAAAATAGCCTGCATCAGAGATTAATAGGTGAAATTATCATTCAATTTCAGGAATCTCATACGCAATTCATAGGAACAAGGGGAGATTAAGGAGCGAGTGTGGCGACAAAAGCAATGCATTTTAATAATGATCTCTATCAGAGCCCCTGACAATTTGGCTCTGTAATCGGCTTATTATGTGATGGCTAGTTAAGCATATTGTGTGTGTGTGTGAGAGAGAGAGAAAGAGAGAGAGAGGGAGAGCTCCAGAAGGCGAGGTAAAAAGCTTTGCAGCAGCGCCACAAACCGGAGGACTGCAGGATTTACACCAGAACTATAACTGTCCAGATTTATTTCTCTGTCCCCTCTGCAAACAAATGTATTGGCAGACGAGCGTTCATGTTCAAAGCCCCAGCACACTGGAATACTTTACCTGCTGCTGTTAGATCTCTTGCATCGTTGGGTATGTTTAAACATGCATCATCATCTCACTTTCAGCTGGTCTGCACTTGTTATTGATGAAACTGATTTGCTCGACTGTCACTCAAATTGTAATGATTGTATGCATTACTTGAATTTTACTTAACAGACTGTACTTTTGTTTATGTATGTCTGTAAGTTGTTGCTCTTGTCGGGACCCCCTTGAAAGGGGTTTATCCCAATAAATAAAATGTCTATATATAACTTCCTTTAGAGTCTTTAAAATCTCTTTATTGCCCAATGAAAATCAGACCACTGTGTTAACATGTAGAAGAAAAATTACTTCCTGTAAACGGTCCAAACACACGCTCCTTTCTTTCCATAGAGCTGTGATTTGGTTATTTGAGCAAAGCCAGCAGTAGTGAAACTGAAACCCTTTTAATATCAAGGAGCTGTGTGGGAAGAGTTTCTTTTTCTGATAAGTTGTTTATACAAGTAATTATTTGATGCTATAAAAAGTGGGTCTGACATCATGTCTGACAGCTGAGCTATAAGGGTAGAAACGTCAAGGAGAGACTTAACCTTTACCTTTAATATCTGTGATTGTTTCAAAATAGACTGTATATATTGAGTTTTATAAGAACGTCTTTACATAAAGGTCTCGCTAGCTAGCTTAGCAGATGATGTTTCTTATACACAAATCACAAGTCTGTAATGGAACATGCATCGATTTGATCCTTTAAGAGGACATATTGTGCTTATTTCCAGGTTGTAATTTGTATTTGTGCCTCTCTGACATGTTTCCATGCTTTAATGTTCAAAAAGCTCTTTATTTTTCTCATACTACTTCTTTTCACCCTCTGTCGGAAACCAGAGCCCAGTCTGCTCTGATTGGTTAGGAGTTTAGAGATGCCCCGCCCCCGCATCACGTAGAATGTGTTGGCCAAAGTTTGCGCAATTGTTACAAAGTGATATCAAAAATGTGACTGACTGATTTTTTTTTTTTATGTGAGCCTCTACACAGCTTGTGATGATTGATTAAAATAAAAGTGTTTTTTCTGTGAGATGCATAGCTGAAAAACATGGCTGAAAGGCCTATCTCATTCATGATGTTGCTTTTACTGTGTGCATCAACATAAAAAGCCCAAAGATGATGTAAAACATGGTCTGTTCCTATGTAACACATCGAAACACTGATAACGAGCTTCTTATCTCACTCCGGAAAGAAAAGAATAAGCCTATTTGCCAATATGTTAAGAATGTAAAGAACGTGAAAACTATCACATTCAATTCATATTTTCTTTGAAGAGACACAAACAGATGCATCAGATTGCAGCGGGACTTACCAGCCATCATGGACACCAGGCTGGCCTTGTAGACGTTGGTGAAGGTCCCCAGCTCTCCGATAGCCAGGATGGTCTTCATGTGGGCGTCGCCACAGGCCTCCCGAAACTGACGGATCTCATCGTACATGGCTGCAGGGAGAGGAAGGAAACACTAATAAACATCATTCATCCATGTGAACAAAGGGGCAACCTGGAGAAACTTTGATGTCATTACCAAAATGATAAGCAAGTATTTCAATTAACAGACCAAGAGTAAATTATTTCATTTGTGACCAGTTAGAATATGAGGAAAACACGTTTGAGATAGGGCTGCACGATATTGAAAAAAACTGACATTGCGATATATTTTTTTCCCCTGCTATATATTGCGGTTTTTTTAACTATATTTAACCGGATGAAGGATTTTAGTCACGGACGTCTGGATCTTAACTGGTTGACTCATCATAGCTTAAGTCACGATCCAACACGTCATGATAATGCATTTTGCTTACCCTCAAATAAGGGGGTTCATCTGTGAATGAAGAAGAGAAGAACCTTTTTGTATCCAAAATAGTTCCAGATGGCAGATGTTGCTTTTCTTTTTGGAAGTAAATCTTCATTCTCTCCGGTATTGTCCTCCTGTGCCTCGCTCATTTTTTACCGGTGTTTTGATGGTCTGCAAACTAGCGGGGCGGGGCCTGCTGTGATCTGATNATATAAATTAAAAAATATTTTGGGTTTACACTAGGGCTGCACTATATTGGAAAAAAGTGACATAGCGATATTTTCTTCCCCTGCGATATATATTAATTGCGATATGAAAAAATACAGGAATTGAAGAAAACACCGTTTATTTTGTACCCGCAAACCATCCTTTCTTGAACTTTAATGCTATACATTTGGTATTTTTTTAACAATATTTAACCGGATGAAGGGTTTTAGTCACGGACTTCTGGATCTTAAGTTCTCAGAGCAACAAGCTGAGCTAGCTCGGTTATCCTGCTGTGATCTGATCAAGAATGATTGTGATTGGTGGTTTGCTGTGCATGCAGAGCCAGCATGTCACTCACTCAAGTACCCCTGACATGAGAGCCGCGCAAGTTTTCCTTTTGTAGCAAGCAGCAAAATAATTGTAACATGACGTGTTTGAGTTCATTTACCTAAAAAAAAAAATATATATAAAAATAATATCGCACGTCCCTGCAATGTGAATATCACGCATGCGCATATCGCGGTTATCGCCATGACACGATATATCGTTCAGCCCTAGTTTGAGATCAAGTATATTTGAGCTACCTAAGGACATTTATTCTTGCTTAGCTTGCTGTTTTCATATTTTCTATGTAGCCGTCTGATTTCAAACCAAAGACGAAGGTTCTGGCAAATGATTCTTCCTTACAGCTTAAACCTTTTCAGCACAATCTCCAATCAAGGTCCACTTTCTTATACAATTACAGCTGTTGATAAAGACCATCTGCTGTCATTAAAAACTCCGGTACAAACAGGTTAGGGGACATGACTGAATATTGTTTTGTTGACTTCCATTCCAAGGTAAAAATTGAACTATTTCTATATATTGTTGGAGCATAAACATAAATAAAAAGGAACAAATGTCAGTGACCTTTTTCTCATCATGTGTTCTCAGCGTACCTTCCCACTGCCCTGTGATAGCGAGCGTCCTGTTGATGACGATGTCGATCTCTGTGGCCCCGTCGGCCACGGCCAGGCGCACTTCCTGGAGGCGGGTCTCCAGCGGTGTCTGGCCTGCTGGGAAACCAGTGGCCACTGAGAGAGGAGGGAGAGCACACCGTCAGTGAAGCCTCAAGTCTCAATGATTTCACACACACACACACACACACAGTTCATGTCCTTCGGCAGGTCAGCTGACTTACCTGAAGCAACAGGAAGGTTGGAGTTTGCTGCTTTTAGTGTTTTGACGGCATCAGCCACACGAGACGGATACACACACACCGCTCCTGTCGTCACTCCTGAAACATCAACAGAGGAAGCAGAGCAAGGATGAAGAAACACGGTGATAAACAGGTCTGTGTCGCCCTCTGCAGGTTCAATTCAATCTGACATGCTGAACAGGAAGGTGAGAGTTTAGTGTTCAACATCATCGTCTCATCCCAATAGATTGGATTAATCAATTCAATAAGCACCACTGTGATGTCACCATGTGCCCAGAGTTCAACTATTAAATGGGGACTCTAATAATGTCTTTACTTATTATGTACAGCACCAGTCAAAAGTTTGGACACACCTTCTCATTCAATGGTTTTTGTTTATTTTACCTCTATTTGACTGAGAGAAGCCAAGAGTGTGCAAAGCTGTCATCAAGGCAAAACGGGGCTAATTTGAAGAATCTAAAATATAAATAATTTTCTTGATTGTTTGACACTTTTTTGTTTACTAGATAATTCCATGTGTTCTTTTATAGTTTTGATATCTTCATTATTAATCTACAATGTAGAAAATAATTAAAATAAATAAAAACCTTAGAATGAGAAGGTGTGTCCAAACTTTTGACTGATACTGTATAGCTCATAAATCAGTTAGGCAACCATAGGAAGATTAAATGGCAATCATTTAAAAATGTAATCATCTGTTTAAATGATTTCTCAAGTAAAGACGGTTTCTGTTTTAAAGCATAGATTACAACTGGTTTGTCTAAAATATTGACACAAATCTGCCTCCATAGTTTACAGGTACAGGTACAGCTACTCAACACTGGTGTGTGTGTGGCGTGTCAGGCAGCGGACCTTTGTCGTGCATGTCCATCTCCTTCAGCAGGTCGCGTCGCACCGGCTGGATGGCCTTCAGACACAGCCGGTGGACGTTGGACGGAGTGTCATCTCCAGCCAGAGTGGTCAGGTCGATGCATGTGACAGCCTTCAGCAGCCAGGCAGCCTGCAGGACAAACACAGATATGGCACCCAACATCAGAGAACATATAAGTATTTATAGTTTAGGGTGTATTGTCTTAACCATAACCCTACCAACACAAAATAAAAATGAAAAATAAATATATGCAAATGATAAACAGTTATTAGTAAGTAGTAGTATGGGCTTGTTGGACACAGGTGAGAGGAGAGGTGTACCTGCCACTGTTTCTTAGGGAGCTTCTGTCCTTGGATTTGTTGAGCTCTCTTCAGGACGGCCTGTGTATTCACTCTCACTTTGGAGACCCACTCCAGGTCTGACTCCCATGAGCAGGGAATGAAGAAAAGAAAGAAAAACACTTCATTAGAAAAAAAGTTACGTAATAAAAATAAGAACAGTCCGCACTTATGGCACCTTAGACATTTCTACTGACCCTTTTTGCTATAATTAAAATGATTAATAGAGGCCTCACCTATTGGGAACTGTGGTCAGATGGGAAAAATCTATTGCTCTAATATTTTACTTCATGCAAGACCGCTTGACTTTCTCATGTGACTGTGGGAAAGTCAAATGCAAACAGAAGGATTTCCATTAGGCTAACACAACTCCGTAAAGCATTAGGCTTTTAAGTAAGTACTATTTAAAAAGGGCTGATATTTAACATTTACCATCCAGCATGTAGCCTACCCCAGGTTGTAAACTATAAACAAGCCACGTATTTGAAAGAGAGTGTAGGTGATGTAGTCTAACTAAAACAGTGTGAATAGAGGTGATGCATACAGAAGGCTAACAGACATGAATTAAAACACAACTTTTAAGGGTAGCTCGGTCGTAAGGACTGGCTTGGTGGCCAGTGGTTCGAGTCCCAGTAAAAAACAATAAAACATTGTATGGACTAGAGAGGTGCGAGTTCACATACTGGGCACAGACACAGTTTCCTTTGGCAAGGCATTGAAACCCCATATGCTCCAGTCCCACATGCATTTGTGCTGGGACTCATGTGTATTGGTCCTTTTAAATGTGTGTTTGTACTGTAAATACAAACTGACTGAATTGGTCTTTTCTGTCTGTTTCTTCTTCTTTTTAAGTATAATAAAATGTCAGGCTGAAGGTAAAGCTGAGGTACAGGAGGGTTGAACCAGTTAGCTGAGCAGAGTGTCATGAGTTCTCAATTACACTGTAGCCACAGCAGCCCATAATATTCAACAGTATGGTGCCAGAATACATGTCAATATGTCCCACGTTACAGTATGTTGCCTGTTTTACAATGGGTTAAAGTTACACATTAACATTTGCATGTTCAGCAGGTCAGTTACCTCGAAAATGTTACTTATTAACGTTAAAGTGTCAAAATATCAAGCTACACTGAAGTAAGCTAACTAGCATTAGATTTTATGGCTGTTCTGTTTCCAATAAAGACACCATATAATGTCACGGTGATTTTTGTTACAGGAAATGTTTATCAAACGTTACATAAAGCTAATAAAAGTTGTGGTAAACAAGACACAGCTAGCCACATGTGTAAAGGAACATTATTAACGTTGCAGTTTAACAGTTGTATACTTTAGTTTTTAGCTTTTATGTTATAAGCTACTCACCGAGGTTCATCCCAGGGTTTCTGGCCGACATGCTGAAGGACGGATAGTTTTTATTCACGTTCAGGTGTAAAAATGTACAGCAGTAGCCACCGTTAGCTGAGCTGTCAACTCTACTCTTCTTCTTTAGTGTTTTTTTGCGGTTGCCAACCCAGCTCAGAGGTGCATTACTGCCACCATCTGGACCAGAGTGAGTAAAGAGATGGGGAAAAAATTGATTATTTCACCTAAATTTCTTTAATTCCTACTAATTTCTACGTATGTACTCAGATCTCGTACTCGAGTAAAAGTAGAAGTAGCAGAGTGTAGGAATACTCTGTTACAAGTAAAAGTCCTGCATTCAAAAGGTTACTCAAGTAAGAGTAAAAGTATTATTGTTGGAGCCAATTTGCTTTGGGTTGTGCGCGGGTTGTCTAGGTGTGGTGTGATGACGCGTCATCATCCCAATCTGCGGCACCTGGGAGCACGGGGGTAAATTAAACCTATATATGTGGGCACAGGTGATTCAACTGGGATGAGAGGGTTAGAGAGGAAGCCACACGTTTTTCATCCGTGTGCCGTGGTTGTTTGTGGTCTTGAGCGTGTGCGTGGAATCGTTATGTGTTTTAAAACAAGATTTTAGATACGGTGAGTCGTATAAGAACAATTTTAACCTTGGAACAAATAAATAAAAGCCCTTTTTCATAATTACGTCAATGGTGGACCTCCATCCTCCACAACAACACCGCTTGGGAACTCTGACTGCTAACCTCCATGAGTGGCCTTTTTGATGAGCGATCGCCGCTACAGTTGTTGAAAAACTGGCTCCAATGAATGGAATCAAAGGATCCTCGGTACACGCGTGAAGACGGAGCTGCTGCGCTCCCACACTAGCTCCAGACTTAGCTGGACATGTGGACGCTGTGAGAGCCGATGGCGGAACCAACGTAGATCGTTAGGAATTGTATTTTTATTTGTAATTGGACAATTTTAGACACCAACATTTTGATAAATGTTAACTTTTTTATTTTATTTTTAAATTTGTTTGTATGTATTTAGGAAAAACAGATAATAAACCATAAAAAATGATCTTGCCAGCTTAAGGCATCAAATGTATATTTTCAATGAAGAATTTACCCCTGTTTACTTCTAATTGTACTAGGGTTTGAAAGTAACCAGGGTTGGAAATCAATGCTAATTTGGTTTTAACCTCAGGATTATTGGCTAGATGTAGCATGTAATGCTGACTTTCAGGCAAGCCAAAACTTGGATATCTAATGAAAGAAAGAGTAATCTTTGAAATTAATATGTTTATTCTGATATATGAGTAACAGTGTGAGTGGGTCAGAGTGCCACACTCTTTTCAGACTGAAAAGATTGTAAAAATATGAAAATAAAGGAAGACTTAGTTTTGGATCTACCCATGACCACCTAACA
>NW_011369945.1:12342909-12343537 GCF_000735185.1 Notothenia coriiceps | reverse complement strand
TGTGTGTGTGTGTGTGTGTTTTTCGGGCCTATGAGTGTATAAAAAAGTAAAATAATAGCAGACTGAAGAACTGAATTTGGCCTCAGGGATGAATAAAGTGATCTTATTCTAATCTTATTCATCTAAATTCTGTTTTAGTGTCCGTAGCTCTATTCATGGTTAGTTTCCAGTTGAATGTGTGTCTGAAGGATAAAGCTTGGATTGAGGGTCAATAAAAGACATTAATCGGGGAATAAGGAAAGAGACACAAACTGCAGACTAAGTTAAAGAACTAAAGGAAAGCAGCCTAGAAGGGACGCACTATTTAAGAAACAAAGAAATAGAGACAAAGAAAAGATGGCAGCAAGGAAGGGAATAAAGGAAAACAAATGAAGAAGTACCACAAGAAAGAAAGAAGGACTGTAGTTTTGTGCAGGAGTGCAGTTTCAGCTCCTATAAACCCAGGAGCTCTGAATACTGCTTATTAAGCAGGGACTGCGAGTGTGTGTGTGTGTGTGTGTGTGTGTGACAGGGTGATATATTGAAACACACCTCTGTGGAACAGCTGCAATGATGAGACAGAGAATAGGGAGTAAGAGGTGTCGTCTACCTTATACACACACACACACACACACACACACACACACTC
>NW_011369945.1:12338854-12342897 GCF_000735185.1 Notothenia coriiceps | reverse complement strand
GCTCCAAACATCTCATACCTTACACACACACACACACACACACACACACACACACACACACACACACACACACACACACACACACACACACACACACACACACACACACACACACACACTCATGCATACAGAGGAACAGAGCTGAGCCAAGTTCTTTATTGTGTTACTGAGGCCAGCCTGTATCAGAGGGCGAGCGAGAGCTAAAGAAAAGAGAGAGAGAGATGAATTTGTTGTGGCTGCTCCGGTGGACTCAGCTTTTTAACACAGCACTTGTTTCTCCCCGTGTTCTCCCTCTCTACCATCCATTTCTTTGTATCCCTCAGCCCTCTTCTCTTCTTCTATTCCCCCGGACTCATCTATGTGCATACTTTTTATATTACACAGATAACGAGAGCAATGACAGACATTGAGGAAGACAGAGTTTCAAAGTAAGGGGGAAGGCTGTAAAATAAAAGGGAGAGAGAGAGAGATGGAAATGGAGGAACAGAAACACATGGAGAGGAAGAAAGGGAACAGACAGAAAGGAAGAGATTTCAAAGATGAATCTGATTGATCTATAATGAAATCAGCTGTATGAAGGAATGTGCTCCATTCAGACGTTCTGCTGTTACAGACAGATTTACCCGTTTCATATTCTACTGATCAGTGTGAGGACACTTCCACCATCTGGCTGCTGCTAACTAGCTAGTCCTACTTCAAATGCAAAGTTAACACTTCTTAACATTTTGGAGTCTGCTGACAGGAGAGAGTCAACTACACTCAAGTCAGCATCCTTACAGATTACCACACATATACAAACCCTTGTAAGATTTTTAAGCTGTTGATTTGTCCCACTTTTCTTTGCTTATCTGGAAGGAGGCACATTTTATAGTCTAATTCAAACAAGGCAAATGTAACAATTCGCTACAGAGAGTGAGCAGAGATTTGTTCTGATGATTCTTTTTACATTTCCCCCCAATTATTCTCGAACTTGTAGCTTAAGAAAATGTAAAAATAATGTTCTACAAATACATTGAGAATGATTCATATTCATGAGTTGCAGTATGACTTTTTAAATTAGAGAATGCACACATTATTGACTTGTAGTCTTGGCATATAGTTTCTGTTCTTTGAACTTAAACTACATAAATACACATAGCACAATGTGTTAAGATCATGAATAACATCACACACATAACCCTTTTCTGGCCTAAATATTATTTATAAAGAATTAGGTTAATAAAAACATTTCTATTTGTGGTTAAAGTCTCCCAGCAATACAATAAATTAAACCCTGAGGGGTAAAATAAAATTCCTCTCCGCTCACCTCCCTCGACTATAGAAGAACTCTCTGCCTCTCTCCTCACAGGGATCATGATCATGTGTGTGTGTGTTGGTTAGTGTGTGTGTGTGTGTGTGTGTGTGTGTGTGTGTGTGTGTGTGTGTGTGTGTGTGTGTGTGTGTGTATGTGTCTTCTGGGTTCAAACAGCAAGGAGATGGGTGCATTCAATTGTCTGTTTGTTCACGCATCCATACATGAAGACTATGGCAAATGGCTTTTCCTGTTTGCAATGTGTGTGTGTGTGTGTGTGTGTGTGTGTGTGTGTGTGTGTGTGTGTGTGTGTGTGTGTGTGTGTGTGTGTGTGTGTGTGTGTGTGTGTGTGTGTGTGTGTGTGTGTGTGTGTGTGTGTGTGTGTGAGACAGTGCGTGTGTGTGTGTGTGTGTGTGAGACAGTGCGTGTGTGGGCATCCTCTATCTATTTTTCCACCTTTCATGTCCATCCAGGCATGAAGCTATCCACTCCACACACACATATACACGCACACTGCCTCAGGCCAACACACACACACACACACACACACACACACACACACACACACACACACACACACACACACACACACACACACACACACACACACACACACACACACACACACACACACACACACACTCCACATTGCCCATGGCTACAAATTTGGTCCAAGGAAGCTGTTTTTTACTCTCCAAGTTGTTTGTTTGAGTGGATTTTATACAACGCCCTTGGCATAACATCAAACACACAGAGAGACACACACTGACACACACACACAACTGCGAGTTATGTGGAAACGCACATTTCTAGGCCTGATTGTATGGACTTCTACTCCTGTGGGCATGGCATACTAATACACAAACCCTCACACACACTCATATACATTTTCCGGCTGCATCTCTTCCCATCGAAGCTTCAGCCACGCTAAGAGGTGCCGTCCAAAGAGCAGTAGCCAGATCGGTTCAGCTCACCTGCCAGAAACACTATGCAGTCCAGAATATTCTGTGCAGCGTGTGTATGTGTGTGTGTGTGTTTGTGTGTGTTTTCTGAAATTGCATCTGTTATTATGAAAGAAGTTTTTTTCCGAAGCCTCTGTGTTTAGCTGATGGATGTAGATTGTTGCAAATCAAAGAACAGAGTTGCTAGTTGATGCTTTTTGCTGTAATGTCGTTCAGCAATTTGAGAAAATTACAGTCCATCTCATGGGTTTTATGCAGTAAATGCTCAGTAAATGGTCCACACTGTGCATTAAGAGGACATGTGCTTAGTCTAAAAGGAAACAAAAGCGTTGTTGCAGGGACAGAATGGGCTGCTAATGCTGCTAAAGTGGAAAACTGGTTTGATCTTCTCTCTTATCACGTCCTCTGCCTGGGTCACTATCAGTTTCCCTGTCTCCTTTCCTCGTCCACTTCTCCCTCCCTCCCTTCCCTCCCCTGCCTGCAGGACAGGAGGCAGAGAGGAGTGGACAGTTAAAGGAGATGATCCCTCGCTCTGCCTCACTCTCTCACCATTACAGAGCCCCTTGTCCACTTTGATTACTTACATTAAAGTGAGCAAGAAAAAGACTGCTCTCTGGATTTGCCTGTGTGCGCGCCATAAAGAAAGAGACAGTGACGGTGTTAGTTTCTATATGTGTGTGTGTGTGTGTGTGTGTGTGTGTGTGTGTGTGTGTGTGTGTGTGTGTGTGTGTGTGTGTGTGTGTGTGTTCGGCCCAGACACAAGTCAACAACCAAACAGAGAGGGGATTGTTTGGGTTGTTGTATAACCACCAATGGTTTCCTTGTGCGGCAAACCAGAGAGGAACCAGCATTTTCTGCCTGGCTGCCGTGAGCGATGGCACTGACATGGATGGAGGAGGAGGAGAAGGAAAGAGATAGAGTGTGTGTGTGTTTAGTGGTCATGGTAGGAGGGATGAGTTATCAAGAGGAGGAGGGGAGGATAGAAAGATGGACACGGACAGATAGATGGGCCAGTCTGTACTTGTTTTCCATTATCAAGGTTTCAAACTGTTCAAAGAACCAACACAAACAGCGTTAATTACTTGGCACACATTGTGGCGTACGTGCCTCAATGGGAGCAAAGTGTGTGTGCATGTATATAAAACAAAAGGAGGACAGAGGATATACTGTGGGAACGTTTATAAAATGTGGGGCAACACTCACACAGTCAGATACTTTGTTCCAACTGATGTGAACCCTTTTTGATCGAATATCTTATTTATTTGTTGGACAACATTAAGCAATACAAACAAGGGACATAATGCAACACGAGCTTTCCCCATGTCAAGTCATCTGGCACCGCTTAGGTGAGGATTTATTTCCAAGTCATCAGACTTTTTTCCAATCACTCAACCAATCAGGAAATGAACATGAATGAAACATGATGTCGTCAACCAATGTGCAGATAGCAAACCAGACGTAGCCACAAATAAAGACAGGTTGAGGCTGGAGAATTATCCATGTATGATGATTAAAGCCCAGTATGCCTATCCAGGGCTTTTGTAAGCATCTACCACATGATGCGAGAGATCATGTGCTACAACAAGTCAGCTTTGTAGCCTAAACAGAGATGGAGAAAACATTTGAAGTTTATTCTGGACCTTGGAAAGAGATTGATAAAGTCAGCTATAATCCAATATACTGTAGAGTGTGCAGTGACATGTAGTCCTTGAAGTGTCTATGTAAAATAGTTATTGTGCACAAGCTGCAGGCATCTGGTTCTGCATGTGATCCTGACCTCTGATCCCTCC
>NW_011369945.1:12327306-12336311 GCF_000735185.1 Notothenia coriiceps | reverse complement strand
CATGAGCTTTAGATAACTTTGTGTTGTTCCAACTTGTCAGATGTCTGCTTTGTGAGTAAATGTTTTTGTTAGACACCACAGTTATCTTCAAGGGGACATCTCAGGGATTTATTAACCTTTAAAGCATCCTCAACAAAGCCAAGCTTCAAATGCCTGCTTTACTGTATTTCTACCAACATGCGCTAACTTAGTTAATGGGCTTACCTCTTTGAGTATAGTAGGTAAGCTGCTACGCTAAGCTTGCCAAGCGGAAGGAGAACTTACATCACTAGTGAGGCAGACGCTGAGGGCAGGTCCCCTCTGCCGCCGTCTCGTTTCATTACAGACTGATCACATGAGCAAACACATTAACCCCATCTGGCACAATTGAAAACAGGGCATGTTACAGAAAAGGAGTGTGCTTTCACCACAAAATGATGTAACACTCTGGATTGCATGTTACAGTTTTCTCAATCGCTGAAACACACTATTAGAATCAAAATTCCTTTTCATCAACAACAGCACAGCATCGAAACGAAACCATTTCTCTACAACGCTTACTACCATTGTCTCTTTGATATCCCCACAAAATGCAGATGCCTAAGGCAGTGTTTTTGCCGAAAACGGGATCCACATTCTTCTAACTGAAGTTACATTCTCTACACAAGATCAAAAACTGTTGTGTAAACTCATGGTCTACAAACCAACATCATCTCTCACAGTGGATTACCTGCCTACTAAACTTAGCGCATAGCGCTCACTAATTGCCTTGATGTTGCCAAAATTTAACACTTGTTACGTCAATCACCCTTGAATAAGGCTAACTCCATGGAATGTACTGTATACCTTACGATAATGATGTTCATTTGAAACTTCTAATGATAGAATTTGCATGATCTGCTACTTAATATTTTTTTTAATGGTGCCGGTAAGCTTAATAGTGTTGATTATGACTTTGCATAGGTCTTGAAGATGCTTCATATGGGAGATTAGCTATAGCCTGTTACAAATTTTTCCAGTCAGTAGATTGTTGCGTCTTTTCCTTTTTGCACTGTAGAAAATGTTTTTTTTTGTATTGCCGGGTGAATTGGTACTTCACTCTCCATGTAAATGAATTGTCACAGCGACATCAATTCATTTCCTATGAGTAATTGTAATTAGTGGATCCTTAAAAGACCTCCTCCTCTAATTACAATTACTATAGGAAATTCATTGATGTCAGCTGTGAGCAATTCATTTACATGGAAGTGAAGTACTCAATTCACCCCAATACAAAAAAAACATTTCTCAATGTGCAAAAAGGAAAAGACCACAATTACTGACTGTAAAAATGTTGTATCAGCTATAGCTAATCCTCCCCATATGAACATCTCAAAGAGCTATGCAAGTCATATCAACACTATTATAGCTTTACCGGCACCATTTAAAAAAATATTTTAAGTACAGTCATGCAAATTCTGTCATGTAAATGTTTTCAATGTAACATCATTACTGTAAGGTGTGCAGTACATTCCATGCAGTTACCTTTTTCAATGGGGTGATTGACTGATAACAAGTGTTCATATTTTGCACATCAAGTGTCAATTAGTGTAGCTATGGTCTAAGTTTATGAGGAGTAAGTGTTATCCACTGTGAGAAGATTATTTTGTTCTGTAGACATGAGTTACACAAAAGATTTTTGATGTTTGTGTAGAGAATTGTAACTTCAGTTAGAGAGTTGTGTGATCTGTTTTGCAAAACACTGCTTAGCATCTGCATTTTGTGCGATATCAATGATAAATGGTATACTGTTGTAGAGAAATGGTTTTCTGTTTCAATGGCTGTGCTGTTGGTTTGATGAAAGGAATTTTGATTCTAAATAGTGGGTTTAGCGATTGAGAAAAACTGTAAAGGAGAGTGACAGGGAGTATGAGAAGAAGAGAGAGAGAAAGTCTCAGGCAGCTTGATCGATGGAGTTGGCTTCTATATAGTGGTGCAGTGACGCGTCCTAAAACTCTTTTATAATTTTCAAATCATAAATCTATCGATTTTATTATTAGAAAATTATAAAAGTAGGATGTGTGGAGATTATCCGTCTGAACAAAACGTGCATTTATCAAACAGGTTCGTTTTCTACAGACCTTATTCCAAAACCCTATGGAGAAATCTCATTGCTTTTTGTCGAGGGAACCAGCAGCTTACTTCCTGGTTTTGATTCAAATGTTGTAGTACAAGTAGTAATGTAGTTTGTACATAAATTACTATTGCAAAAAATGTGTTCATTTTCTTCATTATTAGTCGATTTAATTAGTTCTTTTGGTGCTCCATCTTGGAAAGGCTCATGGTGAAGGTTTAACTTAAAATTACGAAACATATATGGCAAAGGCATGAATGCCAAATTCTGCCTCTGATTTTCTAGGACTATGGCTGAAAACAGTGCTATTTCAGAGCCAAGATTGATCATTTTCGCAATTGGACCTCAACTTATTTGACTAGATAGGTTAGGTGTAAAACAACCGTCTTTTAGCATCCTAACACACCAAACTCTGAGGGGGCACATTGTCTTTGGTCATTGTGAGTGTAAGCATGCTGACAGCAAGCTTTAAACACCACATCAGTC
Source organism: Notothenia coriiceps (assembly GCF_000735185.1). Taxonomy (NCBI): domain Eukaryota; kingdom Metazoa; phylum Chordata; class Actinopteri; order Perciformes; family Nototheniidae; genus Notothenia; species Notothenia coriiceps. The sequence continues at coordinate 12,333,733 of NW_011369945.1, read as the reverse complement.
ACTATCTTTAGACCTTTAATCTTCCACTTCCCCCGCCCTCTACCTGGCTTCAAGACAAGAGGAAGTGCCTGAAACAGGATATGTGAATGGTGATCACATCACAGGGAAATGACACACACTTTCCCAAAGTATGTAGGGATGAGGTGATCCCCGGTAAAGTTGAAACGGTGACTGCAGAGGTTGGATGAGGTGTGTGTGTGTGTGTGTGTGTGTGTGTGTGTGTGTGTGTGTGTGTGTGTGTGTGTGTGTGTGTGTGTGTGTGTGTGTAATGGTGAGCAGGGTAGGGCTGAGACAGGATATTAATTGTGTATTGTGAGTTGCTTTGTGTTAATGTGTACACCTTCCACTCATCACTGGGAAGCTTTTTAACTACTCTGAATACAAAAAGAGATCCTGAAACCATTGTGGCTCAAAGATCAGAGTGTGGGAGGAAAGAAAAAAAAGGGTCTCAACAAGGTGAAGTCAGTCCTGTACTGCAGCAGGAGCCAAAGAAGGGCCGGGCCGGGAACTAAAAATGGAATTGACATACAGCCAAGTTTCCACGTGGTGCAGCTGAGTGTGGACCAAGGGTGTTTTCAGCAAAACAGAGCAGATGTCAAGGCAGGGGATCCACGGTTTAGTTCCATCACCTGCAACGACCCAGGATCACCGCCCGTCACACAACCACATCTGCTGGGGAGTGCCATCTGGAAAGATCTACTGAGTGCATTATGGGAAAGATGTTCAGCCTATCAAAACAGCACAATGCATTGGCATATGATAAAGACCACTATTTATGAATCATTGAATATTTTAATAATAAAATGGGTCTGATGTGGTTGTCCCTAGTTCTTTAATAATAATACAAAATAATATAATTTAAATCTACTAATTTTTTGCCAAATGCAAATATATACGACATGTGTATATCAAGTGACATGTAATGTAACAAGCCACTCTTTGCCTAGCAAAACCCCTTACCATGTTGTTTTATTTTACACACACACAATTTTGGGAGTCAGAGGCCTTCAGAGGAAGTCGGGCATTCGCGGCGCCCTATTCAGGTTGGTGTGTCCCGCACCGTCGTCTCTTTACGGCACATTTTCACACCTCCCGCGGGCGATTCGGTAGACAGTCAGCCAAAGAAAGTCGACCAAAGAAATCACTCTGATTGGCTGTTCAGCTTAGCGAGTCAGTGCATGAGAAGCGAAGCGGAAGTGAGGGACCAAAACAAACGATTAAGAAGGCACACACAGATGGCTAATCTTTTTCATTTTAATCTCACCCGGATGCAAGAGTTTCTTTTTTATGTTTACATGTTTTCGATCGACGAGAGAGATTGAAAATGGAACCCAGACGCTAGTTGTTGTTTGTTTATATCACTCAGTCTGTTCTTCTTCTCTCTGTGTATAGTCTGTCTTCCGGTTGTTGCCTCTTTTGAATGACAAATACACACTACCGCTGCCTGCTGGTAAGGACAGTTATTACCACTCGTCAACTGAAGTCTTTGCGGTGTGTTCGTAGGCGGGCGGCGTAGGCGGGCGGATTAGCCGACGCAGGCGACGTAGTGGACGTAAATGTCGGGACGCCTTCGGTACGCGGTCCTTGGTCTCAGGTTGGTGTGTAGCGGCCTTTACTTGTATTCTCCGTCAGTTCGTCAAATGGTGTGAGAAACACTCGGTACCCAATTAGGACTAAAGTCGGGTGAGAAAGGGGGCGGGTCTTTGATCAAATTTTAGTGACACCAAGTGGGCATACCACCCCCTTAAATCCTTACTGGTACGTACGACACCCACGCCTCCGCGAAAGGGACGGTGAGAGGAAATTTAGCGTAACGTAAACGGGACGGGGACACCAAAACAACATAAAAAAAAATGCATATTACGGTGGACGACCGTAAGGCGCCACTACGCGGGAGAACCCCTGTCGTACTCTTGACGGTGAGTTTTAGGGTGAAAACACCGGAAATCAAATTTGTCCAATTTATAAAAAAAGCTGTAAATTTTTGGCGAAAGACGGGACCTTTAGTCAACAAGATTAGTAATATTGGCAAATAACCTCCGCCCGGGGACGTCCTTGTGAAAGGCTGGCGGAACGTTTGTAAATAAAGACGGCCGATTTTATTAGTTAAACCCAAAAGGCGTGGACGGGAAAGGCAGTAGGGAGACGCCGGACCTGCGTCCCCCGGACAGGACCGACGTCAGAGGGGTCGGAGAGTCTCTGAATAAAGACGCGCAAATTTTTTTCGGTACATCGAGGCCGGCGGGGAACCTAGCAAGACGTACACAGACACACCGGACCGACTCGAGAGACCGGATGACAGGTGTACGGGCGTAATACTCCGTGATTACGAATAAAAGCCTATGTAAAGAGTAAAAGCGGTGAACAAGTATCTATAAAATAATACATATACAATACTAATAATAGTGAATAATAAGAAGTAACAAATATATACCGTATATGACACATATTACAAAAACCATTTTTAGTACACTGATAATTTATTTATTATTTTGTACTTATATTGGCAACTTCCAAGGGTCCCCGTTCTATGGTCACGGTCCACCAGGTCTGATCAAATTGTTACAAATGGGTCCTAAGTCTGTGGAAGCGCGTACCCGAACATTAACGACCACTACGCGTGGGACCTCCTAGTCCTCATAAAATTTGTTGAAAAGGGGCGGAAAGTTTGTCGCATAAGGCACTTCCAAAAATCGGACAGTAAAACGTCCTTGGTAGTAATGTAACTGGCAGAGAACCTTTACGTTAGAAGACAGGTAAAGGTCCTCTCCCAGTTACCAATTTCCTATAGGACGTTTTAATGTCGCATCGTTGAAGAAGGTCTGCAAATTTTTTGGAGAGTGGGCTCGGTACATTTGTTGGGGACGAACTGTTCCTACAGGGGTAGGAGTAGCAGTGGAAGGGACCGAACCCATGGACCGATACATTTTAGCACCACCGTGACGTGGGACCTCCTCAGTGTCAGCCGGAGAAGTCTTACGATGCTGATGGGCACTCATAGTCTCATAAGGTGCATAAAAATTGTTGAGCTGATTGAAAGGGGGGAAAGTTTGTTGCCCTCAGTACTCCGTACTAGCCCTAAGCGCACGCGAGTGACGTACCCCACAGGACCACACAGCAGCGTGGCAGCAGTTAATGCCATTGTAAAAGTCTGGAGGTGCCGTTACTTTCAGCCTTGTTTCACTTTAGTGAAGACTTAACCGACAAGTACGAATCGACTCAGTCACGTACTTCTTCGCTTCGCCTCACTCCCTGGTTTTGGTTTGCTAATTCTTCAGATGTGTGTCTACCATTAGAATAAAATAAAAGTAAGAGTGGGCACTGCGTTCGCAAAGAAAAAATGACAAATGTACCAAAAGCTAAGCTGCTCTCTCTCGCTTTACTGGTCTGGCGACTAACAACAAACAAATAATAAGTGCGTCGGAGAGAAGAAGAGAGAACACATTACAGACAGACAGGCCAACAACGAGAAAACTTAACTGTTTCATGTGTGATGAGCGACGTGACGACCATTCCTGTCAATAATGGTGAGTAGTTTGACTTCAGAAACGCCAAACAAACCATCCGCCCGCCGCATCCGCCCGCCTAATCGGCTGCGTCCGCTGCATCACCGCATTTTCAGCCTGCGTACCCCATGCCCCAAGGAACCAGAGTCACGACCACACAACGCCGGAAATGAACATAAGAGGCAAGTTAAGCAGTAAGTAACATAAAAAGACAAAAACCTAGGTCGGACGAGGTGTTTGCGTTGCACTGTACAAATACACCAAACCAAACATAGGATGGAGAACATAGGTGAAAACCAATGTTTTCTTTGTACTGTCTGTTTACGATCGTACGGTTTTGACCATCAGGTATTTGGTTATTCACTGCAGGGTGAGACTTTATCCCTACGGTCACCTATAAGCTAATAAGCTTATAAAGCAATGAATCAGAGTCGGATACGCGTTTATAAATAAAACATGTATTGTTAAGCTAAAAAAAATTATAAAAAAATAGAGCAAGATAGGACCTTTACGTGATAAATACTAAGAAAAAAAAAAAAAAAAAGACCGAATACACGAGAAAGTTGGGTTCTTATATATCTGAGCTTCACGATATTACACATTATCGTAAATAATTAACATTTTTATTTTTATATCATTTATTTAGGGCTGAATTTTTATTATAAGCTAATACCTTCTGACATTGACTTATAAAGCTTATTAAGCTTTATTAGTGACCGTAGGGATAAAGTCTCACCTGCACTGAATAACAAAATACCGAATGTGCAAAACTACGAATCAGTAAACAGACAGTACAAAGAAAACATATTGGTTTTCACTATAGAGTCTCCACCTCATGTTGGTTTGTGATTAGTGGTCAGTGCAACGCAACACTCGTCCCGACTAGGTTTGTCTTTCTTATCATTGAACTCACTCAAGGACACAAGTACATGACCATAATGTTTCTCTAAAAACCTTGCATACATACTCTCACACACACACACACACACACACACACACACACACACACACACACACACACACACACACACACACACACACACACACACACACACACACACCATCTCCCTGTTGTAAAGTGTAATAACAGCTGTCCTCGGGCCAGTTACAGCTATCGTAAAGAGACGACAACTCCCAGAACTCATTTAACACACACTCACACACACATGCACACACACGCCATGAACCTGCAGGGGGGGGTCTCTGTAGCACTTATTCTGCCCTCCTTTCCCTCTCTCCCTCTCTGTCACTGCCTCCCTCTCGTTCTGTCTCTCTTTTTCCAGCCCGTAAGTGACGTTTGACCACATTTTACAGCTGAAGGTGACAACGTACACACTCACATTCATGCACACGCTGCAGTATGTGTTCTCTCCAGGCATGTGTGTGATTGTGATGAAGGGAGGGGAACCAGGCAGAGGAGAAAGTAAGAGAGTTGTCGTGTTCACATTCCTGCAGTTTCTCTTTTGTTTGCTTTGAAGAATAGATGTTGTAATAAAAAACAACTTGCGGTCAGGGTTGCACCTCGAGTGAACTGCAAAAAGTTAGAGACACACATTCCTAAAAAGCTTCGACTTTGACCTGCTTTAAATGATGGTGTGTTGTTGTGATCTATACAGTTCCTAATGTGTCGTCATGTCTTTCTTGCAAAAGGGATTGTGATTTTAGGGAGACTTCCTGAATAAATAAAGCTTAACTAACGAGCACATAGTAAAACATTCTCAGACATTCGGGAACACAGCAGCATTGCTACTACAAAGTCAAAAGAGGCCAAAAAACGAAGCCATTAAGGTCCTTAAGGCCGCTACACACCAGCCCGACTTAGGGAGTCAGAGGCCGTCAGAAGCATTCGGGCATTCGCGGCGCCCTACTCAGGTTGGTGTGTCCCGCACCGTTGTCTCTTTACGGAACATTTTCACACCTTAGTTTAGAGAAAGTCGGGACAAAGAAATCACTCTGATTGGCTGTTCAGCTTAGCGAGAAGTGAAGCGGAAGTGAGGGACCAAAACAAACAATTAAGAAGGCACACACAGACGGTTAATCTTTTTCATTTTCATCTCACCCGGACGCAAGAGTTTCTTTTTTATGTTTACATGTTTTCGATCGACGAGAGAGAGTGAAAATGGAACCCAGAGCTATTTGTTGCTTGTTTATATCACGCAGCCTGTTCTTCTTCTCTCTGTGTATAGTCTGTCTTCCGGTTGTTGCCTCTTTTGAATGACGAATACACACTACCGCCGCCTGCTGGTAAGGACAGTTATTGCCACTGAAGTGTGTTCGTAGACGGGTGGCGTAGCCGACGTAAAATTCGGGACGCCTTCGGTAGGCGTTCTCTGGTCTCAGGTTGGTGTGTAGCGGCCTTTACACACCAAGCCGATTTTCTGCGTCGATAGATGTCGGGCCTTCGATGAGCGTCCTTTCGCCCTACTCAGATTGGTGTGTCCCGCCCCGTCTTGTCTTTTTGGCCGTGCCAACACCTTCCGCCGCCTGTCGGTAAAAGGCCGTCGGCTAAAGAAATGACTCTGATTGGCTGTTCAGCTAGCGAATCAGTGCATGAGAAGCGAAACGGAAGTAAGGGACCCAAACAAACGATGAAGAAGGCAAATCTGAGATTTCATTCAACTCCAGCTCTCGACACAGGTTCGGGAAAGCCCCATGAGCTTCTCGTTGTANGGCGTAGCCGACGTAGCGAACGTAAAAGTCGGGACGGGGTGCACATAAGTGGTACGCAGGCATCTGAAATGCGTACCGTAACTTGTGTCACAAAGCGCATTTGCGTACCGACGTACTTGTGAAGCTTTTCCAGAAGGCGGTTAGATCAGTCGGTGTCCGTGTGCACAGACAGGGCTGCTGTTAACGTCGGTCTGTACAGCAGCACTGCGCTAAAACAGCTGATCAGAACGTTCACACGCTCTGCACTCCAC
>NW_011369945.1:12316331-12327001 GCF_000735185.1 Notothenia coriiceps | reverse complement strand
TACGTACGTACGTACGTACGTACGTACGTACGTACGTACGTACGTACGTACGTACGTACGTACGTACGTACGTACGTACGTACGTACGTACGTACGTACGTACGTACGTACGTACGTACGTACGTACGTACGTACGTACNGATATAAACAAACAACAACTAGCGTCTGGGTTCCATTTTCAATCTCTCTCGTCGATCGAAAACATGTAAACATAAAAAAGAAACTCTTGCACCCGGGTGTCACCCGGGTGCAAGAGTTTCTTTTTTATGTTTACATGTTTTCGATCGACGAGAGAGATTGAAAATGGAACCCAGACGCTAGTTGTTGTTTGTTTATATCACTCAGTCTGTTCTTCTTCTCTCTGTGTATAGTCTGTCTTCTGGTATCGCCTCTTTTGAATGACGAATACACACTACCGCTGCCTGCTGGTAAGGAGAGTTATTGCCACTCATCAACTGAAGTCTTTGCGGTGTGTTCGTAGGTGGGCGGCGTAGCCGACGCAGGCGACGTAAAAGTCGGGACGCCTTCGGTACGTGTTCTTTGGTCTCAGGTTGGTGTGTAGCGGCCTTTAGCTGTAATCAGGGTTCATACACTTTTTGATCAATGATTTTCAATTACTTTTCAATGACTTCTCCATGATCTTTACCTAATTTTCCATGAGCGAAAAAAATTACTCTTTCTCAGTGCTACCACTGAAAATGTTGTATTTTAACATGGAACAGGAAAATAAGGTCTGCATATGAAACATGTAGTGCCTATCTAAAACAAATCAAATAGTAGGCTTATTACCTTCTACACGCTAAAGCAACTTTAGTCAGGGATGCAAACTCATCAGGTAGGAAAAAGGTGACAAGCTTCCGAGCCCCCGACCCCACGGAATATCGGCTTTAAAATGAGGAATAACAGAGGATTTTAGCAGTCAGAACAACTAAAGCAGCAGTGTTAATAATAACAGAAATGCTAAAGAGTCACATCTAATAGAAATATACAAAAGCATTTATTTTAATTGTGTAGCAGTCAGTTTATAATTTTGGCAGGACTGTTGAGCATTTTGAAATGTGTATATTCATGCCTCTGTGCAAGGCTTATCTTTCTATCTTTATAGCCACTGGTGTAAAGTAACTAAGTTCATAAACTCAAGTACTATACTTCGGTAAAATGTTGAGATACTTGTACTTTACTTAAGTATTTCAATGTTTTGCTACTTTGTTCTTCTACTCCTCTACAGTTCAGAGGTAAATGGTATTTAATCCCTTTAGTTACTTTGTGGATGAATGATGTGAAATATAACCAAGTGTTAAATCAGACTTTAGTTCCACCTGGAGTAAATTCACAAGCTACCNTTCCGTTTAAAGGCCGCTACACACCAACCTGAGACCAAAGAACGCGTACCGAAGGCGTCCCGACTTTTACGTCCGCCACCTGCCTACTAACACAACGCAAAGACTTCAGTCGACGAGTGACAATAACTGTCCTTACCAGCAGGCAGCGGTAGTGTGTANGCACTGGAACACACCGCAAAGACTTCAGCCGACGGCCAAGTAGCACGTACGAACTGCGCATGCGTGAGTGGCAATAACTCTCCTTACCAGCAGGCGGCGCCGCCGCCTGCTGGTAAGGAGAGTTATTGCCACTCACGCATGCGCAGTTCGTACGTGCTACTTGGCCGTCGGCTGAAGTCTTTGCGGTGTGTTCCAGTGCGACTGTTGGCCAAGACGCAGGAGACGTGAGGCGGCACAACAGTCGGGTCCGTTCGGACGTGTTCTTTTGTGTCAGATTGGTGTCTAAGGACCTTTAGATGTTCAGTCGCCATCTAATCTGCAGAAACGTGCACAACTATGGAAAGGGCAGTTGGTCAAAGTTCAATAAAAAATTGCTTGTTTTTAAAGAGCAGACCGTAAGCGTTGATATAAAAACGGTTTTGGTTAAACATTTACGATACCTGTGAGTTTCCAAATAAGTTGAGTAATGCTGGGAGACCTTTGAAGCTATGTTGACGTCTTAGATGTCAGCAATTCATAGGATGTTATTATTATCTCTGATAGGAAGGATTGCCAAAATCAGGTTGCATTAAACAGAATTCCTACAGAATACACACCTGCCTTTGGAAGTAAACCCAGTGACTGCAGTGCAAACATAGCTGTAAATATTATTTGATGTTGGTTTACATTTCTACCCACTAGCACTAGCACATACCGCTAGTACCTGTTATGGTTGCAGACATCGTTTTTACCCTCAGCACAGCCACCATCCTGACAGGCCAACAGAAATGTGTAATTTATGTTTAGCTCTGCAGACAGTCTCAGAAGAAGATGCTTTGGTAGATGTCTTGCTGCTCGCGTGTTATTCCCACACGTGTGTTACTCCCTTTGTTTGGGTCTCTGTGGTTTCCACCGCTGTGTAATGTGCTCATTTTCCGTGCTGGCAGAGAAAAGTAAACTTCCTCCAGGACGGTAAACGCTATCGTTAGGTATCTTTTGTTGTTCGACAGAACTGTGTCACCACGACAGATAAAAGAACCTCTTTGACATTATCTTTTTTTATTTGAGATTGTTTTTTCCACATTTGATTTTTATTGGTTTCAGAAGTCCCACGAACATTTTCCAATTGTTATTTTAGGTGCTTCTTTCTTCTTTGAAGTTTGGAGGCTTTTTTTTTTAAACGTGTGTTTATTTGTTTGTCTTTTTTCTTTCTCTGCGTCTCTGACGGCGCTCTCTGCAGTATTAGTGCTGTTTCAGGTTGTTCTTTGTGTGTCCGTGTGGAGAACTGCTTTTTGTCCGACAGGCTGAACAACAGAAGTGCTACTGCTGCACAAACGCCAGGATAGACTAAATCCGAGCTGCCAGTCGGTCAGTGAGTAAATCAGTCAGCAAGCTTTTTTGAACTGGACAATTGGAGAAGTGGTCCAGGCTGTTCAGTGTGTCAGTCGCCTCTCTGCTGACTTGCTAAGCTAGCTGCTTCAGATTTAACCTGCTTATAGCTCTTGGGTGGGATTTTCTTTATTATGAACTTGCACTTAAGTTTCCTCCTCTTCTGTCCTTTTCCTTTCCTTTTCTCTTTTGTTTTCCGTCCATTTCCCCCTTCTCTTCTCCATCTGGCTTTACTTACCTTGTGTGTGTGTGTATGTGTGTTTGACTGTGGGGGTTGGTGTCTAATGTGTGTGTGTTTGTTCTGCTCTTATCTCGTCCACACCAGACCTGCTTTCCAGTCCAAAACCTCAGCTGTGCCCCGATTGGCTCAGAAACAAACTGCCTTCTGTCTGCTCTGTTATTGGCCCGTTCAAATCCTCCACAATGGATTACGCATTATTTGATTGTATTCTCCTGGTAATTTATCAGTTAGTTATCAGGAGAACATGATGAATGGTTTAGTTTGACTGTGTAAAGAAGCTTTTTGGCTCCGGTTACATGTGGGTACATACAGGTGTTGGGCTCGCTACTCCACCCAAATGCACCGCACCAACTACTAGCAATCATTTCAACCTCAATCTGTCCAGTATTGATTTGTTCACAGTCCAGGCACTTTCTTGTATAACTCAATAGGACTTATCCAAATAGCCTCATTCCCAGTGTGTGTGTATGTGCAGTAAAACCTGGACGTGTTATTCATCTCTTCAGATCGCTGGCATGAAGTTTTTCGGGAGAAACACCAGCAATAATACATTAATCACTTCCTGGATTTTTCCCTCTTTGAGTCATAATTTGGTTAAAGTTTACACAGGCTCAGTATTTGTAGAGTCAGCATTTTTTAGGTCAAGTGTGCGTTGAAGGGTGGAGGGAAGCAGCCAGTTGAGACTTGTTCTTCGGGGAGTTTTACTTAAAAGAACCAGCTGTGCTCTCAGTTTTTAGCCGGGCTGAGTGGCGTCTTAGGGGTGAATAATCACTCCCCTCTGACTCATTCAGAGTGACACACGGACATGGGATCTGATCGTGTTGATAGTTTATGGTTTGGTTTCTGTGACGTTATAAGATACCAATGTCTAGAGTCATCTAAAGATTTAATTGCCAGATCATAAAACTGTTGTGTCTCCTTCAGTTCCCCAGAAAAGGTTTGTTTTACAAAAAGCTGAGAGGGTCAAAGCAGGTTTTTATAGTGAATAGTAAAACGGGAACCTTACGGTACCAAACTGTACTTCAACCCGAACACTGACAGAAACAAAGGGGTGGACAGTAAACAGAGAAGTGGGTGTGGTTAGGGCTGCTCAATTAATCGTATTTTAATCACGATTACGATTATGGCTCGCAACGATTACGAAAACAACGTAATCGAAATAAAACGATTATTTTTTTATTATTATTTTTTTTTTTTTCTTTTTTTAAATACTTTTTTTTTTTTTTGGTTTTTCAGTTGAATTATACTTAAAGTTCAGGGTAATCAACTGTTAAAAACATACTGTTCACATTTTTTTTAATTTAATAATCGCAATTACAATTATTGACCCAAATAATAATAATCGAGCCATAATCGAGACAACCCGGTGACAATGGGTGAACAAACACACAGAAAAAGAGGAGGGGATGGTTCAGATTTCCTAAGAAAGAGTGAAATCTGACTCCCTCTGGGGCTAACGGGTGAACACATTCACAGACAGTGAGAGAGGGAGGGGAGGAGGGGGAAGGTAAAGGAGAGGGGAGGAGGCTTTCCTAATGTTTCTCTGTGAACGACCAGTCTCTCTATCATCCCCTCCTCTCCTCTCCTGTCCTGTCCTCTCTCCTCCTCGCCTTATCTGCCAGCCAGTGCCTGAGACACTGTGCATGTGAAGTTGCTTTAAATGTCAGCATTTGAATAGTAACAGAGATTAACGATGGGGAGATAGACTCGGAGCGTAAGAGGGGGAGAGAGAAGACGCGGGAGAGGGGTGAATGTCATAAAGATAGCGTCTATGAAAGGTTTTGACCCCTGCTAACTGCGCTAACAGCTATCTCATGAAACACACACACCTTTAAAACAAACATTATTCTGATTATCTGGACAAAGAAAGAAATAAAGAAGGAAATGGAGGAAGGGGATGTTCCCGTGGAGGTGTGATCGGGAAGGTGTCATGTTGACTGTCAACATTTCATTTAGGTTTTTTTAATTATGCCACCAACATGAGGAATTTAGAGCTTCAAAGTGCAGTATTAATGCGGAAGTCTAATTTTCTGATTTACATGATTGTCAACCAACAGAAAATCCGTTGCCTAGCATTTAGATCTTTTCAATTGCAAGCAAGAACACAGAAATGAGTTCCGGTTGCAACAAAAAAAGGTTTTGCTATTATTCTCTCTTAGTCGATCGCTTTGAACAACATATTGTGGTGGAAATGATCCTCTTAAGAGAATATAAAACATCATTTCAAAAAGTCTTTTAAGTTTTATTGCAATAATAACAGGGTTCACATTTTCAAATGAATGTTCAGAAAGTTCACATCAAGTCCCCTATATACTGTACATGTATTGCCCTTGAAAGATGTCCTTAAAAAACCTCTACGGTGGCATTAACACCAACATGCAACAACAAACTGTCTTCCTATTCATTTCAATGTGGATAGTCAGGACTGAAAGGCATGCTGGGAAAATAACCTGCAAAAAAGTGCATTCAGAATCAACTTCTGGAGATACACAACCCAACGTCATGCGGCGGCGTCCAATCGTGTAACCTGCAATTAATGGGCCATTCAAATCAAATGGGTCAATCAATGGGGTGTCATTCAAACAGGTTGTTTAAAGTGACACCCCCACACCGTGCTAATCCCCGCACCGCTTGATTTGGTGTGAATGCAGGCTTAATGAAATGCGGCCACACTCAAAAAACATAAATGCCGCTGTTTTATCAAAAGACGGTTCCTCGCAGCTCACTTCCTGCTGCTTTCGTATTGTGTGACAGTGATACCCAGACGGCAGGTCATTAGTAAGTCGTTCACGCCTCATTGTTTGCTGATGATGCTTTTTGTTTGCGGTTGTCCAAGCAGAGATGTGTTCACAGGTACTTCATTCAACTCCCTTTGTCTTACAACGCAGCGATGAGAGCCTCGTTCAGCAGAAAAAGTCACATTTGAACAAAGAAAGCCCCTCAAAAATACAGTGAGTGTGCTATTTGTCGCTAACAGCCTTTTACAGAATCAGTCAGTTTTCATTGTTAAAAACATTCATGTATGCCTGCCGGATAAAATGCCAACATGCAGCGATGGAGGTCAGCGCTGTCTTTCACAGAGAGCGGCTGTACGACCAAATCATCAGTTTGTTGAAAATAATGCGGTGCTTGAAAACTGCTTGAGTTTGAATTTGAATTGAAAAGCGGCATTAACCCCAGGAGAGGAGCGGAGCGGGGCGAGGGGGAGAAGATAGTCAGGGATGGACGGACAGAAAGGCTCCTCACAGAAGGAAAAACACACATTTCTGTTTTACTGTTACTGTCAATGGAAACTCCTGAATCAGCTGAACACACACACACACACACACACACACACACACACACACACACACACACACACACACACATCTCAGATTCAATTACAGCATTGTGAGATGAAGGAGAAATTCTTCAGCCTTCAGCACTTCCAATTAAACTACCTCTCTGAGTGTGTGTACGTGCACGCATGAGTGTCACTGTGTGTGTGTGTGTGTGTGTGTGTGTGTGTGTGTGTGTGTGTGTGTGTGTGTGTGTGATTGCGCGTGCCAGTGTGTATGTTTAACAGGCGAGGTGTGTGTATACGGGTCTTGGCTTTGATGGCGTTGCGCTGCGCTGCAAGGGCCACTGAAGCGTGATGAGTGAGGGTTTGTGTGTGTGTGTGGAGTGTGTGTGTGTGTGTGCCTCTCTGATGTCACCTTGTATCATTGCAGGCTAATTTCACCTATTCTCATAGAAGGAGGGAGAGAACAAAAAAGTAGAGACGACTCAGTGAAAGTAAATGATAAGCTACAACTTTATTAGTGTCCTTGAGGCGGTCAGGGCAAAACACACACTCATTTAAAGCAACAACAAACACACAGGAAAACATAGTGTAGAAAACACAAAACATAATACAGGCCACTTTGAAGGGTGCCTTATAAAGGGACAGTGTATACTAATATAAAGTTATACTATGTCATCATTTCCGTATGAATTTGTCTCCTCTTTCTTTTTTTCTTCTTCTCCGTTTTAAGCTGTTTTCACGCGTTTCTTCCAAAATCTAGACCCGTCCCACAAAGCCATGAATGATTAGAAATCCGGGTCACAGACATAATTATTAACTGGACTCTGACAAAAATGTTTAATGATTTGGACGGAAACAGTATTACTCGTGGTTGGAAATGGAATTTAATGACGTAAATGTAATTATTGTGCTTGGAAATGATTTCCGTTTGCAAAATGGAGCCCCTCATTCGCTCCTACTTCAATTCCTATTTATCTTTCTCCCCTTTTCTGTTCTCTTCTCTTTTCGGGTCTCCTTCCTCTTCCCCTTGTATTCTCTTTCTCCTCCTCCCCAATCCTCTTCTCCTCACTTGTCCTTGCTTCATGTTCTATAACTGACTCCTTTAACTTATTATTAACAACAGTTAGAGGGTGTTTCTCAATGTCGAGGAAGGCTGCTCCAAAGCCACTATTTCAAGGATACTACATTACATCACATGTCACTTGTTAGACGCTTTTATCCAAAGCGACTTGTATACTCAATACTGTGGGCAATCCCCACAGGAGTAATTTGGGGTGAAGTGTCTTGCCCAGGGACACAATGACATGCTGACTGCAATGGGGTTTGAACCTGTGCCCCCCTGATCCCAACACCAACGCACAACCCACTGCACCACACGCCTCCCCACTACGTTATCGAGTGCCGCCGAAGGACTGCTCCCATGTCCAGGATACTTGGAATTCTACCGAGGCCGGCGTACTTCGTTGCGGGAGATTTTGAGGCTGCACATGTGTAGACTCCGCGGTCTTAAAATCCCCCCAATGCTTTGCGCACGGACCAATTTCCAAATCTTTGGCGGAAATCGCGCTCCATTCAAGGCAGGGCCTCGCATATGACGCACACTTGCTAGCCTGTTAGTAGGGCTGCTCGATTATGGCAAAAATCATAATCTCGATTATTTTGTTCAATAATTGATATCACGATTATTAAAAACGATTATCCATTTACTTTGAAAACATCCATTTATTGAAAATGTGAACAGTATGTTTTTAACAGTTGATTACCCTGAACTTTAAGTATAATTCAACTGAAATACCAATAAATAAAATAAAAAATAAATAAATAAGTAATCGTTTTATTTAGATTATGTTGTCTTCATAATCGTTGCAAGCCAAAATCGTAATTGCGATTAAAATATGTTTAATTGAGCAGCCCTACCTGTTAGCCTGTTCCACCATTCTTCGATTTCCGGGCTAGGAAGGATTCTTGCATCGCTTCTGAAGGACATGACTCAGAGGGACTTGTCCTACCAAGGAAGCGTCCTCGACATTGAGAAACACCCAGAGACAGGGAAGGAAACGGATACAAAAGCTGTTCTGCATTTTTACAGCAATATCAAAACGTAACCAAAAGCTTCGATTGATCTCCCAAACAATTAATTTCCACATTTCATTTTCTGCTTGTCTCTTTCCTCTCCCTCTCCATGTGTTCCTCTTTCACTCATCCTCTCTTATCTGCTCTGTGGTGATAATATCTCTGCAGCCTGCAGACTGAAACAGAGCTCTGCTGATAGATACTAGACACAGTCACAGAGAGTATGTACTGTACGTACTTTAGAGAGAAGATGTCTTTTTTCAAGATAGTGTACATGCTACTTCAGGTACCTGAGCAGATTTGGCCTCTGCTTGTGATCAGGGCCAGGACGTGGCGATGTAACGGTCATCAAATAGTGTAAAACTGTACTTTAGTGCAATCAGCTTTATATTTGATTGCTAACTAAATATATATGTTTCACTTTTTTAGCATAAAAGCATGTACACATTTGACAGTACAGGCACAACATACAGCATAACAGGCCCCCTTTAAATTCACTCATGATTCAACCAAAGTGTAGTCACCTCACATTAGTAAGGCAGTTGTTGAAGAATTTATGATTTAAAATGGGTAGATAGAAGAAAGTGCTGTGGAATCCAAAAAGTAATTTCCTTGAATATGCAAACTCTCTGATATCGTAAAAGTTATGCTGATATGATCCTGCGTCAACGTCCTTGCATATCTTTTATATTCCACATATCTGCACATCATGCTTTCAGAACTCTGTGACCTTACTGTCAGGAAATGCGATGCCTGAAAGCAATCATCTTTTCATTTCTAGCTTACATCAAATAAATGTAGTTGAACTAAATCTTGAATTATAAACATTTATCAACAAAAGAAACACCTTATAGCAGAACCAACCCTTTACAAATCCCCCATTTAATGTATATACAGTTTCCTTACATGAATTTGTTATTTCATAAATAAAACAGTCAATTTTTACAGAATATAAAGTCTTATACAACATCTCTCCTTGCATCGAATCAATATGGATCCATTCAGGGGCTGAATTTATATATTATGCAGTTTAATGGCAGATGTGAGTCTAACAAAAACTGCTTTTGTGGTAATGGAACTGTAGAGCGATATTCAATGGCATTGTAGAATATCTAAATATAAAAGCATTTGTAACAGCTGAGGGAAAAGTTGTTTATTTTGAGTTATTGAACAACACCAAGGCCGCACCGCACTGACATGATTCCCCAATGTCATAAGAAATATACTCTAATTGCGCATTTCCACTGCAGTGCGTAGCACGGTATAAGCGTGCCGTGCCAAACCCGGCTCGTTCTTTGTTGCGTTTCCACTAGGGGTAGTTCCGGCTAACGGGTACGGTTTCACGGTTTTTCTGGCTCTCCAAAATCCAAGTTCTTTCCGGGCCAACCACCGGGCTGAATATGCTAAACTAGTGAGAGAATTGCTGGCAAGGGGGCTACAACTACAACACAATGAACATATTTGACTGTGATTTAATTGTAATACACATTTCAAAATGATGCCGAAGTAACAACATACTGATACCGGTTAGTAAAAACCATGAATTAATGCTTTGACAAGTCTGCAGACAAGACGGCAGGCGAAAAACCTTTTAAAATGCGTGTTTTCTGAATGGAAATCGGCTAAGCTAACGTTGTATATGCTCCGACCGTCCTCACTCACAACAACGGCCTATACATTACATTACATGTCATTTGTTAGACGCTTTTATCCAAAGCAACTTACATACATTCAGTACTGTGCACAATCCCCACTGGAGCAATTTGGCCTACCAAGGCCTTTCTATACCGTACTAAGCCGTGCGAGGCCCTGCAGTGTAAATGCGCCATAAGTGNNAACACACACACACACACACACACACACACACACTGCATTCATCCTGCTAACACACACACACACACACACACACACACACACACACACACACACACACACACACACACACACACACACACACACACACACACACACACACACACACACACACACACTACATATCACTTCAGGGGACATTACATTGACTTACATGCATATCCTGGAGACTTATCCTAACTTTAACCAACACATGCCTAACCCTTACCCTTAACAAGAGCCTAACCCTAAACCTAACCAAGTCTTCACCCTAAAATGAATGATTCCCCTTATGGGGACCCCCATTTTGTCCCCATAAGGGAGGCTAGTCCCCACACGTGAATGTGTAAAA
>NW_011369945.1:12291925-12316291 GCF_000735185.1 Notothenia coriiceps | reverse complement strand
ACCTTCTGATCTGGCAAAACACCTGAGAGTAAAGGAGAAGGGGAAGTCAAGTATTTGATTAGACACTTGTACTGTGTTTCTCTACCTTTACATTTAAAGTTATATTATGCACTAATACTACTTCTCCAGACTGAAATGTGCCCTTNCCATTTTGTCCCCATAAGGGAGGCTAGTCCCCACACCTGAATGTGTAAAACAGATTTAGGTCCCCACAAGTATATTAATGCTAGGCCACACACACACACACACACACACACACACACACACACACACACACACACACACACACACAGTGTTACATGATGGAGCAGGTGAAGCCGCAGCAGTCCTTCAGCAGTGTAACTCGAGTTTTATTGAAAAATGGCGACGATGTCTGCTGCGATTTGGACGCCACCTTCTGATCTGGCAAAACACCTGAGAGTAAAGGAGAAGGGGAAGTCAAGTATTTGATTAGACACATCGTATACTGTGTTTCTCTACCTTTACATTTAAAGTTATATTATGTACTAATACTACTTCTCCAGACTGAAATGTGCCCTTATTCTGAAAAACAAACTGATAATGTGCTCTTATTCTGAAAAACAAACTGATAATGTGCTCTTATTCTGAAAAACAAACTGATAATGTGCTCTTATTCTGAAAAACAAACTGGTAATGTACTTTTATTCTGAAAAACAAACTGGTAATGTGCCCTTATTCTGAAAAACAAACTGATAATGTACTTTTATTCTGAAAAACAAACTGGTAATGTGCCTTTATTCTGAAAAACAACTGGTAATGTACTTTTATTCTGAAAAACAAAATGATAATGTGCCTTTATTCTGAAAAACAAACTGATAATGTGCCCTTATTCTGAAAAAATGAACTTTTTTGTTAGTGAGTTTACACTGACAGCCTCATGAATGAATGAAAACTGTATTACAGATTCAGGGTCCAGATCATGGCTAGACTCACCTTTTGAAGCCAATGCCTTGGGAAATTTGGAGTGAAGGAAGGCTGCCATTTCTCTGTCCTCTTCTCTTTCCCTGTGGAGGAGAATATGCCCTTGTTTTTTATTTGCCAAGTACGTGGTTCTAATATTTTCTTAATCGTGGTAAATGTCACTCGGTTGCATTTTGTGAGAAACCGAGGAGATGGGCACGACCGACAAATCCTCAGGAAAGGATTTTAATCTACTGTGAAAGGAGTGAACCCACAGCACACCATCCTCTACCCAGTTTGTTTTTCACAAACACGTCAATAATGCAGGATTCCGCAGTCTGAGACCAATCAAGATGTCACTCAAAACTGCTTATCAGTGAAGGCAGCTAACAATAGCACCACAAACAACAAATCTGAGCGACGGTGGACCTGTTGTTAGCATTTAGTGTGAATGTGACAACGATCAAATAATAACATTGTAAATTCAATGAATGGGCCAAATAATAATAATATGAATTGGTTTTTTTAATAGTTATTGAATATGGGAACTTTTTACTAAGTAGAGACGTAGTTGTCCAGTATAGAAGTACAATACTGCATTGAATTGGCATCATTAGGTCAGACAATTTGGAAGCTATTGAATAAAATCCCAACTTTTCAAAAATGAAACTGCTTAATTTTCATTTGAATAACTATATATATATATAAAAAAAATAAATACACTATATCCCATAAAAGTGTGTCCTATGTTGTAATCACAATGCTGCCTTGATCTGGAGGCGAAGGTTCACATAACCTGGAAGCTATTGAATTAAATACAAACTCTAAACTATTGAAAATGCTACAGCATTAACAGAAAATAGATAAAACACACTAAAAATAAATAAATAAATGTGTCTTACTTGGTTAGTAACATATGAAAATTCTGCATTGAGTTAGAGTCGTAAACTGACATAGAAGCTATTGAAATCAATCCTAATTTTCAATAAAAAAAATCCTACATTTGTAAAACAATGTTCATAAAAAGTAAAAAAAGCGGTAAAATCCCATTAAAATCGGAGTGTCCTACTTGTCTTATGTAGTCATACAATGCTGCATTTATTTGGATTCATTAAAGTGCATGATATGGAAGTTTTTGAAATAAATAGGACACCCTTCTAAAAGGGTTAAATTAATAATCTTTTTTCTCAAAGTAATGATAAACCTGTGAGTTGGATGTAGAAGAGTCAGAATCAATATAGATGTTTTTTATTTGAAAGAAAATTCAGATTGAACATAAAAAACTGTAAATTATAGTGTCCGTCCAAAAATTCCTTTTTACTTATAATGAAAACTACCCTTGGATGATGATAAGGTATGCTTTTTTTGGCGTCCGTCAGGAACTGAATTTCAAAATAAAAATAACCGGAATCAGACGTAGGCCTGTAAGGGACATTTCGAGCATCATTGCGATACACAGCCACTGAACTGATTACCCAAAATCCTCAGCTATGGTTTAAGCTCGTTGATGGGATGTTTTAGCCGCAATGCATGTAGGGATATGGTGTTAATGCGATATGAAATCCGAAAAACATTTCGGAGTTTAGGATGGCAGAAGACACTATACTANCCTGCAGAACTGAAACAGAGGCTTCTGCTGACTAGATACTAGACACAGTCTACTAGGATACGTATGGACTGCTACGTACTTTAGAGAGAAGATGTCTTTTTTTTCGAGGATAGTGTACCTATGCTGGATCTTCAGGTACCTGCAGCAGGGATTTGCGGCCTCTGCCTTGGATCGGCAGTGCCATGAGGCGTGGAGGCCCCGATTAACCAGTCATCACTAAAACTGTCACTTTAGCTGCAATCAGCTGTTATATTGATTGCCTAACTAAATACTCGGTATCATATTGTTCACTTTTTGAGTCATAAAAGCATGCTGACACTTTTGACTACTACAGGCGATAACTATACAGCCGCATAACAGCCCCGTGTTGTAATTCACTCTGAGTGGCAATCTAAGTTGTATGCCATCCTTTTTCTTATTTCATAGTAATGGCAGTTTGGATATGTAATTTTTGTTTATTTA
Source organism: Notothenia coriiceps (assembly GCF_000735185.1). Taxonomy (NCBI): domain Eukaryota; kingdom Metazoa; phylum Chordata; class Actinopteri; order Perciformes; family Nototheniidae; genus Notothenia; species Notothenia coriiceps. The sequence goes on along the minus strand of NW_011369945.1, from coordinate 12,313,299 downwards.
AGATGTTTGTGTTTTTTGTTTTTTTTTTTTTAGTAGCAAGAAAGTGCCTGGGGTTCCCCTAAGATAAATGCTATATTCCTTGAATATGAAAGTTCTGATTATCGTAACAAGTGTATGGGCTGGATATGATCCTGCCGTCAACGGTCTTGCCATACTTTATATTTCCACAGAGTATCTGCACACTCGATGCCCTTTCAGCAACTCTGCTGCTAGCTGCTCAGGTAATGCGAGCCTGAAAGCCCCCCTTATCATTTTTTCATTGTCTCCAGCTTACATCAAATATAATGTAGCTGTTATGCGATAAATCTTGAGCATATAAACATGTTGATTCAACAAAAGAAACACCGTTATAGCAGAACCAAGCCTTTACAAAGCGGCCAGGTTTAATGCTCTATATACAGATTCCTTACAGTTAATTCTGTATTTCATAATAACAGCTCAATTTTTACAGAAGTAGAAAGTCTTATACAGCATCGCGTCTCCGTTGGCATTTCGAATCCACCCCTATGTCCGCGCGCCCGCGCGCGGGCTGAGTGTGGCGGGTGCCGTGGCTGAAGTTGTACTTATATTAGCCAGTTTAATGGCATGATGTGCAGTCTAACAAAAACTGCTCTTTTGGTCCGCCGTAAGTGCGAACTGCACCTAGATCGTATTCAAGTTGGCATTGTGGCCCTAGAACCCTATCGGGTTCAAAATAAAACATTTGTAACACGCCGAGCGGAAAAGTTTTATTTTGCTTGAGTGTAGTTTGAACAACACCAAGGCCGCTCTCTCTACTTTTTACTGCTTCATGGTATCTCTCCCATATTTTCATTATATGGTTAAGTTATATCCAATGCGCATCCCGTAACTGCTCATGGCTTCGTGCTGACCGTATAAGCGTGCCTGCCCGAAACCGCGGTCTCTTCGTTCTTTGTTGCCGTTTCCGACTAGGGGGGTTGAGTTTTCCGGCTAACGGGTGACGCGTTTGCGACGGTTTGTTCATGGCGGTCTCCAAAAACTCCAATTGTCTTTCCGGGCCAGACAGCCGGGTCTGGAATATGCTAACTAGCTGAGGAGAATTGCCGCTGCGCCATAGGGGGGGCTACAACATACGAACACAGATGAAACACTATGCGGTTGACTTGTGATTTTCAATTGCTAAGTACACATTTCAAAATGATGGCCCGAAAGGTAACAATGCAGCTTACTGATACGCGGAGTAACAAACCATCGAAGTTACCTGCCCTTTTGACAAGTCTGTCGATTAAGGCACGGCGAGGCGCGAAAAAACCTTTGTAAAATGCGCAGGCCGCTTGCTGTTCTGGCAATTGCGAAACTCGCGCCAAGGCCTAACGCTGTGTATGATGGCCTCGCCGACGTGTGCCGGTCTCACTTCCACCAACAACGGGGGCCTATCACTTACATTACATGTCATTTGTTAGACGCTTCTTATCAAAGCAACTGCTACATACATTCATGCTACGTGTGCGCAACAATTTCCCCCACTGGGAGCAATTTGGCCGTACCGAAGGCCGGGTTGGTCTATACGTCCTACTTAAGGGCCCGTGCGGGAGCGCCCTGCGATGGCAAAGCGGCCATACAGTGTTTTGCACAAGGCCCACAAGTAGTTGACAAGCCATTCTGGTACAATTCAATAATCAGCCAGTCTCCACGTCAAATAATTGTCTTTGGTCACTAACAGATTTTCCTGAAACAGAAAAAAAGATCGTCGACCTTCATGTTAATTGAAGCAGCTTTCCCAGGAGTCTCTATCCCAACTATACTGTTAATCTGATTTAAATAGCGGTCTATTCTGCCCACAATCTGTTGGATCACATTGGAGAAAGGAGAGCAATCAAACTAGCTTTTTGTTATGCCATTCCTGCCGCGTCGCCAATAATATATCTTATCTAAGCTAATAACCGAGAATACCTGTCTGCTTTTTTTACCGTGCCCCTCCATAGTGTCCCATCCATGTTTGCCCAACAGTTTGAGTCAAAGGCCACTTTCCTTTCCTGGAGGGTGGGAGGTCAATGCAAATATCACCGCAGAATGAGTCTGAGTGACGGTCAGATGTTGTGTCTGACTGCCATTCAACAATCTTTTAGAGAAGACTGTCCTGTGTCACTGAATGTGTGTGTGTTGTGTTTGTGTGTGTTTGTGTGTGTGTGTGTCGTGTGGTGTGTGCTCTGTGTGTGTGTGTGTGTGTGTTGCCGCCTTCTTTCCCTTGGCTTTATCAAGTCCTTCTAATTGATTTTATGATGCAAATCGAGTCGCCATTATTTCCATTAGCGAGCAGCCAATCACAGAAGCTGATGTTAGGAACGGTGATAGTTTTCTTTTTTTTTTTGTTTTTTTTTTTTCTTTTTTTTTTTTTTTTCTTTTATTTTTTTTTTTTTTTTTTTTTTTTTTTTTTTTTTTTTTTTTTCTTTTTTTTTCTTTTTTGTCTTTTTTTCTTTTCTTTTTTTCTTCTCGCATGCAGTCGGTTCCTCTCTTTCTCCCACAGTGTCCTGGTGAATGTAGAGGAGGGCAAAACTGTCCCATCTGGACACACGACTCTGCATATAGTTGAAACAATGTTGTCGGGAGTTTGTCAGACTCAATATTATACAGTTGATATTTACAGGCAGACAATACACAGTGTGTTTCTGTGAACATGTGGTTAATATATTATATTTTGTAATCACTATTCGATCAGATGACTGTGTAAAGCTTGATTTAGATGACCAAATGACACATATTACTATCCAAACTACAGAGGAGTTGTTAATCTACATAGCTCAGTGTTGTTGGTGATATTGGCTTACATTTTGACATTTAAGCACAACTGCATATTAGGCGCATTCACACGCAGGTACTTTTCCCCACCAAAGGCCCTGCGCGCAAATGGGCGTCGGGCGCCAAAAGCAGTTGCGGCATAGAACTTAGTTAATCGAAACTCTTTATTCTGATGAACAAGTACAGATCGCGTTCACGACCGGATAAATCCCTGGAGAGGATTTAGGCAGAATGAGCCTGCTGACGTCCACTTCTTGTTTCTTGGCTGCCGTTTGTGGTTTACTGGCAGGCCGCAAACAAACTTCACGCGTATTACTGCCGGCCGCAAAATCCGCGGCCGGAAGTCCCGGGTTTGTTGGGGACTGGCTTCAGTAGAACACGGCTGGACTCCCAGCAGCTTCACTGAGCCTTCCGAGTAAATTCGCGCAGAAACGCCGGACCACCTCCTGCATCTCCACGGGCGCTCCCCACTGTCTTTATTTTGTGTTGCCATAAGCGTGTGGTAGGTCGTCTCTGCGTTCTGCGCTGGCTAATTGCTAATGCTATAGTAATGCTAAGTAAAATGGCTCTCACAACACGTTGTTTTTTGAGTTTTACGGGGGCGTGTTTGCAATCCGCCCAGCCAATTCAGAAATATAGCTCTTTTCTCACAAGAGAGCCGCATGAGAGTCCCTGCTCTCTAGCAGGGACGGAAAAGGGGGTAAAAAGGTTCTCATGAACTAATTTTAGTTCCGGCTCTTTTTGGTGTGAACGCGACACTTCGGAACTATATCGGAACTAAAGTGGGAAAAGTACTCCGGTGTGAACGCGGCTATTGTTGTTTTGGTCCGCAGTAAGCAGCTTTTTCAGACAGAAATCCCATATAAAAAACTCACAATATACCATAAGCTTTGCACCAACAAGCCTAGATGGTTCACAAACTAGAGCATTTAGCTGCTGAACAGACAGATATTTCACAAAAAAGAGATCAAATGAGAGTAAATATTGTACTTGCACAATTTCAAACTGTTTGCAAAAACAACTTCATATAAACCTGGTAAAGTGACAATATATCAGTGTTTAGGGGTTGTTTCTGCTGAACCCAAGAGGACAACAACATCAGTCATTGCACGTGTATTTAATTACAGTTTTTTTTACCACATTGAAGTAGCATCAAAGATAACTACTCCATCAGTAGATAGATGAATATATTTGAAACTTATGAAACTCTTAAAGTAAGACATGGCTTGCGTCCTGTCTCTCCCAACAGAAGTAAAACAATAGTTCACGGTCTGGTCTTTTCATTATTGGCAACATCGATCAGCTGTCAGATGCCTGAGTCTGTTGATGTGTGTGTGTTGGTTTAAGTTGGCAGGACATTGAGCAAAGGCAGAAGTGTTAGCTGAGAACGTGGGCGAGTTGCAGGAGGTTTGTGTGAGTGTGTGCAGAGAGTTTCACACATATTACCGCAGACCCCCTTTTTCAGCACAAACACATACATACATATGGACACACAGCAACTTTGTTTAGTGTGGTTACAGCGAGAATGTCTATCTGAGGTGTGCAGACGAGGGAAAAAGGAATGCTTTACGATTAAGGGTGTTAAGCGCAAATTTAAACAAGGACATGTTTTTCTTCAATGCTAAGCCAAGGCAAAATACCTCTTCCATCACGGCACTATATCCGAGCTGAGTGGATCTGTGTGTGTGTTAGTGTACACAGTTAAAAGCCCACAGCACATACTGCCTTTCTAACACGGTGGGTTTAAATCCAATTTCTCTGTCCGCTGTATACTGCTTTCAGAGGCAGAGATTCCAGAAAAACAGCTTTGAAACTGAATGGAGCTTCTGTATGGATTTTGTAGTTTTTCTGAGGTTAAACAAGGCCAAACAAATGCTTTAGCATGTACCGAGGCCTAAGTACTTCTGCAATGCCAAAACTATGGACCAATAATTTATCACTGGAAGAAAAACAGACCAAACTTCTTCAGCTTTACACTAAACAAATACTAAGGCTGCAGCCACACAAGAACGATAACGGTCGTATCCGCTACAGTTCTCTATCATATGGACGGTTTAGCCACACGAGGCCGACATGGAAACGCAGAAAACGATAACCATAACGATAACGGGTCCCTTGGTGGGTAGATATGCAGACGAAACGCTGTGGGGGGCAAACGACTCTGTGTCTACGCCCTATACAATCATTTCCTGATGACGCAACAGCCCCGCCTCTCCCCACAGAGATCTGCTGCTGGGCTGTCAGAAGAGGGGGAGGAAAAGAGAGGCTCCGTTTTTTATTCTTATATTATTATATAGAGTCGTTATCAATTTGTTTTAAAGCTCAATAAATAACAAAGAAGACCTTTGACCGGCACTTTTTCTAATTTTGTCCGGAAGATTTAAACTTTAACGGACAGGATGACCAGCGAAAAAAAATCTAACTGAAACTCTGCCACACGGTCCCCTCGTCCCTTGGAAGAGGCGGAGAGGTGGGTGTTTTTCATCTGCTGGTGGACTACCGGAGAGATTTACAGCAGGAGCAAACGCTTGCCTCGGGGAGGGAGAAAAAGAGCCAGAGCGTCCACCGCGGAGAATAAACAGAAGGGCACCCATGGCAACCATGCGCGGGAAGTCTTCTTCGCTGCTTTTGGTGTATTTTGTGGCAGACTACAGCGCCACACACAGGCCCGGCATATGTACTACAGCGTCTCCAGCGCTTTCGAGCGGTCATCGTGTGAACGGACACGTTTCTGGTGCCTATTGCGGGTGGACGGAAGACTTTTTTTATATCGAATTCGTTTGCGTTACCGTTCTCGTGTGGCTCCAGTCTAACACATTTTACTATCCTGCCACCTAGAAGCCCTCAGCACATACCGGTTTTTGAGCAATTCATACATTATTTGTTATTTTTTATACTCCTAACCTTTATTCAAAATATCTTACATACAACTAATATTAACATGCTATTTTCTTTACCTTTCCTTGCACCTCCGCTTACTTGGTTTATATTTAAATATGTCTGGGATTTTAGCATTTGCTTACCATTTACATGCCAAAAAACGTATATAACACAACACAAGAAAGGGGAAACCCCCCCCAAAAGGGTAATAGTGCCTCTTTAAACCACCAACAAACATTCAGGATAGGCTTCACAGTAAACTACAGTATTTACATAATACAAAATACATTGTGTTATCATTCACATTAGCAATCAAACCTAATATTGGAGGCATGAATGACAACTGCTCAACTTGTCTCATCAAAGATAGCAAACTAATCAAAGACCATAATCAAACAATCAATGCTGTTTTAAAAAAAAATGTTCTTACCTTGCTAATTCAACTTGAACGTCATATTACTGAATGATGATCAAACCTTATGGGATTTATTTGGGAACTAAGATACAGTTAATACAGATACAGGACAAAGAGTACTCATGGTAATTTCCACAACCTTACTCTCTCTTTGCCAACAATCTGGAGGTCCTTTCTTCACTAAAAGCGTAGAAAATGCATAAATGTGGAAAACGTACGATTCTGTTTTTAACAAAAGATAGTATTTTCCACTATAGAGGCATAACATGCACAAGGTTACCCTTTTCTATGAAAAGGCAGAAAGCATACCTACACTTGTCCTTGCCTAGGCGGCACACTATTCCCATTCACATGCAAATGTCTCCTGCTCTTTTAACCCATGCAGAGAGCTACCTGACAGCAAGATGTAACCTGACACACACACTGTGGGAGACAGGAAGTCATGGAGTTTTACACACACACACACACACACACACACACACACACACACACACACACACACACACACACACACACACACACACACACACACACACACACACACACACACACACACACACACACACACACACACATACAGCAGCATTTGTTGGACATCAGTTAAGTTAGATTCTGTACACCCAAGCCATAATAGAAAAGTTTGGAGTAGAAACATGCATGGTCTACTTTGTGCCCTCTACTTGTCCCAGAATTTTTCGCTTTATAACTGGAGGTAACTCGCTGTGACAAAGGCTTAATTGAATTGAATCGGAGTTGCACGAGGAGAGGCTGGTTTAAAGAATGACGCCCAGAGGAATGTGATCCAGTGCATCTCCGAGGCTGTGAGTCACAGGCAGCCGTACAGCCGGCAGCCGAAGACAGTCGCTTAGTTTGATGTTAACTTGTTTCTCCTCTGGCGGCGGCTGTCACCTCTTGGTATCCCTCTGTAGCAGAGCTCAGATCAGCGGGGTATCTGAGGGCCTGTCGTTTTGCTCTCCATCACAGCCGCCGCAACTCGCTCTAGGACACAGGTAGCAGAGCTGCAGCACAAACTGAATGCTGGGAGATTTATGTCGCTGGCCGTGCCGGTTAATGACAGTGCTTCATGGTGGCTTGCTTTCATATACCTTCTTTCCTAGAGGGGTCCTGGGTATAGTGTAAACATTGCACCTGTGTATCTTGGTGTTGAATTTCTTTCATTACTTATACTCTCTGGAAAACTGAAGGTTAAACACAAAATATTCTTTTTGTCAACAACAAAGACAAATACATGAAAATGTTTTTTATTTAGCCTTTCTTTGTTCTGCAATACTTATTGTTTGCAGTTCTAATGATGTTGTTCTCCACTTTGTGGTAGAACAATTTAGCTAGGTCAAATAATGTTGGCATCAGGAGGACTAAGAGTGTCTTATCTTATTACATGAAATGGCGCAAACAAGTTTATTAATTAAATGACCTTTCAGATCTTCAGGTTTGTTTCTGTGTTAAGGTTGAACTGGGCCTTTAGTCTAGAGCTGGGCAATACATCAATATTGATATTTGGATAAATCTTTCATTATCATCTGGGGTTTGGTTATTTTAATCACAGAAAACAGCTTCTTAAATGATTTTGTATTCCTCATTGACAGTAGACATGAAACAGTCAAAAACATGACCTTTGATGATGTTATCTTTGGATTTGGGAAACCCTAAATAGTCATTGATGAATCGAGAAAATAGTCAATAGATAAATCAACAATGGAAATAATACTTAAGTGCCGCTCTTATATATTGCAAATCACGTTCATAAAACGGTATAAAAGATCTTCTCCTACTTTGACCAATGTCAAAAAGGACAAATATGACACACATAACCACCAGTGACTTGAATCAGATGGCATTGTGGCTTTTCTTAGCCATATCTCTCCTGGCCATTTCATGAACACAAGCCCTGCATCGCTCTCAGGTCAGTGAATCAGATGGCTGGCAGTAGCCCGATAGTTATTTCTATCAGCGATATTGTCATTACAAGCCACATATCATTGCAAGTTGATTGTTCGGCTGGCCGTCAGGGACACGAGGCGTCTCTCTGCGTTAGAGCGAGTTCCTGTTGGGGCTGGACCACGGGGGGCCAGCTCACACATGGCGGTCCCGAGGCCGCGGTGCTGGGCTCAGATGATCCGCTGCAGGCCGTGATGGCTGAGTCAGAGGTGATCCTGAGCGGCGCTGAGTGATGACTGTTGGAGCTCAGACTCCTGGTGCTTTGTTAATGAGCTGAGACACGCACAGAAAAACAACACACGAGAAAAGTTTGACTGCATATGCAATATTCAAATCGCAGGAGGTGCAATATTTGTTCTCGGCGGCAGAGATATTCTGGGCTATAAACGCTATTTTCTAGATTCCAGATCTTCATTAAAAATCACACCATGATCATTTGAATATATTTTTCAGTAACCAAAGTGATCAATCCCAGCATGAATCTTCATTTGTCATTGTTTCCCAATCCTATTTCCATCCCTAAATAGGACTATGGAGGAATTCATGTTGCATTATTCTCTTTGCAGGGAGCTGCATGTTCGATGAGGGTCTCGCAAAGTGTGACTACCAGCAGGATCCCTACGATGATATTGACTGGACGCACATCAACACACAGGAAGTGGCGTACGTCTCTCCAGAACTGCCCAAAGGTGAGACCTCACTTCCTTTCTCCTGTCTCTCTCATACACCGTGTTTAAAACGGCAATCGTTATTGATCTGTGAGAAATACTTCTGATGGTTTTTAAAATAGAATACTATCAATTGTTATGGAGTATCTTTTCGTGTACTCTTATTCAAGTGAAGGATCTGTACCTCTTCCACCTCTAGCACCTTGTCCTCCTGCACATTTCCTTCCTCTCCACTTTTCCAAGACATCCTCTCCTCTTTAATCAGTTGTTTTTTTTCTCCGTGGGGATGATGAAGGGGAAATTAAATCTTTGTGCCGTAGGGCTGAGGGTCTAATTAACAGAATATGAGGTCATTAATCAACGGCGGGAACAGCGAAGGTTGCCTACATTACAATCTTAAAAAGCTAAATGTTATAACAATAACCAGCTATGCTATGTTGAGATGGTAACTGGCGTCAGAACAAATTAAAACCACAGCCTAAGAGGAATTTTGACTCGAGTATGAACAATGGTGCTAACCACATTAAGGAAAGCATGTTCAAATATTACAACCACAAATTGGCTTTTGGTTTGTTCACATCTTTTCTCTCTAATCCTTTCCTCTAGTCTCCTTCCAACATTTCCTTTCCTTTCCTTTTCTTTCCTTTCCTTTCGTCCACTTGTCCTTCTCGCCTCCTCTCCTCTCCTTTCCTTTACTCTAGTCTCCTCTCAGCTCATTTCCCCTTTTTTCCTCTACTCTTGTGTCCTCCAAATCTTTCCTTTCCTCTCCTCTAATATACCTTCCTCTGTCTGAACTTGCCTCACTGTGTCTCCTTTCTTCTCCCCTCCTTTCATATTGTGTCCATGTGTTTCCTTTCCTGTCATTTAGTATTTTTTCCTGTCTTCTATTCCCCTTTCCTCTGTTGTATCATCTCCTTTGCTTTCCTTATTTCTCCTTTTGTCTCCTTTCCTCTTCTCTAGTCTCCTTGCCTCTTGTCTCCATGTGTCCCCTGGTGTCTAATTTCCCTCTCCTCTAGTCCTCTTTCCTCTCTTATCTTCTCCACTCCATTCCTTTCCTTTCCTCAAGTCTCCTTTCCTTTCCTCTCATCTTGTCAAATTTCCTCTTATCTCCATTTATCTTCATTCCTCACCTCTGTCCTCTTGACTCGTCTCCTTTCCTTTCCTGTCCTCTTGTATCACTTCCTTTGCTTTCCTTATGTCTCATTCTGTCTTCTTTCCTCTCCTAAGGTCTCCTCTCCTCTCTGTTTTGGTAGATTACGACCATGTTACCATGACAATAATATGTGGTTATTTATCTCTCATGCTTATCATCCTGACACCCCAGCCCCCGCTGACATTTAGAGAAAGGTTCAGTTCAACACCAGCCCTTTAGGATTTTCACATAAACACACACCTCCTCCCAAACTGAGTGTATACCTGCGGTCTTGCATATATTTACTATGACACAAGAGCGGGGGGCCTCATCCAATGGTACAAAATCTAACATTTAGTGATATTAATACAAAGTGGTGTCACTAAGCAGAGTGGGCACTTTGAAGAGGTTAAATACGTGGCCCGAGCGCGCAGAAGTAATGCCGGGAATTAACATAGCATTACCTCCTGTAGGAGTGTGTGGGATGAGCGGGGGGGGGGCCAAGGGGATGTCAGGGCAGGTTAATGGTTTGGAGATGTTGGTTCAGAGCGTTGCCTAAAGGTACGGGAGCACGAACTGACATTTGATGTGTTAATAATGCCAGCAGGGTGAGGGACAGCGGTGCTTGAGGATGGGAAACGAGGTTGCTGGAGGGATAGAATAGGGATGGAGCACACAGCACACACAGTAAAATTTGGCCTCATTTAACCCATCCTAGTACCAGGAATCTAGTACTGGCAGTGGGCAGCTATTGTACTGCGCCCGGGGAGCAATGGGAGTGAGGGGGGAAGGGGGGTGTCCGGTGCCTTACTCAAGGGCACCACGGCAGGGCAGGAGGTGAACTGGGACCTCTCCAAGTAGCAGTCCACACTCCATATTTTAGGTCTGGTCGGGGACTTGAACCGGCGACCCTACAGCTCCCAATCCCCTACTGACTGAGCCACTGCCGGACTATAGAGATACGGCAAGGTCTTGTATTTGGAAGAAGGAGCAGGGAACGGGCGAGGGGTTGAGCTGAAATGCCTTTCCCTGGGAAACATTGTTAATGCCTATTATTAGGATTGTTGTTTTGTCAGGCTATCCCAGCCACCAGTAATTTAGGAGTTCTCTGGTCCGGCTGCCGTGTCCCTGAGGCCGGGGCATGATTTAGAGAGGAGGCAGTAAAGCATTTGGGCTTTTGACCCCTTCAAACAAAGAGATATCTACTCCCTTTGTTCAGGGACGGTTGCAGGGAGTATACGTCACCTCAAAGACCTGTGGGAGTTAGTTCATTTTACTGATTACCAGTTCAGAAGGTTGTATCTATAGTCAAAGGCATTGGGAGAACAAAAGGCGTCATATTAAGGCTTTACGTCGACGATATTTCAGCTAACAATAGTTTTGTTCATTATAATTCACATTGCTGATCACCATTTGTGCTTAAGGCGGTATTTAGATTGGAGGGATGGTTTGGCAGTTTTTTTGAAATAGAGATAGAACTATTCAGTGTAATCTCTCTGAGGGTTGATGTTGGCACTAGCCTCCATGGCAGGGTCGACATGCCACGCTGGCAGCGCGCGTCGTGCCAGTTGAACATTCATGGGCTGGGGCTCTGGGGCTCAGCGGACTAAAGCAGATACTCTTGACTCATAATGTTGTCAGCCAGTACCACTCGAAACCTATTTGGCATGCCATTCTCTCCGTGTCTCTTGTCTCACTGTCCTGTTGTTTTCCACAGTGTACTGGCTAATAAGGGGAGGAGGACAACATGCATTTATACTGCAGTAGAGCTGCTCTCTGGTCCAATGGATGTTTTAATAATGAGAAAATAATGATGGTTGCAGCAACACAAATTGAGCAGCCTTAAAATGACCATTAAATCAAACATCTATGACAGAATTCATACAAAACTTGATCATTGAGCTTAACAAAAGTAGTATTTGTTGCATTGGATTGCATTTGATTTTTTGAAGCCCATGTTATTCGATATAAAATATTATTTGCTCTAATGATAAAGAGCACATTTTAATAAGAATCGGGTTTATTGCCAAGAAGGGGGACACATACAACTAAAAGGCTTTTGTTTAAATGGTGCATACATTACAAAGTGCATAAAGCAACACATATTGGTGCTCTTAGGAGAATCTAGTATATTTCAGATTGTATAGAGGCACTCATAAGAAACACTTTAAAACCTCCATTCAAACGATAGATATTAAAGACAGGTTTATAGAAATACCAGAGGAACGGAAAGATTGAATTGTGAGGAGAGAAGAGACTCTAAGGTTTGGGAGCAACAATGGAAATTCCTAAACACCCTTTGATTTGATTTGATCTTTTCTTCAATTACCTTAGTGTTGTTGCTTTATTGTGGACATCGTTGTTTAGAAGTATTTCACTGGGGTATGCTACACCAAGAGAGTCAGATTTTCTACATCCCACTCAGTATGGTTGGTAGCATATCATCTTTGTTCCTATTAGCTGTTATTCCAACTGAGGGCTGTTTCTGTTTTGCAGAAAAATACTCGATGTACGATTTCTCTGCTTCTGCCGCTGCTGTTGTTGTTATGTGACATATCTAGGTCTTAAGGCTGTCTCAGGGGTATTTTTAGCCCCGTCGTTACATTGTGCTGTTATTCTATTAGCGGCCATTTTAGTTCAAAGACATCAGCCATTTTACAAGCTGGCAGACTTCAGGTGTCAGATGTTCTTGGCGTCATACGGTCTGCTTTCTTAACATGTACGATGTGTCATTTGCATGTACTGTCGATCTTTTACTAATCATAGTTTTTCAAAAGCCATTTTTATCAGATTTCTAGAACCATGCAGGTGAACGGCTGCTTTACCAGTTTAGACATTGGCTATTTACCAACTATTATTCAGCTATTTTTTTACCAATCCTTTATCCATTTGTTTTTGTAATTTGTCAGCTGGCAGTGTTTTGCTAAGAAGAGGTACTAAAGGTTATATTTGTGTGTGTTTTGACATATCTGGGTCTCTGAATGATAGGAATATTTTTAGCTAGCACACCATCTTGGCAGCCATCTTAAAGGCACTTGTCACCATCTTAGTATCACTGCCAACATATTGAGAAATAGGAGTGACACCCATCGTGTTTTCATTTTGGATTGATATAGATTACAGAGAAGGAGACAGAAGATGGTGCTGGCCTGGCGTCGTTTCTGTTGTGATGGCTGTAGCCCCGTTTTCAGATTTTGTGTCTTTTTGGGGACAACCAGGAAGTAGGATTTTGTCACGACTGAAATAGAAGTGTGTGTTTTTGTATGCGTGTGTGTGTGTAGGCGTGAGTGGGAAAAAGAGATCAAGAGAGGGAAGCAGAGCCAATCCAATAACTAGGATACAGTGTTTGGTTTTGACAACATGTGTGTGTGTGTGTGTGTGTGCACTAGTTGAAAGCCTCTTATGTTGTGCTGTAGTCTGCAGAGAAAAGTGTTTTCAGCAGATTAGCTAAACAATAAGTGATAATAACTATTGTTCTTCAGCTCATTGTATACAGCACATTGTTTATTGTATAATATGGAAATAGATTTAACCAGTTGGTTGGCGGGCTGTTTGTTCAACTGGAGCCCAGACGTTATGTTGTATTGTATTTTATTCTATTGAGAACTGTTATGGTAGTGTATCACTTCTCTATTTTCTTATAGGGCCACATTTTATTTTATCACACTCAAAGCTTCTATTGAGGTTTTTGAATGAAGCTTAAAATGTCTGTTGTCTGACTTAACCTTGTTCTTTTTTTTTATTGTCGAAAAAAATCCTCCTTTTTGAAATGGAAAGTAAAGAATTAAAGGTGGGGTAGGTAATTTTGGAGAAAGCAGCTCGAGTGCGCTAGAATTTGAAAATACACAACCGGAAGAAATCTGCCACTTCCTTACAGAGCCCCTCCTCCAACACACACGAACGCGCACATGACCAATGAGGGCACGAGATAAGTTTGTGCACAGATGGAAGGCTGACAGGCAGGTAGGCCATCCAGTTATTTTAGCCGGGCCGGCTCAGATGATTGGTCGTGCTTTTTACAGAGCCACGGCTTCCACAGATGATATTTTTTATGGATTTTTTGTCAAATAACTTCAGATATTCATTGCTATCGGGATGTTAAGAGCATTCCATGGAATATAACAAAAAGTGCATCTCGAGCCGGTTTCTCAAACTTACCTACCCCACCTTTAAGGACCCGAAACATATTAAAGCTATTCAATTTATATGATTGCAAAAGAGAGGAAATAGCTAATCCTCACATTGGAGATGCTAAAACTAGCATATGTTTAGCATTTTGCATATGTTTTTGCATTTTCAGTCTGAACCAATCGTGAAAGACCAAAATATATTGTAGTTATTCAACTTATGTTCACGTAAAACAGAGAAACGCAGCTAATCCTCACACCGGAGTGGCTAAGACTAGCATATGTTTCGCATTTTAACTTGAGAAACCATCTCAATAATTAATAATGAAAGATCGACAAACCAATAATCAACGCTTTGATTCAGTGCTTGTTCTATTCAATTCATTTATTTGATATCAATTAAATAGATATCATGTTTTTTTCGATGAGCTAATGTGAGATTGTGAGATTAGACATCAGGCAGGATAGGCTCACATTTCATCATATTTCACTGGAACAACATCTGGTTGAGGTCTGAGCTGATTACTGGAACATCTGGACGTCAGCTCACCCAGATTATAAATAACATCGAGCCACGTTCCCTATCATCCATTACTGTAGGTCCAATGTATCTATTCAATAGTGACAGCAAGGATAATATTTACCTGTTGTGCATGTATGCAAACTTAGCTAACCAGTGTTGACTGAAAACATTCTCCAGAATCCGTAGGAAGAAGAAAACTAATGGGTTTATATTTGAAGGCAGCCAAGAAAGGAGGAATCTTTTGCGAACAAAATAAGACTGAAAATGATAGCCCAGAGGATATGTTTAAAAAAATGCAATGAATCATGCAACGCCGCTTGGTTGTTGCAGGTAATGATATGTTGCAGCCTGTGGAACATTTTTTACAAGTGTGGTTAAGGAATCAAACATCAGCTACTGGTATCAACGTGGCATAATGCAAACTGCAACTGGATACTTGAATACATGATTTTGATCAACTTTCACTCATTTTGATCGTGTAAACCTGCCTTCACGCCACACATTTGAACATTGTATTACCTGAAAGCTGCAGAGTTGATTTACCAAAATGAAAAGGAGACGCTAAGGGAAAAAGAACATCAAATAAAGAAAGTCAAAAGAAAAAAAGTATACTCCTTTCCTTTCTTCTCTTGCCCATTTCCAATGTGTATCTGGCTTGCTTAGAAACACATCATCACAAAGGGGAACAAATGACAAAAACACAGTAAGAAGGTATTTACATGTTTGGATCGGCTGATGACTGATTTATAAACCATAAGCCCAAAAGAAATGAGAGAAGAGAGTAAACACATAGGAAAGACTAAAGGCTCTTTGGAGCTTTTGTTCTCATGATAGGATACTGCTTCAAAGTGTACATGTCAAACAGGAATGAGCACGGAATAGAGAAGTTTACCTTGGCTTCCTGCTCTTTGTGTCCTAAATGACAGAAATGAGCTGTTAATGGATTACATTCTTAAATTGGATTTCAGTGCTTAATGGATGGGACTCAAACACAGAAGAATGTCTCCGATAGATAATAATAATAAATATCAGATGGATACAAAAAAGGGTTAGGGGTGATTAAGATTCAAGATTATACTTTTCACATGCACACTACAGATATCACAAAAGACAACAAAACCAATAAGCAAAATAAAATAAAAACACTTATTTAGCTAAACCAAATTATGCAATGTTAAAAGTTGCTTTACATTTAATTGAAATACAATTACTTTACCTGGCGTTGAAGAGCACTTATTTTTTTACACTTGTATTCAGTCACTGTAACAGCCCAATTCACAGAACTGTTTTAGCTGTCGGTTTGAAGTGTTATGTCTTCAACAAGGATTATCTTCAAACTTCACAGTAGCAGAGAGTTGGTTTACTCGTGTAGGTACATGTAAGGCAGGCAGTGCGACTACAACATCGTTTTTGACAAGTCCAGTCGTAGAAACTAAAGTACCCCCTCACCACTGCTAGTCTGTTCAGGCACAGCAGGTATGTGGCGATTGAAGCTGATTAAGAGGTCTCAGAGGTATTTGATCCTCCCAGCAGAGGGGAAATTAACAGAATACCAGCCAGATAACAGTAGTTAAAAGTATTTAAATATTTAGGTTTAATTAAAAAAAACCTGTGAACTAGATCCACCTTAAGTTAAATGTGATATTTTTTCGTTGACCCTCTCTTTGTCCCTGTGTTTAGGTACCTACATGTACGTGGACGTCTCGCAGCACGACGAGGGGACGAAGGCCAGGTTTCAGCTACCTGTGATGAAGGAGAACGACACTCACTGCATCGACTTCAACTATCTGCTCACCAGCCCCGGAGGCTTCAGCCCCGGCACCCTCAACGTCCTGGTGAAGGTACTGAGAACAAACACAACAGAAAACAATAGAAATATGTAGTTTATTGCACTTAAAGGTCACCTATTATGCAAAATCCATTTCTTCATGCCTCTTCTACATCAACATGTGGAAAAGAGATTCTGAAAGTTTCAGGAAACAATATTCTCTCACTTTTTGTCCTGATCCATTTCTATAAAAACCTGTCTGAAAATAAGCCGATCAGATTTTGGCCACTTTATGATGTCATAACGATTTTTTGGCTTGTGTCACCATTAGCCAATCAGCCCCCCCCCCCACACACACCTTATGGGATGCCAATCACTTCAGAGACATGTTTTGTATATGCCTGAGGCCTATAATATATTGATGAAAGACAGTATAATGGGGGACCTGTAACGGACTGAGACCGGACCCAGTAAACTTACGTCCGTACCTTTTTTAATTAATTTTGAAACTGTGAACAAACAAAGCTGTTTAAAAAGCCTCTGCAAAGTGTCTGAGGCGAGGTTTGATTTCACGAAACACAAGCTGNCACGCACACACACACACACACACTGAGATGAACAAACACACACACACACACACCTCTCTCTCCAACACTCGAATGAACACACACACACACACACACACACACACACACACACACACACACACACACACACACTCTCTCAAACACACACACACACACACACACACACACACACACACACACACACACACACACACACACACACACACACACACACACACACCCTTCCTCTGCGCTGTTGATGGCATCGCAGATCTCCATGTTGAGGGTCCAGTCGTCTGACGGCAGGCTGGAGCTGGTCGCACTCTCTGTGAAAAATAAAGGAAAATACAATGTTTACAATATTAAACTGTACTAAAATGAATAGTGTAGTAATTACAGTTTAATCATAAATAAATCAAACCACTTCCTTTATTATTATTTACCTATGTATGCTCAATGTGCCACAATATTGGTTCTAATTGGTCGTACGTTTAAATATTTAGATCCCATGAAAAAAGCCCACTTTTTTTTATCAATAATAAAAGTAAGTAATTAGAAAAATGACACAAATATATATTGTGTTTAATAAGTGTATGACTGCTGTTTGTTTTCCTTATATAGCCTATATAATGAAACATGTGCAAAACAGTTTGACCTATTTTGTAGATTCAATATATTTGTGATAGGGAAACGCTTGGTAGATATTTATCACAACACAGTAATAATTTATCCTCAGCATTACACTTGTAATTGCTACAGTAGGCCTACAGTGCGTTTCCTGATGAGTAGATATTGTGTTATATTTATGTAGAAATGTACAGATTACGAGTAATAACAGGATCTCTACCATGATTAAATCTGCTCATCTATTCATTCAAATGACTAACTCTCAATTTCCATAATCTCTTATCACACACATGCAGTCATTAAGCTACAGTTGGACGTGCATCTAATTTAGGTCAGGAGGATATGGCCCACTTTAAACAGACAGAATAACAACCAATCAAATCACGCCTCACCTCACCTAAGCCCCGCCCCTTACACATCATTGGTTAGCGGTCGCGACAATCGAACAGAAACCCGTTGCTACACTACTTGGGTAATAAATGCACCTTAAATTCATAAAAACACGTTTTATCTGGTGTATTTAAAGCATGTTAATGACTAATTATAAGAGGAGAAGAAGTCTACGTGTCCTCAGCGGGATGCATCCGGTGAAGGTGACAAAGCCTGCAGGATTTGGGTGTTTTTTAAGCCTAACATGTGAATGAATTATGGCGGTATTTAAAATAACTCACCTATCCGCTGACCCACCGGCGTGCTGAAGGGATTCCCCAGTAGAAACTCCATGTTGAGGCCGAAGAGAAGCAGCCTGTCCCCGGTGTGAGTGCACCGACCTGCCTCTCTCTCTGCCGCTGCGCAACACCCAGCACTGCGTCATCTTTAAAGAGACAGCAGCAGGCTGGAGCTGGAGAGGAATCAATTCAATTCAAAGGATTATTGTCATATGCACATAAGCTACAGAGGTGTACACGCTTTTTTCACCGAGGACCACATACAGACAAATATACGAAGGGCTGGCCACTCACTGGAGGTATACCGCCTCATAAGTTCAGTTACAAGTCAGCAAACTCAATCAAATGTAGGTCAATTATGCTTGTTACTTGAAAATGCTTTGAGAAACAAAACAGCTCACAGCTCTCCATAGGGTTTCACTTATTTTGTTGGAAGCTCATTCCTTAAAACAGGAGCTTCATTTTGCTTATATCTGAGTACTTCTACTTTGACTAAAGTACAAGGTTTGAGTACCTCTACTTTGACTAAAGTACAAGGTCTGAGTACCTCTACTTTTACTCAAGTACAAGATCTGAGTACTTCTACTTTTACTCAAGTACAAGATCTGAGTACTTCTACTTTTACTCAAGTACAACATCTGAGTATTTCCACCTACATCATAGTTTGGCAATAAAGTCCCAGGCTCTTGCAACATACATTATATTTAAAACAAGAAATTGAACAAAAATGATGTCATATAAATTATTATTTTATATATATAATGAAGTTAACGTTATTCATGTCCAAATATGTTCATGTCAAATTGAATACAGTATTGTTTTTGGGTTGCTGTTAACTTCTAGTACATTTCTAGTTGCAGAGCTTTCAACTACATCACATGGTTTGACTTATTCTTATCTAACTGTTTCCAAAATCTCAACTTTAACAACTTTTTAAAACATCCTTAAAGTGCTCAGAACAATGGAAGCTTGGACAGACTTTGTGTTGTGAGGCTCTCGGCCACTTGGGTGCACTGTTTGATTTCACATTTTCAAAGGATTCAAATACTTTATTTGATCATATGCACAATAGCGACAGCGTAGGTGTTGGCAATGAAAGCTTTTAAGTTTCCAACAACGCAACATACAATATATCTAAGATAAAAAAAGAAAAGGGAATGGGACAAATAGTGCAAAAGAGATAATAAGGGAAGTTCAGGACCTTCAAGTCGGTGAATTAATTCATACAAAAAGGGTTAGCACAAAAACAATAGTGTCCTCTGTATCCTGTCAGTATCCTGTTGCTATGTATTATGTATGTTTTTTTTTTTTAAATGTATAAACATTAATAGTTTGAATTGGCATTTCAAGAATTGTAAGCCAATTGTTGATTGTTTTCAATGATTTTATCTAACTTTAAATGTTGTTATATATTAAAACATTTATTTTAAGGGTGATTTGGAAACACCTGTTCTGGGTCTACAGATGCAAAATAGCCTCTTGACACCTCACCCCAAATTTCGATTAACAGTATTGAGTGTATGAAAGCCGCTTTGGGTAAAAGCGTCTAACAAGTGTCATGTAATGTAATGTCCATTATCATGTTCGGTCACATGACAGACTGTAAAGGGTTTTTAGTTTCAAAAATAGCGTCTGACTTAAATAGTGTCAAACTGTTAAGGTATGGCAAACATTGCAAGACATTTAGCATACAGTATTTTACATTACAGGCAGAAAAATAGGCTAATGTTTAAAATAAGGATCAAATCTTTATGGTAAATGGTTTGTACTCATATAGCGTTCTATCAGTTCTCTTCCACCCCTCAAAGCTCTTTACATACTACCAGTCATTCAACAACACACACCTCATTCATGCAGAGCAGTACAACTTGCTCTAGGGAAGCTAACACACACACACACACACACACACACACACACACACACACACACACACACACACACACACACACACACACACAGGCAGCACTTTTTAGACCTTGTAATTGAAATTGTGTCTTTATTTAAAAGTTTATTCTGATTGAAAACTTGCTTTTAGATGAGCTTTGAGTTCCTTGACTCACCACACTGCAATACGTTAAACCCACAGCAGAGTTAGAGATGCAGTGAGTCCATTAGTTGGCTCGATGATGAATAGAAAAGGATTTGGCAACTATTTAGATGACGCCAAACAATGTATTTTGCATCGCATTTTTTAACCGGCCAAACAACCTTCTCATATAGTTATAAAAATAATGATGAAGTTTAATTAAAGTGTTTTTAGAGGAAGCCCTAAACCTAGATGAATAATGACTTTTCAAACTACACCATGAAGTGGAAAAACACTCCTCGCCTGCAGATTTAGAATGTTTTGATGCTGTGGCCATATATGCATACATCAAAATGATTTATGCCTTTAGTTGATAAGAGGATGTTCTCCCTTCTCTGGAGTGATGATATGTCAGTCCGTAGCCTTCAGCACATCACAGTTTCTCCCATGTGAGGAGTTGTATACCGAGCTATCAGTAATCCGTCCTCTCTCTGACGAGAGCAGTCAGGCAGTGAGCGCTCGACACCTGCAAGATCGAAAAACTGTCTCCTAAGAGGTGACCATCATCGGACCCCTTGATTCAAGGCTCAAATGAAAGTAAACAAGGAAACAGAATGAGCAGTGACTGAAGCGACCCTTGGTATTGTGGAAAACACTTGAAGCTATTTTTTTAAAAGACATGATCATTAATGGGGCAGTACACCTTGGACTAAGTCACATAAGCAAGACACAAGGCTTAAAAACACACTCTTACATCTGGCTTTTGTCTTCAGTCGGAAAGGTTGCTATCAGCATTTATTCTCTGGACAAGTGACTGCAGTACTCACAGGTATTTATGGGTTCCAAGCAGCAGTGGTAGAAAAATGACACCCAGAGGGGTATGAAAATGTTTATCCCTTTTTGGGGCGCAATGCTATGTGACATGCATTTTAATGACAAATAAGATTAAGATGGATTTACTCTCCTCAAAGCCAACAGATTCAGAAACAGATCAAAACCGTCTTTAATAGTATTTCCGCTGTTTTAAAAATCATCATCTCTGGTGTGAGACGCATATTTACTAACGCATATAGTGTCAAAAAGATATAAGCTGTTAGGATTATGTTTTAAACAGGACCCAGGCGCAGGCAATGACTGAAGATTTTTAAATGGTTTATTGTTCGGAGACTCAGGCAGGTTTGGTGACTATGGAGGGTCCGGAGTGGAGGTAGGCAGTTCATGCTGGACTGAGAACAAGGCAGGCATGTATGGTGAA
>NW_011369945.1:12277224-12291890 GCF_000735185.1 Notothenia coriiceps | reverse complement strand
TTTACCTAAACCCTCTTACGACCAAAGTGTACACTACAAATTTAGCTGAAATCAAGTGGACCTCATTTAAGTGTTCGATCGGGACGGTAATATGTTTCAGTAAGTTTGATCGACGTGGAAATGGTCGAAGATTTAGTAATAAGACAAGAAAGAACGTGAGAAAAAATAACAAAAAGATAAACAAAATACCGAACATTTATAGACAGTATACAGTCATTTACACAAACCTCTTCGTACCCTGAATGTGAGGGGTGTTACAAACGTGTCACTTATAACTGTCATTCGGAGACCAGAACTTACAAGAAGGACAAGTCTGGTCAGGTGTACGTCTTCACTGCATAATTTTTTTGTTTTTTTGAAGTCGTATAAACGATAAATTCATGTTGCAGTGATTGGAATAAATAAATTTTTCCGTATTTGTAATAGGATAATCATCGGTCTTACAACAGAAACATTTGACAATTTTGTTGGTGACAAAATAAGATTTTTTTGCCTGACATTGAATGCCCAACACCTTTACCTCAATAAACCGTAAGGGGGACCGCATTGTTTCGATTGTAGTCGTCCTTCCGTGGTTTTTTTGTGGTCACAAGCAGAAGCCACACATTTTATTATGTAGCAATTTTGGCATCGTGTCGACACCTAACTTGACAAGGATTTTTATGTCTCACAACACGAGGAGATGTCTTCTGCGACCCCCGAGAGAGCGGGAGCCGCCACGAGGCCATTTGTGCCAACAAAGACCAAAAACGGACCTTAAGATGAAGACAAGTGAAGGATGAGTATCGAGCCCCATCGAGCCAGAACGAATCAGAAGTGTCGGGCCTGGCCCTCCTCAAATGTAGCGCTTCAGTGCCGGGTAGATGAAGGCTAGGTACCCTGGAATGAAAGCCTTTTTTAATATCTCCGAACGCCAAGCCTATTAGGTTTTAGTCGAGGATTTAAGATTTGGGATAGCAGATAGAACTTGGAGACTCACTTATGCAGTGCCCCAATTCCCTATCACCTATCCTATAAGTTTCATAAATCCTCTTCTCTGACACCGATGAAATCTCTTAGGCTGACGTAAAGTGAAAGGCTGCACAAATATTACGTGGTCGACTGTAGTAAAACACGCACGAACGACGACACCCCTTTGATACCTTTAGTCAAAAGAATATCGCTGATGTTGTACCTACAAACTTATTCTTGCTCTTATGACATTTGATAGATCTCTGAGACGTGGCACGAGACGACTACGACACAAATACGAAATACTTTGCACCTGGTTGTCGGACCTCTGTGTATAAAGAAGTGCCTGGTTTCAACCTTACACTTTATTTTTTACTTTCCACTTTCCAAATACGAGCAGGTGGGAGGCAGGGAGGCCAGGTGTAATTATGTTTACTAGGGTTTATCATACTAACATAACTTGATACTTTTATAGAATTTTAGTTATGTTTACATAAATAATATTTGCCAATCAGGACTTGTAGTGACACATGTATGGTAAGTTGTAGAAATTTTCAACCTTGTTTGGGGTGTGTCGAGTCACTTTACGAACGAAAATAAACATAGTAAAAGTCATTTGATTGCAAGTAAAATAAAGAGAAAAACTAATAATTATGAACTACTTGCAAAGTTTTGTTTCGTGAAACCGTGAATCGTGTATGCAAAATTTTACGATTATTCGTCGCATTTGAGAAGTACCTGATATTAAAAGAGGCGGTTATTAGCAAACAAAGGCCACTTGCCGGCTGACAACACACCGCCGTTTACGACGCCGACGTTCGTAACACCCCGTCGTAAAAGAAGGAGAGGAAAGCCAATCCCCCTACAGGTCACACAAGGATTCGAATTTCCTCCAATATTTCCTTCGAAACTTTAGGAGTAAAGTGATAGTACATCTATAAGCTTGCCGTGAATAGTACCGACGGTACTCCCTGAAAAGGCCCAGTAAAGTGAGCCAATCTTTCCGAAGGATTCGATTTAACACTGATAAGCTGAAGTCGTCCCGGATCCGAACAACTCTGTTCGCTCTGGACGCGTCAACGCTAGTTCAGAACGATCACGCAACGTAATTACCAAGCGGACTATTCGTGACTCGGACAAAAAAGTCCAAGAGTCGAGCTTTTACTGTAAGGGGCTTGTTTACGTGGTATAGAAGGGAGAATTTTCCGAGGACGAGGAGTGCGGTCTGGATCCCCTTGGATCCGCGTGCGTATTTTACCGATGAGAGGGGTGAAAAGGGTGAGGGTTCTTGTGCCTGCGGTTTTGTCTTTGCCACGCAAACCATTTAAATAAATGGGTTCTTTTCTCAATAATGTATGGCCTTCTCGTTTATGGTGTTTTGTTTCTTTCGAAAATTGTGTTTTAGACTGGATAGTTTACTCTTTTTAATTTGCATGTGTTTAGATGGATGAGATTCCGTTTTTTTGTCCTCTTGTGCTTAATAGGTCTTCCGGTTTTTCTTTCCAAAACGTGACACACAGATTGTTTCTGTCCAAATCATCGAAAAGATGTGTCCAAGAGTGTTGGCCCTCTTCCTGGCCTATGCCCATATCTTATTCGTTAGTCACATTGTCCTGTCCGTCGCGTCTACACACAACCCTCTTCAGATCAGCCCTCTCTCCGTCTCTTGAACGTGCCGACGTCAATTTATAGGAGAGAAGAAGTCCACCTGGTTAGTCGTCCAACTTCCATCGTTAGTCTGAATTGACCCGTGGGTGGACAATGTTGTGTGTGTGTGTGTGTGTGTCGTGTGGTGTGTGTGGTGTGTGTGTGTGTTGTTGTTGGTGTGTGGTGTGTGTTTGTGTGTGTGTGGTTGTGTGTGTGTGTGGTGTGTGTGTGTGTGTGTGTTGTGTGTGTGTGGTGTGGTGTGTTTGTGTGTGTGTGTGTGTGTGTGTGTGTGTGTGTGTAGGAACACGTTTGACTTTAACACCGGGCTTGACTAAAAATGGGGTTAACACCCCAGGTGGGAAAGGTTAAATATGATCGGAGGCATTTTTTAGACCGCAACCTTATATCTTTTTTTTTAATCTTAGTGTTTTTAGTGAACTTTATTTGTATTAAGGTTCGAAAACAGTAGTGCGATCAAAAAATGGTGAATCACCCCAGTCAAAAGATCGCCAGTCGGGTAATACTCCAGGTAAATATGTGTGGTGTGTGTGTGTATAAAAGATCAAAAGTAATAGAACCTTCCTATTCTGTGTGTGTATAAAGATCAAATGTATAGAATCTTTCCTAATCTCCAAATGATCTGTGGTAATAACCTCAACTACCTGACAAGGAACAATGGTCCAATCCTTAAAGTGACCGCTGGTGTTACCGGTACCGGCAACAACGCGAGCCCAGACCGGCACGTACCGGGCTTTTATTAAACAATGCCACCCGATGTCGGTGGTACCGGAAACACGGGGCGCCGTGACACATTGTTAGAGTTTCAACGAAATTTCCGCCAGTCTTGTCACCAGACCATAGAACTTGGACGTAATACGACGCAAGTGTGGCCTGCGCTACGTTTATAAACGTAGCGAGATTAAAGGTGGCACCGACAGTCGGACAAAATGAAGACGTAAGGTTGTCCTGCACGACCTCTCCCCCACCCCGAATATGGTACTTGAATGGCACTAAATTAACATTATGTGCAAAGTTTTACTACGGCCTTCTTTGTTGACTATGGCAAAATCACATTTTGGTACTTAATTACGTTCAGACCGTCTGTTCTCCGTCCGCTTTTTGGAACAATTTTACGCATAAAAGACTTACCTCTAGCCTAGCTGGTCCGCATTGTTTGCACAATATACGAGTAGGCCTGGGTGTTGTTGTACTATGTCCGTGTCTATGTTGTGCCGGTCATAAGCGGTACTGTGTCTGTCAGACCACAAACAAGTACAAATTGAAACAGTCAAAAGACTTGTCTATACTCTCGACACTCGAAGACTCACGATTGTCGATTACCGACCACCAAAAGACTAGGTCGCAAGTCCGACTCTAGGAGTGGCGACTAATCTATGGACGCTGCGTACAGTGTGCTTAAACTGCATCCTATACTTAACCCCTTTTTAACTAATTCTCTGAGAGCATGTGTTGGTGTGTGTGAAAACGTAAAGTTTCCATAAACGAACAAGTATGTAATTACAAACTCGAATGACACGGGACGACTTAAACTACATACACGTCTCCAACCTGGGAACTTCCGATAAAGAAGACGAGACTTTACCTTATATAAGCAATGTAATATTATCTAAAAAAATAACCAAAGCCTAAAACACTTACTCCTCTCTATTATCGAAATCCTTGTATGGGTTGTAAATTAATAATTATTAATATTAATTATATTTTAGAGATGTGTAAGAAAATTACGTTATTTTAGTAAATACAGTTTTAATAATACAAAAAGACATTGACCTATACCGAACCACCAAGCCGTCTCTCACGTTAGGAGTGTCCCGGAGAAAGGACACTTGACCAAGTATTTAGTAGTAAAACGAAGTTCACAGCAAGGTTCGTCGTTAAAGGAAGTCCTACAGGTCTACGGCGAATGTTGGTAAAGGAAAAGGGATCCACTCTGTAATTTCTTTGTACAATATCCAAATTCTTCGGGATTCTGGAGTCATGTATGTCAATACTTAGAGGAGACTCCAAAGGTGTTACACTCAAGAAAAATAAGGACGAAGAAATGTGTATGAAGAGTCATGTCCAATGAGACTCACAATCGCTACGATTACATTTGTGTCTTGATAAATGAAGGTCTTGTGCAGAATGTAAGCTAACTAGGTATCGTTCTTAACTAACTCCTGCACAGTCTCTTATTTAAATTTACTTAACGATCCGGATACTTATATACACTAGTACCAAATTTTGAAATGTCATAACAATAGTCTAATCTTTTATTTTTCCATAAAGAGTACTTACAAACTTAAACAGTTTGACATATTTTGTCCCTAAATAAATTTTGCCAGTAACGACTAAGTAAGTGAAGACGCAATAGGAGAAAAGTTGGATATTTGTCCCTTTGTTAGATTGGGAGTAACATCAGTGAAAAGTAGAGTGGAGAGGAAAATCGCTGAAGACCACAAAGCAGTCACTGGCAAAGAACGATGATAGAACTTCCCTACTGTACGACGGAGTTGGAAGTCTGAGAAGTCACAGATATATAAATGCCGTAGACCTATTTCTTTCTTTGTAAACTAATCTTTATATAATTTCTTCTGTGCCTCTGAAAATTTATACTTCATCAACAAACCTGTTTCAGAAACCTAGTCTAGTAACAACCACGATCATAACAATTGGGGTCCGGTCTTAATAACAAAAGATTATTATTCATATCGAACTACGACTATTACAGTCTACCAGGAAATGAATATTAGTTTTATATCATTCAAATCATTCATCCAGATCTGTAAACTAATTAAAGGTATTAAATACATGTAGTGGAGTAAAAGTACACCATTTACATCTGATTGTAGTGGATTAGAGGTACAAAGTAACAAATGGAAATACTCAAGTACATATCAACATTCTACTTAAGTACAGTACTTGAGTAAATGTACTTGGTTACCTCCCAGGTCTGCTAATGTGCAAGTAATGCAGGAGAAGTGAAAATATGAAATACTGCTGATCGTTATGTAAGCTGGTTTGTTTGTCTGGGTTTCAGCGTGCTCTGCCCACAAGATCTGTGACAACTGTGTTCCTCATGCCAAGGTAAGGCTGCCAGCAGTCATGGGGGAGCGGTTTATACAAACAAAACCTTTGCCCTTACGTGTCACACAGTAAAAATCATAATGTATGCTCCATTGTTTGACGCCTCATCAAGCGGCCTAATTAAAGGTAGGGTAGGTAAGAATGGAGAAACCAGCTCGAGTGCGCTAGAATTTGGAACTACGCAGCTGAAAAAAATCTGCCCCTTCCTTCAGACTTCCTTATAGAGCCCCTCCTCCAACACACACAAACGCACACATGACGAATGAGGGCACAAGATAAGTTTGTGCACAGATGGAAGGCTGACAGGCAGGCAGGCCATCCAGTTATTTTAGCCGGGCCGGCTTAGATGATTGGTCTTGCTTTTTACAGTACTACGGCTTCCAGAGATGACATTTTTTATGGATTTTTTGTCAAAGAACTTAAGATATTCATTGCTATCGGGATGTTAAGAGCATTCCATGGAATATAACAAAAAGTGTATCTTGAGCCGGTTTCTCAAACTTACCTACCCTACCTTTAAGCTTCCACACCAATAAAGACCCCCCATTGTTCTCGAGTATTCAGTAAAGCAGTGACCCCAAGGGGGAAACTACTGTAAGTACTTTGACAATATGTCAACTTGTAGCTCTGTTGCCACCAATCCCTCATCAGAATTCACTGAGGAGGGTCTCTCAAATCTGTGACTTTTTAAAGTTAAAGTAAATCTGCTTATTTGAGTTACTTTCACATTTAGTCTAGGTAACTCAGGTTTTTGATTGGAGCCTTTATTATTTGAGAAGGGTATTGTCTAAAGCTTCATTTCAATTTGAATGAATCTCTTGATCATTTTCTCAATAATATTTTGTTTAAGAATGCCGGTAAAAAGTCCATAAAGCCAAGGTTGCCATCTACAAATTGGTCTTTTTGTCCGATATTTAGTTTAACCTCCCGTAAAAAAACTGAAAAACATCTAATCAATTATAAGTAGCTAGAACCACAGCATGTTTGATTTTTTATTTGAATAACTGACCTGAAAAATTCATCAACCTTCAAAGTAGTTGCAGGTTAATTTTAAGGCTGCATGAGTTTGAAAAGCATGTGATTATTTTTGTCTGATCTTGCAATTGCGATATGATTCTTCTTGATATATAGGGAAAGATGAAACAATATTATGAAAAAATATGCCAAATGATCATAATGTGATGTTCTTTGAGGATCTGTACCAGACAAATATGTTTGTTTAACGTGTAGAATACGATCTGTAGGCCGGGATATCCCCGCGGCTCCACAATACTTCATTTCAAATGATTTGAACACATATTTAGCCTGAAAGAAAAGATGGTGCTTCCTGCGATTTGAACATTGCCCTCGTGTCTATACTGCTACTGATAACATTTAGATGTATTGTGCTACCCTAGTTAATTCATTCTCCATTGAATCTAGATTTCAACTTCAAATTGAGTGGGTTCAGACCTTTATTAAATCCTTTGCAGGTGGTTGATCTGTGTTTTCTGTTTTCAGTGCCTGTGGTGCTTCACCACCAACAACTGCACAGAGTACCCAGTGAGCTGGCTGCTGCCCCCCGCCTCAGTGTGCCAGCTGTCCCAGGCCCGCTGGGGGGTGTGTTGGTGTGAGTCCACCAGTCTTATTACTAAGGAAATAGATGGGGCCAATGTCTGCTTTCTCTTTGTCCCTCCGGTGATCCCACTGGTGTTGTAGAGGAGTGTTTATCTCTGTAAAGTTAACATGGAAAAGGTTTATTGGATTTTGACGGAAAAGGAAACTGTTGGACAAAATATTTAAGCAGAGGTGGGAGAAGTATTCTTATCTTGTACTTGAGTAAAAGAAGAAGTACCAGAGTGTAGGAATACTCTGTTAAAAGTTCTGCATTACAAATGATACTCAAGTAAAAGTAGAAAAGTATTATCATCAAAAAATAGGTGCAGCTAGTTTGAATGACTTTGTATACGGCAGGGTAGCTTGTGAATTTACTCCAGGTGGAACTAAAGTCTGATTCAACACTTGATTATATTTCACATCATTCATCCAGATCTGTAAAGTAAAAGTACACCATTTACCTCTGTACTTCTACCCCACTACAGTTCAGAGTAGCATAACATGGAAACACTCAAGTAAAGTACAAGTGCCTCAAAATTGTACTTGAGTACTTGAGTAAATGTAATTTACACCACTGTATTTAACTGATGTTTCAGTTGAGAGTTTCAGTGACATGTTAACATGGCCTGTTACAGTATGAGGAAGTTGATGTAATGCTTTAGTGCTCAGTACACAGTATAAAAGAAAGAACGAAAGTATTGTCACATTCCTTCATGTTGATGTCCTGAAATGATCTAGCGCGATTAAATACTGGTTAGTCAAATTCCAGTAGGCAAATAGCTGCAGGATGGTTATCAAACACAAGCATGCAAGTGTTCAGACCGAGGGAAACACTCTTTAGAGAAACTGGTTGTGTGAGGATGTTACTTCTTACTTTATTTTGCGCCAGTGATTTTTTGTTAAATCTTTATAGAAGTGTACCATTGCCTCTGTACACAACAAACATGCTGACGAGGTACAGAAATGCAAAATAACAAAAGAGTGATGGAATGGTAGTTCCCCTCATTTCTGATGAGCCAGGCAGTTTTGGACAGTATTCAGACGAGTGGGTTTTTATTAGGGATGTCCCGATCACCTTTTTTTGCTTCCGATCATTTGATTTTGACAATCTGCCGATACCGATTTTTCCCGATCCGATCTTTATGGAATGCATTAAGAGAAAAAAAGGTAACAGATAACGGCTGGTCATCCAACGCGATGAATTCAGCTATCTTGGCTGTTATTTTTTTGGCCTTTTCACTGTTCTGGGGCAGTTTCTCTTTCCTTTTAAAAGTCCCTGAAAGTGTCGGTTGTTTCAGTGCCGTTACCTGAGGGGCCGCTGTGGACTCGTCGTGTTGTTGTTGGNAGGACACGAAGGTCACGGCTAGGAGTCGGTAAGCTGGTGGTCTCGAAAGCGGTTGGAACGGGACGAAGAAGGAAGTGGTATGCAAGGACGGGAAAAAAAGGTCAGGTCCGGACCTTTGAACGCGAATGGAAGGTGAATTGCCTGGCACGTATCCAGATGTTTGGACGCTTGTCTAATTTGGTAAATTTGAGAATTCCAGTAAGGACGCGGACCCTGGACAAATTTTTGTTTTAGGATTGTCTTGTTAGACGGTGGTACCTGGGCGTTCGAGGCTGATTAAAGCAACTCCGAGAGAGGTTGGTTCCGCAAGGAGAACCCGGCCCGTACTGGTCTACGAGTTTCTCCAATACCTATTGGAACGTTAGTGATCCGGCGGTTTGCATCGTGTCTACCCCTGTTAGTCGGAGTTTGGAACGCAAGTTGAATTAGACGAGGCGGACGGAGGACTCGCTAGGTCGAGGGGGTGTTCTCAATCGTTGCCAAGGTCGGGTCCGGGCGAGAGGGAAGTGCACTTCGTTTATAAAGGGGTGAGGCTCTCGCCATGCGTCCACGGAATCCCTGTACATTCAAGAAAGGATTACGTCACAAGAAAAAACCCCAACAATCGTCGTCGGCAGATGAATACGATTTGCTGTCTTCGATTCTAAAAATATACTTAACCCCAAAATGAAATGCCGCAATCGCGGATCGCGACCGTAGTCGACATAGCCCTCTCGTCAGGTTGGAAATATTAAAAGAATAGTCTCAAACGTCTCGCTTTACTTCTTTCAATAAGGTGGTGGAGGCAGTCGCGCATCCCGGCTGCGAATGGTTTGCTCGGAGGAAGAGTGAAGGGCTGTCCGCGGGCGATCACCGATCGGGCTTATGAGTCCACGCTTAAAAATCCCGGATCGACGTCGTCGCGCCCCCCGACCTTACTGTGTCGCGAAGTTCCCCAAAAAAGTTTGTTCCCGATTTGACTAAGACAATTCGCTACTTAATCGTCACTTCTGCTTAGTCGGATGAACGCTACTCAACGCCCAGAAGGAATCGGGTATTCGTGACCTATCGGCGGGAATCCTTCGGCGGCATCCCTTTTCCTCGGTCGGGCTCAAGAGGACCGGCAAGTGAGGGGGAGAGTGGGACAGAGCAGAAGAGAGTGTTACTAAGTCCAGCCTTTGAAAGGGTTCAGGGTCAGCGGAGGTAGACTTCATAAAACAGGAGCAAGCGACAGAAAGTCCTCCTTTTGGCCTACCGTCCGGATCGCGTCGTCGGGCTGAGTGAGGGGTTCTGAACAGAGACCTCTTATCTCCTTTCCTGAAAACACGAGAATGACACGAGTGAGGCCAGTAAAGCTCCTGTGTACGGGGCGTCGGCGGGGTTTTTCTCGCCGACGACGCGGTCGATTTCCACCCCTATGACACAACTCGTTCCCGACAAAGAAGGAGTGGGGGGTCTGGGCGTTCGGGTGAACTGTCGGGTTGTGACAACCCAATTTTGGCTGTTGTGGAGCTAGGCGAGACCGGCAATCACCTCAGAACCCCCGGGAACTACTCTCGAAAACCTACGGGGGTTGACCCAACGGAAGTAGGCCGTGAAGAGTTGAGTTGGAGACTGTCGAGGAGAGTTACGAAACGTCCAGACTTACGCTTCGCAAAGACCGGGTGTGCCAATGGGTATAAGTGGCTTGGGGAAATGTAGAGCAGGACAGGCCATTTAGTGGTACTTTACTAAGTCACGGTGCAGTACAGGAAGGGGAGTGTGCTGTTGGAATCAAGACACGGTCGGTACCAAATTCCGATGTGTTGGAGGTGTCATCCTGACCAGTCTTAGTTCATTTCCTCATACCCCAAGGAAACTAGTGAAGGTACTGTGAGCGACTCAGTAGCGTGAGGGGGTCGTCCTCCAGCCATGAAGGGGATAAGTCGTCCTTTACGATGGTGAGTTGGAACCCAAGGCGACAAGGGATGGAGTCCAGAATTAGGTGACATGGAACCGTCTCCTCATATTTAAGGTCGTCGTGGTCGGCGTCGGGAGAAAAGACTATTGATTTTAGTAAGCCACGGCAATGTAGCTCTGTGGTTTTTTTGTGACGTGTTCTTCTTAGAAGTAAGGACCCCGTCTGGGCCCGAGCGGACGAACCGACTGTTTGGGAGGTAGGGTTCCGATAACCTATGTTGGCTGTCTTTCACCTAGTGCCTTGTTCTTGAACGGCACTCGGGAAAAAGGGACGTGAGCTTGGATGCGCGCCGTTTAGTGGCGTGGAGACGTACCCCCCTTTCTTAAACCGTCTGGCGTCCGTTACGTTCGCGACTGTTTTCGTTGGGGGTGAGGAGAATTGAACTAGAGTGTCTGGTCAGATACGACCTACCAACACATGTCGGGGTAATTGGTGTACGTACCGGGTTTCTTGTATCCACACACACTGGTCCCCTTCACCTGGTGAACTGCACCGGTGACTAGTGAAAGTACCCACGTAATAGGCGCGTCGCTGCTCGTACGATCCCCAAAAGCGCGGACATACTGGCTATTGCCACGCGCAAGGGTAAGTCTGGAGTTCGTAACGCTGCCTCGACGTTTCTCAAACTAACTACTAACGGCCCGACCCGTTGGTCAAACCGTAAGGTTTTTCGGGAGAGTAGTCCGGGTGTCTGAAAGGGTGATCCAGTCTCTCTCTCCCGACAACAAGCCAAATTGTTGTCGACATTCGAAGTTCACGACGCCCATGACGCCCCAACACCGGCCTTTCTTTGTCCGGACGTGCAGTGGCATAGGGGTGGTAAATAGGACCGCTTCGTGTGGGAGGAAAAACCGTCGACCCCGTATCTATCTAGGAGCTTCGTCACTGGCCCCGACTCCGTAGTCATTTTGTGTTTCAGGAATGTGATAAGAGGCCTCTGTCAAGAACCCCTCCACTCAAGCGCCGCGAGTACGGATCCGACGTAGTCCAAGGAGACTTCCTGTCTCGTCTGCAGCTCCTTTGGAATGAAGTCCTTACCCGCGTGACCCTGAAAGCCCTTGCTCAATAGGCCTGTGACTAGAAAACCTACCCTCTGGCTCTGTCCCACTCTCCCCTCATCTGGGTCGCCTCTTAGCCGGACCGGAGTAATAGGATGCGCGCCGAATGGATTCCGCCGTAGGTCAGTATTATACGGGCGACTTCCTTGGTTGAGTAGGTTCAATCTTGACTTTAACGAGTGAGACGATTAAGTAGGGAATTGTCTTTAGTGCAATCGGAACCCAAAACCTTTTTGGGAAACTTCGCGACCACAGTAAAGGTGGGGCGGGGAAAAAAAAGACGTGATTCCGGGATTTAAGTGACTCAATAAGACGACCCTGTGATGCGCCCGTCGGGGACAGCGGTCAGCTCTCGCCTGCCGGCAACCCATCGCAGGGATTGGCGGGACTGCCTGTGGTACCATACCACCTTGTGAAAAAGTAAAGGAGCACGTTTGAGCCACCTATTCTTCTAATATCTTTCCCAACCTGACTGAAGGGTAATGTCGATGTACGGGATCCCGAGTCCCGGCGATCGCGGGCATTCATTTGGTTTATAGAGTGTTTTAGAGATCGCAGACAGCAATCGGTATTCATCTTGCTCCTGAGCGTGACTCGAGTTTGTGTTTTTCTTGTGCACGAATCCTTTCTGAATGTTACGGGAATTGCACGGTGCGGACTGCAATTGGTCGAACTCACCCTATCAACCAACGCCTTATAAAACGCGAGTGCACTTCCACTCCGCTCTCGCCCGACCCCGACCCTTGGTACGGGAGGAGGTAACCCCCCCCTCGAACCAGTAGGAGTCCTTCGTACCGCCTCGTTCTAGATGCAACGTTTGCGAACCCAACTTCTCACTTACAGGGGTAGCACGGATGCCAACCGCCGAGTCGACTGGACGTTTCAATTAGGTAATTGGGAAGACTCGGTAGATCCCGTTACGGCTGGCCGGGTGCCTCCTGCGGAACCATACGGCTGGCCTGACTGCGAGTGCTTAATCCGAGGCCTCGAACGACCCAGTGTAACACCGGTCCTCAAACAAAACAATCCTAAAAACGGAAAATTTGTCAGGGTCCGCGTTTCTCTCCTTACTGAATTCTACGAATAAGGGTGGTACCAAATAGAAAGCGTGTCCCGCCTATAAAACGAATCTGATACGTTCCGGAGGCATCAACTGGGCTCCATCCGGTCAAAGTATTACTAAAAGTACAGAATAACTCGCAGACAGGATAACTGGATTGAGCAGCCAGGAGGATGTAATACCACTGGTGTAGAAAACAATCTGGCGGTGAGTTGCTGGGAGACTGGAGTAGATATGCTGTGTCCTGATTGGATTGATGAGGGACAGCTGAGTCGGTCGGCCAGGTGAGTGCAATCAGGCTGCTGCCTGCAAGGGAAACCACACCCTCTCCACACACACACAGGGGGACAAACAGGGACACACATGGACACAGCTTGGGGCGTGACATAAGCACCGCTATTTACTTTTTGTGGCGGAAAGAAAACGGGGGGGAAAAAGAATTTCAAAAAGGTGTATGCATTGGGAAATAATCTTTCACCAATGTTAAGTGAAGTTTTCTTCCATATCCACACGAACTTTGGTGAGAAAAGACTTTAACAATCTCATGAAACATGATTCAGAGACTTGCAATGGACACTATGCATAATAACTGTGACTTGCTTTCAAGGACTTCATTTGACATAACATTTTCTTTTTTTTATAACTACGGTTATAATTTCTTCTAAAACTGATAAATGAAATTCATATATTTGCACACGTACATATACTCACAAAGGAGTAGTCATGTGCTCATGCTATGGCTACTAAAACAATAGTGGTTACATTAATAAGCAATAATCAGACTGTGGAGGCAGGCAGACAGACGGGGATGAAGGTATTAAAAGTCAACTGATGTCTTTCCGCCCCGCACTGAGCTATGAGTGAAAGATGATAGAAGAGAGGAAGACGGGAGATAGATTGGTAGGGGGAGGGAGAGGGGGAGAGTGTGACAAGCAGGGCATGATAAGCTATGGGTAAACAGTTCACGGCAGATTTCCCTTTACAGGTGATGAATGACAACAACGGCTCACCCCCTCACTCTCTTTCTCCCCCTGCCTCTCCTTTTTGATAGCCACCTCATCTCCTCCCTCTTCTCCTCTTTTCATTACAGCACACCTTTCTGAGTAAACACAGTTAGAAAACAGAGAGGAGTTAGGGGAGAGAAATGGCTCGAAAGACAGATGATGATGATGGGGGAAAAAACAGAGTGGAGTGAGTATTGGAGGAAGGGAAGAAGAGATAAACGAGCATGAGGAGAGTAGTTATTTAGAGCATGAGTTGATAATGGCTGAAATGGAAGCACCTGTTGAATGCGGCATTCACACTCTACTTGAAATATCGGATTTAGAGAAGTAGCCTTAGACACAACCACTAAGAGTAGTAAATTGCAGCTAATGACCATCATTTGGAGATCCCATTCAACATTATTCATCTTGTTTTTGCCCATTTGTTTCCCTCAGTATTGCTTGTTTTTGTAAGATGTGAAGGAAAAACAAATAGATGGGATCCAACCCTTCATTTCTCTACCTTACCATGTTTGGTTTCATTACTTGAGATTACTTTGATCCAACAGGAAGTATCTCATTTATCCTTTATGGCCTGAATGTATAAATCAAGTACAGGGTTCTTACGGTCATTAAAAACCTGGAAAAGTCATGGAAATTCAAAATGCTATTTCCAGGCCCTGGAAAAGTTATGGAAAACAATATTTTCCCCAATGTTTTGGAAAAGTAATTTAAATGTAACTAAAGTTGCATCAAACATAATTTATATTTTATCTAATCGTTGAAATAGTGATACTATAATGATAATAAATACTGTATCGTCGGGCTGCTCGATTATGGCAAAATTCAAGTTCCGGAGTGGCGAGATCGGTTTTTTGGTATCAACCCCAAAGTGGGGCTGTAAAACAAACAGAGTATGTAGCTAGAGAAAGTTGCATTTACGCTATGGTAGCGAAAAATTATGTGCACTATAGTTAGAACTGGAGTTGTAAGCGCTCCT